>NC_135661.1:30090899-30422410 GCF_964188315.1 Podarcis muralis | reverse complement strand
GAAAAGATTCTGTTCCAGTCTGAACAACATCCCCAAAGAACCATCTTTATGTGGTATGAAGAACTAACTGTACACTGAGCTTTGGCCACAACCGAGACAGGATTCAGTCAGATCAAGGACCAAAGCAGATACTGAGTTAAATGCACCTTTGCATTTAGAGCAAGTTTTTATCAATGCAAATATGCATCAAAAGGCGGAGTGAAGGCTGATAAATTATCAAATTGCAGCAGGTGTCAAGGTGGGAATTAACCCTTTTTTTCCTGCACCTATGGGAGATATCCTGCCAATACAAACAACGTCTTCCAAGAAGGATTTCCTCAGGACCCTAGCATGAAAAGAGTAAGGTCTCCCTACCACACTTTATATGATCCTGAAAACTATCAACTCCCATGCTCTGATGCTATTCACATATTTTAAAACTTGTACAGTAAAGGCAAAGGAACATTTAACTTCATATCCAGTTTGGTATTGAGGCTGCAATCCTATACCTACTTACCTGGGAGCAAACCCCATTTAACTCAGTGGGACTTACTTCTAAGCATAGATGGCTAGGCTTGTGCTGTAATTTGAGACATACACCAGCAATTTCTGCTGCTTGACCACAATACCAACATGGCCACTTGTTCATGCTTAAGGGGGGCATCGCATTTGCAGTTGCAGTGTGCTCATTTTAAAAAGTACTGTGAATGCATACAGGGCAAAGGAGTCACAGTACAGATGAAATGGTGGCTACAGTGGGCCACACACTAGGATTGGGACCAAAGGCAAAGTATATGGAAACATAACACCAACATGTGAATTCCTCCCCTTGCCTTGCAACTGGACAGCATTTCCACCAATGCCTTGTTCTAAAGCAAAGGGAAGATGAACTACATATTGATCTAAAAAACTTAGTGGCATTCTGTGTTTGCACCACTATTTTCAAATGTAGATGTGACACGGCAACTCTCCTAATGACTTTTTTAAAAAGCAGGAGGGACTACAATGCTCCACCCTTCCCATGGTGAGCTCACCCTTCCTGACAAGGGGAAGGACCACAGTTCAGTGGCAGGTGGGCAGGGGAATTGCAGTGTATGGCACAGTGGCAGCTATGCCATATGGCATCACACCAGTGCAGTGGTAGAGCACGTGCTTTAGATACAAAAGGTTCCAGAATCAGCCCCAGACATCGGCAGGTGGGGCTGGGAAAGAAACCTTGGAAATTTGCTGCTAGCCAAAGTACAGCAAACAATACTGGGCAAGACGGACCAGCTTACCCAGTATAAAGGCAGCTCTCTATGTTCCTGACTTGAGGCTGAAGGACGTTCACAGTAGCTGAGGCTAACCCAGTTCTTCCAGGTTTGATCAGAGTCCGAAGCTAGTAAAAAGTGTCTTTAACTTCAACCTTCATTACATTGTGCCTCAAGTTGTATCAGCTGACTACAAATAAACTTAAAACTGGCACAAATAAATTGGAAAAGCAAAAGCAAGTAAATATAAATAGCTACAACCATGCATGGAATCCTCCAAGAGGTGTTTCCTCTGATATTTGCACTTATCTGACTCCTACCTTTTGAATTTATTGACCAAAGCCACATGCTCCTCCATTGTGATGTGATCTCCCACACTGGCTTTCAGCTGTTTGTATGCGGAGCGCAGTTCTTCCAGCTGCTTCTGACACTCGCTCAACTCCTCTTCTTGGCTCTGTTTCTTGGCTTCCAAAGTCATCAGCTGTTTTGTTAATTTAGAAACTTCAAAAGAGAAAACAAAACATTTGAGGTAAAGTCAGAAGCTGCCTTAGGAAATGAGAACAGAATATACACAGTTATTCACTTCTGACATTTTTAGTTCATCATGAAGCCTTCTCAGCTTGGTTCAGTGAGTTAATCTGAAGTATTATAATTAGTTATAAATGGTACTTTTCACAAGTTCTGAATGTCAATGGAGATTAGTTAAGCATATGAAAGATGTGTCAAATGGAAAGCTCACTGAAGCACTAAAGTCTCCAAGAGCTCTCCAACAGACTACATAACTCTCTGAAGGGCTAGTTCCTGTGACCAAATTCCTTTTATATTGTTAATGACAATCCTCTGTAAATTAATACAAATCTAAGTTTGATGCCATGTAATGTACTCTGATGCTGTGACCAGTGACCAGCTATCATTTTACCGCATCTGAGACTAAAAACAATAAAAAGTTAAGTAATTAATAGTTAAGTACTGTAATATTACAGACTGTAACAAATGCTCCAGCTCAGGGTCTATGATAGTTACTGATTAGCAACATTATCATTCTAAAAAGGCTTATGAAGTGCTTTATTTGGTGCTAATGCTAGCTTACACTTCTGCCCATTCTCAATAACAAACATCTCGGATCAACATAGTAGTCAAAAACAGTTCTCAAGGTATTTTACCTTCTTGGACATGTTGGCTGAGGTTGTCTTTTGCTTTTGCTTGTTGTATTTTAAGCTGTTCCATCAATACTGTATTTTCTTCTAATACTAGCTTGGCCTGGCTTTGCAGACACTGCCTGTAAATAATGATCAACTTGAAAGTGAAATGCCATTCAAACTTTTGCAAAAATCGTATTAACTAGAAAAATAAACACACATGGTCTGTCCTACATGGACATCCAAAAATGAGCCTACATCACTCTCACTTTGTGTTTGTTGTGGGAAAGATCAGTGTAACACCAGCACCAGCAACTGTGTTTGCTGAGTAAAGTGTGGAGCTTCCTGTTTCATATTCATGAAGTTTGTCTTCTGCTATATAGTACACACATATACATGCCATGCATTGGATTGATGAGAGATAACTACACAGAGATAATAGTGTTCTTCTGAAGGAAAAAGTTTATGCTTGTAAAAACTATTTGAAAATACACATAGAAAGTTGCCTTTTTAAAAATGTGTATTTTGCTTACAATTTATAATTATATTGCTATTATATTATTATACTTAGTAGCCAAAACTGTTATACATCAAACAAGCTGCCTTGTCAAGAAAAACAAGCAAAAGGTGAAGCAGAAAGAGAGAATAAGAATAAAAATAACGCATAAAATGATGTATGAAAGAGGAAAGGACCAACATAGCAAAAAAACCTATAAAGTATGGAGAACAGATTAAAAAGGAACACAAAATACAAAATAAAAATAAGAACAAAAACAAACCAATAATCTCCTCTTCCACAACAAGTTTATCATAAGTATTTTTTTACTATAATTCAAGCCTATCATAAGTAATTTTTTTACAAAAGAATAACACAATAGTTTCAGAGACAACACACTTGCCATTCTTTGGTGGTCACAGTACTATTTTTACTTAGTTGCTGGTGTAACTGTTCATTTTCCTTCACTACCTCTTCAACTCGTTCTTTAAAGATCTTCATGTCCTCCTGAAAGAGGAGCAGTAAAGAACATACAAAATATTCACGACCTGTTTTACCTTCATGTTATTTCATGTTTTCCCTCTCAATAATATTTGCACGTGCTAATTATCTATTATTTGTTCATGCAAATTATCAAACAGCTGATCAAAATACCTACACTCATGATAGGGATTTGTAGAGATATGAATTCACACCAGTTGCTCTGACTTAAGAAACATCTACATTTTACAGTCACAAATGTGTGTTTCCCAGTCAGTATGTCTGCAAGTTACCTACAAACAATCCCAACTTTCAGACGGGCATAAACTTGACTGGCACATTGACATTTTTAAATGTACATTTGAGAAACCTCAGGTGTACACCTAAAATGTAATACACCTAAAATGTAACAAGTGAAGAGGCCTTTAGCAGAGGTTATGGAACAGGCCCCATATATCAAAGGCTCAACTTACTAAGGTCTAGTACTCCC
This sequence comes from Podarcis muralis, assembly GCF_964188315.1. NCBI lineage: Eukaryota > Metazoa > Chordata > Lepidosauria > Squamata > Lacertidae > Podarcis > Podarcis muralis. The sequence continues at coordinate 30,418,576 of NC_135661.1, read as the reverse complement.
AAACAGCAGGTGATGTGTAAACCTGTGTCTGAAAAGTGGAAGCTCATACGATATAATGCTCCACCAGAGAAAACAAACTTCCTTCCACATAAATAGCAGATTGTCTAGGAGAAGGGTTCTCGCCTAGTCTTTTTTGTGACATTATAGCTTTGTATTGCTTCAACAGAAAGCATTCCATCATGTGATGTGAGCTCCCATCTGCAGGCTGAAGCGATTCAGTCCAGGCACATGTTTACATCCCCATCTTCTGCTTGTGGGCACAAGGTCTGCTATGTGGGCAACCCATGGAGTCTAAGGAGATGGAGGACAGGGAGTCTTACTAGAAGGGAGATTCCATTATGTACCCTGAGGATGTACATTCCAAAGTATCGCTGAGTACTCTTTACAGTTAAATGACATGCACAGCATTATAGAAGCATATTTTTCTTGATATTCTATACAGCTTAAACAATCTGTAAAGAAATTAATTTGCCAGCTTGCCTCATGCGCAAGAATCAGGTCTTCCTTTTCCTTCATTCTGTCTTCATATGCCAATAGAAGGGGAGATAAATATTTCATATCCAGCTAAAGGGAAAGAAATGTCATTTCAATTCACTCACATGCATCTCAAAACTATATAAATCAAAAATATCCATGTAATGACTCTTTGATCAGCTACTGCCTGGGTAAATTCAGTGGGTGAATCAAAATAGACAGAAGAAAAGGTTAACAATCTCTCTCTCTCCCCCCTGTCCCCAATACTACATTACCTAAAGGCTAAATAATAAGCAGATAATAAGAGGAGGAAGTAGAGAGGGTGGAAAATAATTTTGTGCCAGCTGGAAAAGGCTAGCTGCAAATAAACAGAGGTGAAATGGTCACCCGTTGCCAGTTACGCAAAGTACTGAAGCATCCATCTGTTTGCGTGTTAGAGACCATGCTAAGAAAATCATTTAGCATCCTATTTTAAAACAAGTCTCCACAAAGCAAAGCAAGTTATAGCCACAAACTTGTAAAATTCAATTATCTGTAGTATTTACATAAGAATCCCTGCAGAACATAATTCCTGTCTGAAATAGTGAATCTTTTAAGTTCAATAATTCTGTCACATTTTTGCACATAGCATTCCCCTAAACCAGGCATGTCCAACCGGTCAATTGCGATCTACCTGCTCGATCGCATGCTTCTGATTGATCCCCGCCCCCAATTGGATCCCTCCCCCCCCAAAAAAAGCTCAACAACGTTGATCAATCCAATGGGTAGATCACTGCCAGTTTTTTTATAGTGGGAGTAGATCGCAGTCTCTTGGGATTTGGACATGCCTGCCCTAAACAACCAAGTTACAGCTTATACTGATATCTATAGAGTGCACACTAAAAGCCACAGCAGATGCAGAAATATTCTGCCACCAAGGCACAAAGCCCTGGTTCTTCATGATTTTTACACAGGATGACACCAAAACTACCATCCAGTCATTAAATACACCTGAGGACTTGGAGGTCGCCTATGATTTGCTGGTGCTTTGAGGGAAAATGAGAGTGGCAGATGGCTGCAGTCTTGGGTTGCACTTTGCAGTGCTCAGAAGGACAAGGAACAGAGAGCTTTACGAGTGACAGCCTGTGGTTGCTGAGAGATAACATGTTGGCTTAGGGCCATGTTATAAACATATAACATGTGTATAACCCTCCTACACATATGATCATGTCTGCATAGAAAAAAATCAGGCACCCTCTACTCCAGCCCATGTAAACAGTTTCACAGGAAAACACATTTCTTTTTACCATATCTCTGGAATGCCCTCTCCAAAGAAATTTGTATGGCCCCCTTTTGCTTGGCCTTCAGGAAAACTCTTATTTTATTGTTATGTATATTGAAGAACCACACTTCTGTTAACTTCTTTTACTGTTAGTTTACCGTAAATCTTGAATTTTAGCATTTTATTTTGTTGGGAGGGTATGCACCCCGAGAAGCAGGCTAAAAATCCATTTAACATTGGTAATGCCTGTAACAGTGTGTGTCAAAGCTACAAAAATGTAACAGCTGAATAATAGTAATAGTAATAGTAATAATAATAATAATGGCATGGAGAGAAGTTGGGGGAAAGCTTTCAGCTGCTAAATGTATGTGTGTAGGGCTGCTACTAAGGCACAGGGCCAGAACTAGTTAAAAAGTATGGAGTGGGGCAATCCAAACACAGCTTCTTCTCTGCAATAAAAAACAAATATATTTCAGCTCCCTTTCGACTCTACCTAATCCATGGATGGTGGGGAAGCCAGCCTGCTCCAAAGCTTCACCACAGCCTGGATCCTTGGAGCAAAGCATAAACAGAAGTGGGAGGACCTATTTTTAAAATATTTTTTAGCTTTTGTATTTTATCTCTGTGTTTTTTAATATGTGTAAATATAAATAAATATAATATTGATGGTGATGATCCGGACTCTTCCAAGGGCTTGCACTCCTTTGGAAAAGGGGCAGGAGATGACAAAAATGTAATAAATAAGTAAGTAACATCACCTTCAAACAGCCATCAAAAATTCCTTTTAATGAAAACTGATGACCTGATGCTTAATGCTGACTATTAGAATAAAATAAGGTGCCATCCTAATCCCACTTACCTGGAAGTAAGTCCTGATGAATTCAACAGGCTTCCTTCTAAGTAGACATGACTAGACTTATTCTAACTCACTGAGTACCATCAGTTTTTATTCAATGGAACATAAAAGTGAAATAAGGTGTCTGGGAACTGCAGTCATATTACAACTATAGATTGTTCTCATGTCACCAAGGAAACAAGAAATAAAATTGTTCTACACACTTTAGAAGTATCTAGCACTAAACTACTGAAACTAAGAAATAGTGGTTTGCTACATACCAGCCATGGGGGTATTGGTTTTTTCATTGGTAGGCTTCCAATTTTTAGACTCTAAAATAAGAAAAACGTAAGTTATACATTAATATTTGGATCTGTAACATTTTGTATCAGAGGTTTTTTTAAAAGAAAAATATTTATTTTTGTTCATCCTGCAAACTGGATGCAAAAATTGAACACGGTGCTTCCAAAACAGTTTGACATTTACTTGTTAAAAAAACCACCAATAGTTGCAACAAGCCACTTTGTCAGGTTGCATTGACATGGCAAATTATGGTTAATCAAATATGGAAGTGAAAAGTTCTGAACTTCACCTCACGTTGTGCTCAGAAGCAGGAAGTACACAAGTGCAAGTCCCACCTAGGCTAATTCTCCTCATGCTATACTATGGTTTAGCACAACTGGGACACTCCCTGGTAAAGATGCTTATTTTGCAACTGTAACAAATGAGGAAAAGCTCTCAGTCACCAATGTTAGAACAGTGCTATTCTTTTCTTCCTAAGAAGCTTAATAGAAAACATTACCTCATTTGGTGAAATTGGTCTGTATTTAGCCTGGTAGCGACTCAATTCTGCATTTAGACGATGAACAGTCATTTTCAGACTGTCATTTTCATCCACCAGTTCCTGGGCCTGTTGTCTTAATAAAATCAATTCTGCAAGTTCCTCTGCATAACAGAAAATTGTAAAACATTAAAGTGCATTGCAATTATAGAAAATCTTGCTGATTATCCAAACATCCAGTCCTTTTTTTCAGAGGGTACACAGTACCGACACCTCTTTTTGTTGTTGTTAAAAAGTGTGGCACTTACCGTAACAACTTCCTGGTGAGTACCTGCACCTATTTTTCTAGAAAAAAAGCACTGCAAACATCTCCTAAATGAAATAGGAATTCTGGATGCTATAGTTTCTAAAGGTGTTATAATTGCACAAGATTATGTAATTATAAAGCATACTTTGACTGCAGAAGTTCCCCAGATTAATTGTGGATTTGATGTGGAAGCCAAGACTTCTATTCGAGACCTTGGAGACCCTCTGCCAGTGAGAGTGGACAATGTTTGGTGAGATGGCCAAGGAGCCTTTGTTAGCATAATGCAGTTTGCTATGTTTGATGCAGACTCCTACAAGCCTAATAAATTTAATAGAAACACGCCCACACACCTTTAAAAGACTATGTTCTTATTGTTTTTAAAAAAAAACAACCTTTCAGATTAACATTTCTGCAATATAAATACATACTTACATGCTTTTAACTTGTGCACATTCAGCTTTAAATGTGTCAATAAAAATAAAATAAAAGGGGGGTGAAAAGGGAGCAGGTTTCTAGGGAAAATGACTTTGTTAATCCCACCCACTACTGAACCCAATGGGTTTTGACAATACACAATTCTGTCTTTAGGTGCAATCTCCAGAACCTAAGTTGTGGGCTTACTGTACTAAACCTCAGAAGCAAATGGAACACAGTACAAAGTCATATCCATTATAAATACCACTTGATGGCTATGTTTCTATTTTTACAAGGATGTTTCCTTCATATCTTTCTTTAGCATAGAATAGGATCAATGCCAACCCAAATAAACTTCCTTGATCTTTCATCATATGCTTCCAAGGGTCCTGCCCTACAAAGGCTGCGGGATGAAAATAAAGTCCACCCCGCCCACCCACAGCAGGCACATGAGAAGTTCAGCATGCACTGTGAAGCCAGAAAGAACAGAGGAGCTGCCTGGTGGTTAAATTCCACAAGGCAAGAACAAGGCCCTTCCAGCCTATGCTCGAAATTTTGCATGTATATATAATATACATGTGTACAGCTGAATATACATGTGCGGGACTAGACACTTTAGGACAAATTTTATAGCTTTCCCGTTAATCAAGTTATGGATCCCTAGGTAAAAAAAAGCCTGCTAGCTTAAACTTTTGTAACTTGTGCATTCAAGTAGTCAGTACTGAACTAGACATTTTTATATGACTGAGGATTAAATGCTTTCTCAAATACAGTTGTACCTTGGTTCTCGAACGCCTTGGTAGTTGTATGTTTTGGCTCCTGAACATCAAAAACCCAGAAGTAAGTGTTCCTGTTTTCGAACGTTCTTTGGAAGCCAAACATCCGGTGCAGCTTCCGCAGCTTCCGATTGAGTGCAAGAAGCTCCTGCAGCCAATCGGAAGCCACGCCTTGGTTTTTGAACAGTTCCAGGAGTCGAACAGACTCCTGGAATGGATTAAGTTCGACAACCAAGATACCACTGTACTTTGATACTGTTATATCATATACTTCATTTTAAACTTCAATAATTACTTAACTAATATACTATCTGAAAATCAAGTAAATTATATGTTGTCAGCCTTCAAAAGTTATTTCAATTTTGTGTTGGGATACATTAAATAACAACAAATGCCGAGGGAATAGTTCAAGACTCTTCCAGGAGATGAAAAATGAGAAGTACAGTATTATTCTCCCAAACACATACAAACAACAGTCACTCCTACCTTCACTGCGTGAATTTTGTGCAGTTTCTTTAAATCTTCTATTTTCTTTTTCTAGTTTCTTAATTTCTAACTGGAGCTTCTTCATTTGCTGCTTTGTTGCCTCAAGTTCGGAAAGCAGGGCATGATTTGCATTGTTCAAATGCCAATTTTCTTCTTTCAGTTTCTGGAACTTTTCTCTAGGGAGGGCCATCGGTCCCTGCATTCTGCAGACTTAAATGGAAAAGAATACTCATTAGTCACACAAAAAACCTAAGCCACTCAAGCACAGGCTGCAGTCCTAAACTCATCCATGGAGGCACCATGGAAATAACAGCCATTCATTTCAAAGTGAATGCTGATTTACAAATTAAAGATCTCCCCAGATCATTATTATCCTAAACATTTCAGCTTCCATTCTGCTTACGACTGCAGGAGAAAAAAAATCCCAAATATGTAGCTGTGTTTACTCTGAACAGTGTAATTTAAAAATAAAACACTCTAATAAACTATACAACTTGAACATAAAACCAGACACCAGTGAAAACAACATCGGAACAAACTAGTAGAGACCAAGGTCTAAGAAGCACTCAAGCATGTTTTTGAAACTGGAAAGCCTACAACAAAGGTGACAGCTGAGGGCATTCTACAACTGAAGCATCAGCTCTGAAAAAACCCTCCTCTTAGTAGTCATCTGCCTTACCCTCATCGGTGGAGATACCAAAAAAAAAAAGGAAGTCTGAAGCTGATTTTGAGTTTGGGACAGGTATATGTTTCAAGAGTACAGCACAAACGTAAGAAAGTACATTAATATTTTTGAAACCTTTAGTCCAGTGAACTGAAGGCTAACAAAACATTAATTGTTGTAGAATTGTTTTTCCCGGGAAAAGCCATGTTTATTAAATTAACTTTTTAAAAAAAACTTAAGTCAGCCACAATCCTGCACCTCCTCTGATATTTTAAAGTCACAAAGAGGCTGGCCCTTCTGCAGAACTACTACTTCCCCCCATCCCACCAAAGCATACCCTGTAATTTGATGGGATATTACACAATGGGCTAGCATGAAGAATCAGGGGGTTTTGTCAGCAGAAAAAGCCCAAAGTGGAGATTTGCTCTCTATAAAATCAAGCTCTTCAGTTATCAGAAAACATGCCATGAAAGAAAAAATATTTTTTTTCTAACTTTAGAACTATCATGATTCCTGCTGGAAAAGAAGACATGAGAATTTCACATGAAGCAAGGTGTTATCCTTTGCTATAAAAATATATAGTAGAAGTTTGAACATAATATTAATGGTTTAGTGTTAAAAGGATAAGCCATAAATTGCCTTTGGCACATAATCTCCCTCACTTTCATGGCACAGCCATGAGGAGCTCGGAAGCTTCCTCTTCAGATTAACCACAGTTTTAGCATTATGTCCTAACCCAGACAAACAATGGTTAATCTTAACCAGTTAGTGAAAACAAGTGAGCTTCATAAACTATGCTTTGTCTGGGATCAAGTGATAGGAAAGCTGCAGTTAATCTAAAACAGCAGCAAAAGCTCCAAACTCCTCCTCGCAGCTTATAGAGAATCCAACACAACCCATTTATACCAACCTAAAACAACAACAACCCAGAGTTAAATACCTGGAGTCAGTGGAGGCTTTTCATTCAGGGTATTTTCAGATATGCTTTTTTCTACCTAGCAGGGAAACAAAATAATTTGATCTCATTTCCTGTTAGAACCCTTCCATTCTTTTTTTTAATAAAAACCGCAAGGACTGCAGAAAGAATAGAAAATAGACTAAACATTTAAAAACCAATTTTCTGCAGTTACAATTACAATTTTATTAAACAGCAGAAGAAGAAAATTACAAGTAATAGACAGCATTTGGAAAGAAGAAAGATAACCTTGGCTTGTAAATTGTTATGCAAGAGTTATTCTTTAAACCTTCTTTAAACTTATCATTCTTTGTCGCTTTCTGGATATTTCCTGCCAAAGTTAGTTGCATCCATATTGTCAGGGTAAGACTGCAAATGCCCAGATTCAAATATCCACTTGCCAGTGACCAACCCCCAGGCTGACCTAAACTGCAGTGTGGTTGTGAGGGAGGAAGAGCCAGGTATGCTGCCCCAAGTTTCCTGGAAGAAGGTAGGAGGAAAATAAATAGACGAGGCAGCAAGATCCTTAAATGCACTTAAGCATCTTGATATGAATCCTACCTGAAAACTCACTCCAGAGGGTTCAATTTCTGTAATACAAGACAGAAGGTAATAAATATGAAGAAGTTCAAAACAGAAAAGGAGAACTACGGTTGATCAGATTTTTTAAAATTCTCATCACTGAATCACAAGATTCTACCATTTCCCTCTTTTCTAAATTGTTTTTTATTAAAGATTTTCTGGGGTTACAGACGTACAACCATCCTTTTTCATCATATTACCGTTTGGCTGAGAGATGCGAGACCTTTTGTATGCCTCATCCATCACTCTACTTGTCAAGTTAGAAAACAAACAAGGGCTCCACTTCTATTTTCAGAAGGGCTGGAGAAGAGGCAATTCATGGTGTAATACGGTTATGCCCCTTGGATACTGAGGTATCATGAGTTGAAAGCAGCCAGAATATGGAATGAGAGAGAATCTATTACAGGGGGAGGAAAACGGAGTGCAGAGGAAGAGAGGGAATTGGCCTTATGGCTTACAGTAAGGATCCTGGAGGTGAGATGGTCTTAGGGTTCAGGAGATGACCCCTGGGATTTAAAAAGTCCCCTCATATACTATATGCAGGAATGTTTCAGAAGAAGCTGAAAGGAAACAGCACTGGATTTCCCTGTTTTTGTCCTGCGGTGGGTGTGTTGCCATTACAGAGCTACAAAATGTGCAGGTCTGGGGTTAGTAGCCCATTAGAGTTATAAAGCACAGTAAGAGAAACCTGGGAGCAAGGCAGAGGGAGAATATTTAAGAAGGTGTCCTTTATCCCTTTCTGGCTCCTGAAACTCTCTTCATTCCATCCAACCAGAGTCCTGAACAGCACAAGGCTCCTCTTCTGAGTTGGATGGTACCCTGAACAGGCCCACTTCTCATACATGTGGGGAAATGCTACAGCATTTTGATGCAAGTCGCACTTGTTCAGTAATGCTTTTGGAACATGAACTACCATGATAATATTTTTTTGAAGTGACATTTCCTATCATTTCATCTCAAAGCAGAAAAGTGACATTACCTTCCACCTGAACATTTGGACGAATGAGGCAGGTAGGTTCACAGAGAAAAGAATCATCTTCACCATCAACACTAGAAGATACTGGGGGATTTTCCTAAGTAAAAATATTGCAATACAATTTATAAATCCACAGTCCATCTTATTCACAACCTGCATGTGTCCTACATGAACATATTCTACTCACTGAAATTACTATCAACCCTCACCAGCTACTTTTCTTTTTCACTCACATGGGGACAGTCTAGCATTGCCTGAAACTACCACCATCTGGAAGGACCAGGATGCTTTCCCTAGTGAAGTGGGGACCCCTGACCCATTGACTAGAAGCAGCCTGCAGCCAGATTTTATCCAGTCCTCTGGGAGTGGCTGAGAGGTAATAAGGCTTTGATGTTGCAAAATCTACAGTTGAATATCCTTTCTCTACAAGAAAATTGCCTATAAGAAGATCGAAGAGGGAAATGCCTCAGTAAAAGGGGAGATTAATGTTACTTGCAAGTATGCAAAAAGTTGTGTATGCATTTTACAACTGCACACAATAAATTTTCAAAGTTACCACTGCTTTCCGAAGTTTGAGGCTTCAAGCAGCTGGGAGAGAGGGCTTGCAGTTTAGGTCTGCAAAGAAGTTAACTCATGTTTTTTCAGCTAGTGTTATGGGGTTATTTTTGCCTTTGACACAGTCAGAGCATATAAAAGTCATGGGAGGGCTCTTTTTAATAAGTAATGCCACCGGCAAAGTTGCACACAGGCTGCATTGCCTAGCATGGCTTCTGTCTCTTGCTCATGATAGGACAAAACAGACACCAAGACCATATTAAGTATGTCATGTGATTAAAGCAATCAGAGTTCTTTATTTTTACTAACTGATGTAATCTATGTAAACTTGCAGATACGCTAATCATTTTGAAGAAATGGTACTTTGTCTAAATCTATCTGCCTAAAAACAATCTTTATCACAGCATGTTTTCTGATAAATAGGAAGCTGTACCTAGTATCAATGAAACCTAATCTCCACTCTGGCTAATCTCCACTAATCTGGCTTCTGCCCATGGTGCAGAACTCCCGACTGTCAAAACACATGTGCCTCACTAATGAAGGAGAACCTGTTTGTCACCTGAAATGCAGTCCAGGGAGATGCAGGGCAACTGCTGTTTAAATCATGTTCCACAGCGGGCCTCATTTGACAAGTCCCACTGCCTTCCCCATGAAAAAGGAGGAAAGCCTCTCCTAAGATGCCACCTGCAGTTCTTAACAAGTACTTGTCATACAAATATGTGTCAGTATGCTGCTCATTTTAACTAGGTGACCCTTTTTGGTTAATCTGATTAATCCACTGACCCAGGCCAAAGGAAGCACTTATCCATTTCATATAAATAAAGCATGGGAAATTGTAGCAGGAAACAGTATGAGACCCAGCCTTGCTGAGCCGAATTATATCACTTCAGAATGCAGGGCGGGGGACACTACTTCATATCAAAATCTCTATGTGCATAGGGAGCATAGGATAAGGCCATCCTAGAACCTTCTGCTCTGCCCTGTTAGCTTTCTGCATCCAGGGAAGCATCTAGTTGCCACCTGCACTTTGAAGTGGGAGAGAGTCAGAAAGGTTGAGTCACAATCTTTTTCTGAACATGTCACTCATCCTTTAGTGTGCACTCCTGAACTTTATCTCAAAGTCTTCTTATTTATTGCTGTGGGACTAATGTGCAGTGAAAGATTTCAAAACTGTTGGCCTTTCTGCTTTTCTCTGCCTCACCTAAGGACATTTTCTGCCTCCTTACACAAACACTGTTTTCTTGAAAGTTCCCCCTCCCCACCCCTTTTTCTTTCCACTCCAATGCTTTTCCATCCATTAAATTTTTAATTTCATTTGGTACAACACTCTAACCTGCTGTAACGATAGACTGTTAAGCGGTTTGCTCCCTCAGATGCAACCAATACAAACTGACATCACAAAGGAGGGGGAAATCAATGGGAATCTGAGGCAGAGACTTTTATTGATATTGTTTTATGAACCATAGCACCTGTCTCCTTACTGTGGCATCACAGCTTTCATTATTTTGTAGAAATGGTCTTGCCAGACTAGTTTCAAAAATAGCTTTTACAACCAAGTAAAACAATGAGTGCTGAGCAGATATTTCAGCCGGTCTGGCTGCAAAAGTGAACAGCTTCCTGGAGTTTGAATACCAAGTATGATGCACAGTCTGCTCATAAATTCTGCTGCTAAAAACTCAATTACACTTATCCTCCCAAGATCATTTGGGAACTGTTTGATGAAGGAATAACTCCAGGCATCCATACAAAGGGCTGCTTCAGCCACAATACCATTTTTAATTACCAACAAGTTGGTACCAACAACTGGAAACTCTCTAGCTTTAAGTGAAAGATAAACAGCTGGGCTCAGGAAACACATATAGTGCAAAGGAAAATGGCATCTCTGTCAATTATACATATAACAATAAAGGAACTGATAACAACATAACATTTGCAAATGTGATTAAAAGAATTTATTATTTTTACAACTGTATTCAGAAAGCTGGCAGAAGCAGACACTCCAGTGCTTACCTGTTTAATTTTGTGTGGAATAGCATAGCCAGCGTCGCTGCTAATGTTTATTTTTTTATCAATAACCTGATAGTTTGGATCTGGTTCCTTTTCTGTGTCTGAAGGGTATGTATCCATGTCCTCATCCTCACAACAACTGCCTGATACTTCCAAAGACTGCCCAATGCTCCTGTCATCACCATTGCTCTTCCAGTTGTGACTGCAGGCAGAAAATGCATTAAGGGATATGAGTCACATACCCTCTCAAGTCTCCAAACCCTCGGGGTCCCTTCCTACTCCACAATTCTATGATTTCATGAGTCTTGGGTATGTGTGATTTCCATACCCTTCTTCTCATGTCCTGAAGATCAAAAGCATCTGATCTGGATTTTAAATTACCCACAATTCCATAAGATGTCCCAACTGTAAACAAACTCATTTGTTTAAACTATGGTTTCAGATCCTAGCTTGTTCTCAAACCATAGCTTAAACAAATCACAAATGGAAAACAGATGCTTTCTATTTTCTTCCTCAGAAAGCAAGAGAGATAGAGGAGAGGGTGAGAATCCAACACTCACATGGGAACATTCATGTTTCTTATTATGTCTGAAGTGGGCTATAAAATCTTGGACTCTTTAACCAGAGGAAATAAAAGTTCTATTACAACTTTTCCAACAGTTCTCATCAATACATGCATTATATCCTACCGCATTCGCAGCTCAGTGACTGTGGCATATGGCTCAATATAATTTTCTTGATCTTGCAAGTAACTGGCATCACTCTCAGAAAGAGATCGTTGACGTGGCTGAGGGATGGCAATGGTCCGTCCAGTTAGGGTTGTCACAAGAATAGCTGCGGCCAGAGCGGATCTGGAAAATAAAAATAAATACATATTTAAGCGTTTACAATGGCTTAGAACATTTTATCTCATTTCTGACAGGAATAACCTAAATGTTATTGCGTATAAGCAACAGAAGCTGCAAAATAAAGATGGTGGAGTGGGCAAACTGCCACCTTTCCTTTCCATTTTTGGTAACATACCTTGAATCATTAGGAGCTTAAAATGTAAAGCCCTATTTTGCAATCAGATGTGGACCAAATTAAGTCTTCAAGGTAATATCACGTGCCTCCCTCTTATCAACTATGGGAAGAAAGGAGCCTTGCACATACTGGCTAGTTTTTTAAGCAAACTATGCTCGTGCATCTGTGGGGCACTAAATCACAGGATCAGGCCATCTCCTCACCCTTCTTTCTTTCTTTCCTTACCTTGAAGAACAAAATGTGAACAAAATGAACCTCTGAAGCCTTTTCTGGACTGTACCACTTCACCCAGCAGGCAGGATGCTGTGTATCTGAATACTGGCTCACAATTTTCTTTGTGAAGGGAAGGATTGCTTTTTTATGTTGAAGAACATTCAAGCATGAAACCTGTGTCTGAAGGATTACAGTCCAAGAAAAGCTCCACCACCACTTGATTCTCCTACATGCCTACTCAGAAATAAGTCTTACTGAACTCAACAGGACTTACTTTCAGCCCTGATTGTATAAATTTGCTAGAAGATGCTGCTGTTTGTGAGCGTGATTTTGAAAAGGTAAAAAAGGGAGGAAGAAAGGTGAGATTAAAAAATAATCAGAAAGCAAAATGAAGAAACAGTGATTCTTTTAAAAGTCAAAACAAAAGGTTAATAATGTTTTTAAAGGATTGTATTTTACATTAGTACATTTTTCTGTGTTAAAATAATTTAAAAACAAAAGCATTTCATTACTCTTATTTGTCAGATAAACAATAATAATCTTTGTAAGTGATCTCTTGAAAACACTGATGTTAAATTTAATTTTGTATAGGGCTGCAACGTGATTAAGAAATTTTAACTTAGTCCCACAATTTATCAATTAAATTTGCATGTAAAACAATATTTCTGAAGCAAGAAGCAAACTTTCTATGTTTTTAGCAAATGCACACATGTATTTCACATGTGTGAGAGAGAATATATATCTCCATTGATGGCCTGATTGATCAGCAGCACTTTTAGTCAATTATTTTTAATCACTTAATCCAACTGTATTCTGCACAGTCCCCTCACACATTCTTTGAATGTGTGAGGAATGTTGTTTGACCCCTTCTAACGTAATAGAAAACAAAGCTGCAGTCTTTATTATAGTATTAGGGAATCATCTTCAACCATTTCCACTGTGATCAATACAAGCACACCAGTGTAATATATACATCAACTAGTTCTTGCAAAGGAAGGAGAGTTTAAAAAAAAAGCCATATATTTGTGCTGCTAATTGGACTGTTCTGATCGTTGCTTTTTTGTCACTCATCAGATTTTTTTTTAGCCATCCTCATTACCAATTTAAAATTAATTTATAATTAACATGTTCAAATGGTTAATGACTTCAAAGCTGCAACCCTACATATTATTGGAATGTATTAGGTTTATGTTACAGCTGCAAGCAAGAGAGAGGCATGCATTTTAAATATATATCTATATATATTCTATGCAATGAATGGTAATCAAGAGATGAAAAACATTAAGACCTACCTGGGCCTTTCTGGAGAAGGGTTTGGACTACGAGGGGGAGGGGTGCGGGGGACGGCAGCTTTAGGTGCTATGGTAGCTGCAGGGATCAGGCCATGAGCTATATGTTTCTAGACAATTTAAAATAAAGTTAGTTGGCAATGACTGACCAAACACAATGGAGAAACACAAAACTAAGTATGCACAATGACTCTAAACAACACAAAAGGGGAGAGCAATTACATGCAAATTAATGTATGTATTGGATCCAGGGCCATAGCACTAAAGAACAGGAATACTCAATATTGCAGCATGGCATCTGAACAATGAAAGTACAAAACACATGTATTTGGAACAAATGTTGCAGTCCTGCCTGTATTTACTTGGAAGAAAGTTCCTTTGAAAACAGTGGTACTTAACTGCTAAGTAAATATGCAAAGAATTGCACTATTAGGTGACATTAATTTCATACTTTTAAGTATGTGCATAGAATCCAAAGGGGACTCCGTGCACCTGGTTATATATATAATTTTACTTCGTTTTAAAAGAGAATACTACTATGCTATATTACAAACTGGTTTGAAACTCCTCTTGGGAAACTGCTGTGAAAAGAAAACAAGCCTGAAATCTTCTGGGGTGAGCAAAACTGGCTCGAGAGTTCCTTAGATCCTTAGAGACAGAGACTTGACATGTTTCATATGAAATATTTAACCACTTGAAAGCCATTTTGCTGAGTACAGCTGCTGGCTTTAACTGGCTTTTTTTCAGGATAGCAACCAAAGCTTTCATTTATTGAAAGTAGACAGTCACTTCTAACTATCAGGGTGGTGAGCTATACACATTTCTATTTTTAAAGGCCACTTACAGAAGCATATTCTGTTCCCTGCCCCCAATCCCATAAAACTGCAATATTGTACAGCCTTACACATCCATCAAATACTTCTGAGTAAGTATGCACAAGAATAGGGCTCACTTGCATGTTAAGATAAACCATAGTTATTGCTACTGTATTATATTTATTACCCACCCTTCACCAGAAGCAATATAAAATACAGTATTAAAAGCAACTTAAAACAAATTGCAGTCACTACTAGGTTGTGTCTTAGAATGCTATATCTCAAAAGTCAAATATCTGGGTAAAGTGTTGTGTCTTTAGTATACCATGAAAGTTGTGCCATGAACGTGCCAGACATACCTCTGTGGGGAGGAAATTTGACAGCTTATGGGCTGCCACTGATAATGTGCTCTCCTCAGTTACACACAACCTTGAACCTCTGAGTGTAATGGAACTACCAAGAGAACCTCTGAGGGTGATGGAACTACCAAGATGAGCCCCTCTTAACACCTGAGAGGGTCTGTACCTAGGTGGTCTTTCAGATATTTGGGGCCTATATTGATTAGGGCTTTTAAACACTAGCATGAGAACCTTAAACTGGGCTGGAAACAAGCTGGCAACCACTGCAGCTGTTTTAAAACAGGAGTTATAAGAGTTCTAAACAGGACCTCATCCAGTAATTTGGCCACTCCATTTTGGAACAGTTTAAGTTTCTGAGTTGTTTTCAAGGGTAGCCCCATGTAGAGCACATTGTATTAAGGAAGTCTGGAAGATATCAGAACATGGACTACAGTGGTGACACATCAGGACAATTCTGATGGTCCTCCTAACAGTATACTGTGAACATACTGGTCTTGCCCATTTTGCTTCCCCCAGCTAAAATACAACAGAAATAAACCCACAGTTCCTGGCAACTGATGCAATACTGGTCAAATATTCAAAAAATTGCAATTAATGCCACCAAACAGTTACTTTGTACTTTGTAACCTGTGTTGCTAGTTTCTTATGTTGGATTGCTTATTGTTATAGATCTGGGGGAATCCCCCTGGCCTAAACCCTAGGAATGAATAAATATTAAGATTTTGTAACAATATTTTTAAAAAAATTTTAAAAATAAAAACATTGAATTTTTTTCACTGTTCATAGGAAGCATATTTATATGCATGCCTCTTCAGGCATGGTAAAGTTAACACCAACAATATTCAGTTGTATATTGATCTTGGATAAAGAAGATGAAACAGGATGATTGTCCTGGAAATGCTGCAGCAACAGTAATAGCTTAATACGGATGTCCACCCAGTGTGGGAAAGGAGCCATCCAACTTGCAGTATCGCTCTGCATACAGGAAGTCCCCCGGGGCCTCTCCAGTTAAAGCAGAACCTGAAGCAGCAAAGACTGGGAAATAACTTTGCCTGAGTCCCTGAAGCACCACCACAAGTCATAGTAGGCAAAGGCGGACGAGGTGGCTTCAATATGCATGACTCTACGTATAGAAACTTCATGCCTTAAAAAAATTACACTATTCGCATGAGAACTTCCCTTTCTAGAGCAAAATGTCTTGTTTCTAGACTTATTCTTAGGTTACTGGCGTGTCCCGAAGACACAGAACAGGGACATTGCTAAGTGTGCAAGGCTTTCCTGATCTCTCCCCCTTCGGACAAGTTGTCCAGTGGGACGCCGAGAGTGGCAGAGGAAGAGCTTCTCGGTCGCCATGGCAACCGGCGCCCCTGACAAGACACGGGGGGGGAGGCGCGGGGGGGGGGACTACCCTTCACCGAACCAGCACCAGACCCCGGCCCTGATACTCACGAATTGGCCCCTCCGGCCGCTCCTGAAGCGAAGCGCCATGTATGCGGAAGAGGGTTGAGCAGCGTACGCAGAAAAGGACGGCGAGGGAGAGTCTTCGCCGCCGCTGCCGCCGCCGCCTGGAAGCGGGGAGAAAGAAGCGATTCCGCCCGGGCAGCAGAGACGCTTCCCCTCTCGCAACCACGCCGGAACAAGCCGCGCGGCGATTGGCCACGGCCTCCCGCTTCCACCAATCGCCGCTCGCTTTACTGCTTCCGCCTTCCCCTTAGCAACCGGGCAGCCGTTGAAGGAGAAGCCCCGCCCACTCCTTCTCTCGTCGCTCGCGCGCATCTTTTCGTTTTGTGTTTTGACGGGGAGGGGGGAGCTTTGAGTTGCGATTGGCTGGTTGGCCCGGTGTTCGTCATGCGCAGAGCGCGCGCGCTGCTCAAAGTTGGGGCGCGTCTGTCTCTCTTTCTCTCTGTCTCTCTCTCTCTGGAAGCGGAGCTGGCGAGGATTGGGTGGGTTTTGTCGGGAAGGGGAGGGGGGTTCTTTAACCTCCACCCACCCTCTTTTATTGCAGGATACAGTGGTACCTCAGGTTACATATGCTTCAGGTTACAGACTCCGCTAACCCAAAAATAGTACCTCGGGTTAAGAACTTTGCTTCAGGATGAGAACAGAAATAGTGCTCCGGCGGCGCGGCGGCAGCAGGAGGCCCCATTAGCTAAAATGGTGCTTCAGATTAAGAACAGTTTCAGGTTAAGAATGGACCTCCGGAACGAATTAAGTTCTTAACCCGAGGTACCACTGTACTGGCCGTTGCAGAAAGCAACCTCTAAGGAGCACTAGGTGCCAGTGAGGGGGAAGGAAGGGCAAACTGGACCAGGAAAGGAGGCAGAAGCCGGACAAGCACACGCAGGGAGAGGGCGGCAGCTGAGGCTCCCCTGCTCCCTGGCTTCGCATAGGCATCTGGTTGGCCACTGAAACCGTAAGGAAGCCAGGCTACAGGGCCGGGTGCTGCAGTTTCCTGCCTTCTTCCTAACGCGTGGCTGTTGCTGGGTGGGCGCCTGTATTTTCAGGCCTGCGTGTGGCGTGATCTCTCTCCTGCCTTAAAGCAAGGGTCTCCCAACCAGGGTTGGATTTAGGTTTGATGAGGCCCTAAGCTACTGAAGGTAATGTCGCTGGTTTTTTGTGTTGAATATATAGGTAAAGGTAAAGGGACCCTTGACCATTAGGTCCAGTTGTGGGCGACTCTGGGGTTGCGGCGCTCATCTCGCTTTATTGGCCGAGGGAGCCGGCGTACAGCTTCCAGGTCATGTGGCCAGCATGACTGAGCCGCTTCTGGTGAACCACAGCAGCGCACGGAAACGCTGTTTACCTTCCCACCGAAGCGGTACCTATTTATCTACTTGCACTTAGATGTGCTTTTTTGAACTGCTAGGTTGGCAGGAGCAGGGACCGAGCAACGGGAGCTCACCCCGTCAAAGGGATTCAAACCGCCGACCTTCTGATCAGCAAGCCCTAGGCTCTGTGGTTTAATCCACAGCACCACCTGCGTCCCTGTTGAATATATACTATAGGGTAATTTATGGACCTAATAGGTATCTAAAGCCATTTGCACATAACAAAAAGCTAGCAGCTGGGCCCATTATTTACATCATAGGAGCCTACACAACACAAAACACTGTTGCTGTATGTAGGTTTTATTTTATTTGTTTTATATATTATATTTTGGAAATGTACATTTTTTTCCCTTTAGATTTTTTGGGGACCCCCATTGATTAGCTTATACATAAATTCGGCACTGCTGCCAAACTTTACTGGACAACCCGGGTGCACATTTTGAAAGATGGCAGCATGGTACAGAGGGTGTGGGAGAGGAGAATAGTCACAGGACAGCTGCCATGAGGTATGTGGCCTAACAACACAGCCACTATGTAGGGGGGAGGCATGGCATCATACAAAATTGGAGAAAGTGCAATCATGGTGAAGCTTTTCATATAGCTGTACTGCATTTCCATATTTTAAAAACTGCTCGACCTGACGAATTTCTGGCTAGAAAATAAGAAAGTGTGTTGAAGGGAGGTGAAATACAGCAGCTCTTGAGAAATAACACCTACCAATTGCAGCTCAGACTTCTCTCATAAGCAGGCAGGAACAGTTAGGTTTCCTACTCTCACAAAAATCAATTAGAAGGGTACCTGCATGTTTTGCTTTGTAACTTTCTGTGGGGAGGGGGGCTAGATTTTTAAAAAAGAAAACATCTGGAACCTCTGCTTGGTGGTGCCAATAAATGCCATTGTAGGCACTTGGGTTGGTGACCCCTGGTTTACACATTCCTATTTTTTGTGTCCAAAATTGTGCTATGCAGGGCTTTACAGATGGAGTATATACCAGAAAGAAATAAAAACCTCTGACAGATGATTTGTTTATTAACCCAACAGCCCAGTGCCCATATGCAATGCTTCTGCATCTCATGAATAATACCTTGTTGCCTTATTTTTCCTGTGTGTTTTATGACAGGTGTTTACAAAACGAATGAGGTCAGTGATGGCAAATGAAGGCACTCCTGTCCGACTAGGAGCCGTTAGTGTCCCTTATGGGCATGTGATTGGCCATGAAAAATGGAAAGGCTCTCTGGTTGCTCAGGGGATACAAGGTAACCGTGTCAATAGAAAACAGAACATTTGTGAAAATGTAATTAAAATACAAGATCTGGATAGGGAGTTAGACTAGAATACTTTAAGACAGATTTTTAAAGTCAGTTTTGATCTTTTGTAAAGTGCACTTACCATGAGAGGCTGTAGCCCTAAATATAAGTGGGAGTAAGTTTTATTGAAATTAATGGAACTTTTTATAAATAAATATTAATATTGGATAGGTAGACAAGGTTTCACCCGAATTCATATTTGATGCTCTGTTATAGTTATCTTGTTACTAAAATCTTCTTGTGTCTCTTATTTCAAGGGAAAGTTAAACTAATTCTAGAAGATGGCCTGGGAGTCGTAGACTTCCATCTTTCAAACAGATCCTGTGTCCTTTATATTTCTGAAGCAGACCTGGTTGCAGGAAATGGCTTCAAAAGGAGACTTGTTCGCTTTAGAAACGTAAGTGTTGCCTGAAATAGCTGGTGTTCGCCTGACTCCCCATTTATAGAACTTCCATCAGCAAGAATGTCAGGGCAATTTTAACACAGTTCAAGGATAGAGACCTCTCTTCTACTCAGCGCACACTGATGGTACTATATCTGATGCTAAATATAGCTAGAAAACAACCCTTTCATGTAGTTTTATCTTTATCTGTCTTGTTTCAGAAAACTTGCAGTTCTTCCTGCCCCCTGGATTTGCTATCTTCATTTTCTGTTTTAATTTTATTCTCACCTTTTTAAAACTGGATGATTCACATATTATTAGTAGGTGAAGCTTTTCATATTATCTCCATACCAGGAAATGCTTTATCTGTTTGATTTCTTCATAACCCGAGATAACTGGTTAGCCACTGTTAGAAACAAGATACTGAGTGTGACACAGTGTTCATTGACGATGTTGGGTGTATCAGGCTGCTGTTAAAGGTGCAGGAGCAGAACTAGAACAGAAGTGGCAGCCATCGTCTTTTAAATAAGTTCAACCTTTAGGCTGATAAATAAAAGCTTGTCAGCAGCCAGGTCCCCCTCATCCCTACTGAGCAAAGATGAACATGAACAGAAGCAGAGGCTTGATTGGAAACTGAACATACAGATCAAAGCACATTTCCATGTCACTTTTGATACCACTAATAGCTTTGTTCCATCCAATTCTTTTTTACTGTTTAAGGCTTGCAATCTCCAAGGAATTGTTATAGTTGAAAAAACCCAGATAAGCGGTCAGTATTTTCCAGCAGTGCAAAAATTTGTTGTCCTGGAACTTGGGATGACGTTACTTCCAGTGGCAAGCCAAGAAGAAGCAGCACAGCTTATTATCCAGCTGGTAAGTCCCTTCAGGAGCTGTTTATACTGCCAAATGAGTGGAATTGTGCACATGTCAGGCATATTACATTGGACATGGGTAGCAAATGGGGAATGAAATGAAGAGGGAACAGATAATTAAACAATTGGACTGTGAGAACTTAGAAAAGGATGCTGTGATTACTAAGACCAACATGGGTTCCTCAAAAACAAGTCATGCCAGATGAATCTCATTTCTTATTTCGATAGAGTTTGGTGAATTGGGGGAATGCTGTGGACATAGTGTATCTTAATTTCAATCAGACTTTTGACAAAGTCCTTGGAGAGAAGCTGGTAATGAATTTCAATAGGGACAAATGTAAGTTTCTGCACTTAGACAAGAAGAACCAGCTGTACAAACATAAGGCAGGGAAACCATGACTTGCCAGTAGTACATGTGAAAAGGATCTTGAGGTCTTAGTAGACCACAAGCTTAACATGAGTCAACAATGTGATGCAGCAGCAAAAAAAGGCTGCATCAGGAGAGGTATAGTGTTCCGATCAAGGGAAGTAATAGTACCACTCTATTCTGCCTTGGTCAGGCCACACCTGGAGTACTGTGTCCAGTTCTGGGCACCACAACTGGAGAAGGATATTGACAAGCTGGAATGTGTGTAGAGGAAGGCAACTAAAATGATAAAGGGTCTGGAAACCAAGTCTTATGAGGAACAGTTGAGGGAATTGGATATGTTTAGCCCGGTAAAGATCTACAAATACTTAAAGGGCTTTCACATGGAGGATGGAGCAAGCTTGTTTTCTCCAGCTCTAGAGGTTAGGACCCGAACCAATGAATTTAAGTTACAATAAAGGAGGTTCTGATTAAACATCAGGAATAACTTTCCAACATTAAGAGCTATTCAACAGTGGAACAGACTCACACGAGAGGTTGTGGAACAGGTTCTTATGCAGAAATTCAATGGTCATTTGTTATGTATGATCTAGTTAAGATTCCTTCACTGCAAGGAGTTGGAATCGATGACCCTTGGAGTCCCTTCCAATTCTATGATTTTATGCCACCTGTTTCTATTTAGGCTCTGCAGTGTGTTTACAATGCTGGTGATCTTTGCTTTTTAATTTTACTCATTTTCTCAGTCAGCAGAGGAGCAGAGCATACAGAAAAAGGGTTAACTCCTTTTCTAGAAGGCAGGATCAACACTGCTCCTAGGGAGAGGGGGGAAACATGTAACAGAATGAAATGATTAACACTAAAAGCCACTAGAGGGTGCTCAGACTCTCCTTGTTGTCTGTTCCAGGTGCAGGAGCAAACTAAAGATCAAGCCAGCAACCCCTTTTTGGCTAAGAAATGTCCCCAGCTCTTAGAGGCTTCTGTATTCCAAACGGTTCAGCAGATTCCGGGAGTTGGGAAAACAAAAGCTTTGCTTCTCCTGGAACGGTTTCAAAACCTCCACCAGCTTTGCAACGCATCCGTCCAGGAGCTTGAGCAAGTAGTTGGACACGCCCTAGCCCAACAAATCCAT
Organism: Podarcis muralis; assembly: GCF_964188315.1. Taxonomy (NCBI): domain Eukaryota; kingdom Metazoa; phylum Chordata; class Lepidosauria; order Squamata; family Lacertidae; genus Podarcis; species Podarcis muralis. The sequence goes on along the minus strand of NC_135661.1, from coordinate 30,396,919 downwards.
GCGTTTTTTGCACAGGCAAAGTAATCTCACCTGGTTGGGAAGGTGGAAGTGAACCATGTACACCATCTCAAGCTCCTTGCTCAAAGGACAAAGGTGGGTTATAAACATAGTAAAAACCTCCATGTAGCCTGCATGCTTGAACAGCGTCACAAACACATTTTGGATTTGGGTAGTGGCCTTGCTTGTTACCGCCATGGCAGATGGTTGTCGACTTTTGTCTGAAGTTACCTGATGTAAGCCTTGTATCTGTGACACATAAGTAGCACGGCCAGGATCCTAAGAACTGCAGCTGGTCCCATGTGCCTAAGAAGGCTTTATATCATTTTTCAAACATCAGCTTCTATTTCCCATAACGAGCGTCCCCTGAAATTGTGGGGGGGGGGGTTGCAAAAGCAGTTTGCAGGTCAAAAGAGCAAATGAGATTACAAAAATTCCACTGAGTGCCCACCTGGAGCAGCTATTTGGATCTTAGCTACTTTTCCTTGGACAAGTCAAACCCTTCTAGTGTAGGATGAAATGCCCTGAACGTTGGGGTTAGGGTTAGACGGAGAAGCACTCTGCTCACAAATGCTTAAGCAGTGAGTTCTCAATTGTTTTTGGCTGCCTTTCACACCCCCTTTTTGCAAGAAGCTTCGGTTTTGTCTATTTATTATTATTGTAGGGAAAAACCACTGGGGGTCCAAGCCTCTGGAGGGTGAAGTGGTGCCTGGCCTAACTTTTGCAAACATGAAGCCAGCAGTTGAGCTGCCATTTTCTCCAACAGGCACAAGCAACTTAAGAAGAACCATTGCTGTGGTTGCCTCAGACGACTCATCAGATCAAGGCTTCTGCTGTCAAAATTGCCTGGGGAAATATATTCTCGCAAGTGGTGCTATGAAACCAACCCTTCCCGCCCCCGAGTTGATTGCAAATCTGTGAAGCCTTATTTATTGCTGTTGCGTCAGCTTTCATCCGCACCTGACCTGACCAGCTGCCAGGTTGCTTTTGCGTAAATCATCTTGTTTCAGGTGACATGCTTGGAAACCGGCTGTCTTGGTGCAACCTGAAGATCACTTTTCTGCCAGGCACCTGGGATGCTGCCAACCTGAAACACGTAGGAGTGTCAGAGTTAAAAAGGGTGCCTGACTCAGACTTCCTCACCTGCCAGTGGCGTTCTGTATGCCTTTCGGTGGAGTCATGCTTTCGTGAAACTCAAAGGTTATAACCAGGCCCTTCTGGGCAAGGCTCCCAGCCTGCTGTTCGGTTCTCTTCAGAGAGGTGGACACCTGGGAGGACAAATGGAAAGTGATGCATCTCTCTTGACTTTTTTACTGCCTGCAGTCCCATTTTAAAGACATCCCCTGTGGATGTTCCTGCATTTTGGCTATGGATGAATCCACTAATTTGGTTCCTGTCCCTTGCACAGTATTTGCCATTACAAGCACTCAATTCTAGACAAGCAAAAAAAAAAGTTGTTTTGCTAATTAATTGTGTTTTCCAATTAGTGGTCCTTTGTTGGTGGAAGGCATCTGGTAGCTAAATGGGGGAGGGATGAAGTTTTCAGTTATTCTTCCTGTGTGGCCTCCAGATCTGCTTCAGAAGGTCCCCTAACCCTCTGGAGTGGATACTTTGGGGTTGGGGGCTCCCATGTCTTCATCACAGGCACACAAATTGGAGAAACTCTTAGTCTGTAGGCTGCCGACACATTCTGTCTCCTCTGACAAGTTAACTGATTCAGTATTGCTTTTCATCACTTTTCAGGGTCTTTTGGTTAATTTGAAAATTTCACTAAAATTGCTTACTTTTTTTTTGCTATTGTACTAACACCTTTAGTTTCACCTCAATACATGTGACTATACTTGTTCATGGTCTCCCCTCCTATTACACTCTCCCCTCCCCTCTGAATGCCCCCCAAGTTGAGATTTGGACGAAGACCCTTATGTAATTCTGTAAAATATGGTGTATGGCTTTTATAAATGAAAAATAAAATAATCACTAAATGTTTTGCAAGTTCTAGGCACAAGAACCACAGGTGAACAGTTCTAAATTTCATTGATTTAATCTGAAGGGAATAATTTCTATGAACTATAGGGATTTTTGTGGTCCTTGATCTGTGATTCTACTGCTGTATTGAAAGAAATGTGGGAAGTGGACTTGGGGAAAACAATCCTTGAAGGGTCCTCGAAGGGCATGTGGGACAAAGAGCCATAGAGGTCCATCTTAGCCAGGTTCTGGGAATCTGCGGAAAGTGGCCCTGAGGTGGCCCTTGACTCTTAAACTGGGGCACATGGGGACTCTTCCAAATCCAGAGCGTTTTAGTGGGATTGCTGTTTGTTTGGGACCTTCTAGCACACATGGTGCCTATTTCCAGATGTCAAGCCATTCAGACCAGAATTTTCCAAGAGATTTCTGGCATTGTCTCTCACATCATTCCACCCTCCCCTCAAATTTGCTCTGTTACCTATTCTCTCAGAGCAGCTGCAACTATTGGAAATACAGCCTGCATTTCATGTTTGATGTTTAAAAGTATGATCTTTTAGAGAAACGGATGCAACAGAATAAACTCGGTTGAGGAAGCTTCAAAGCGGAGACCTTTATTGAATCTTGGTGGCTTTTCTTACAAGGACAATAGCACCAGTCGCCATTCCCAGGGGTAAGTATGCCTATGACTTGCCTTTGTACATTAGGCTACACTTCATGGAACCATAGAAGTCAGAGGGTTCTGTGTACACAGACCTCTCCTGCCATCCTCTATACAGGCAGGCAAGCGGCGTTATTGCAGTTGAAGTCCATGTTCTAGCCAGGTAAAAGCAATCCAGGTAGATGAGGAGCAGGGTTGGGGAGAGGTGTGGATGTGGGGGCAGAATGCTGAGAGCCAGAGAGGCCTGACATTCCCTACGCCTGCTTTCCATGGTGAAGCAGCTGCTCCAACTCCGCTGAATTGATGCTTTTGAATTATGGTGCTGGAGGAGACTCTTGAGAGTCCCATGGACTGCAAGAAGATCAAACCTATCGATTCTTAAGGAAATCAGCCCTGAGTGCTCACTGGAAGGACAGAACCTGAAGCTTTGGCCACCTCATGAGAAGAGAAGACTCCCTGGAAAAGACCCTGATGTTGGGAAAGATGGAGGGCACAAGGAGAAGGGGATGACAGAGCACGAGATGGTTGGACAGTGTTCTCGAAGCTACCAGCATGAGTTTGACCAAACTGCGGGAGGCAGTGGAAGACAGGAGTGCCTGGCGTGCTCTGGTCTATTGGGGTCACGAAGAGTTGGACACGACTAAACGACTAAACAACAACACCACCTTCTAAACCAAGCCTTCTGTTAGGTGTAGCAGAGCACGACAGGTGGGCTCTTGGGGTTATCATTCAAACATCAGTGCTAGGAAGTTCTCTGGGCGTTCAAAAGCAACCTTTTGCAATCCAGAGTGCTGAGGCATGCAGAAGCAGGAAGGACATTCAAGTTTCTTGCCATCAGGTCTTTTCATGAGTCATCAGAAGGGCAAAAGCATTTAGGCAGTCTTGTCTTGCACTGAAAGATAACAAAAGGTGCCCTCAGGCGCACAGACTTCTCCAGGAAGTTCAGCTATGGTCATTAAAGAGAAAAAAGTTTTGTCTATGACTAAAGCCTTAGGGATTTAGGTCATAGATGAATGATCAGATACTTTGCGAACAAACTTGATTGATACAGTATGTGTTACATGTTGAATCATGGATGAACTAGGCCTTACCCTACAAATACTCGATGACAAATACGTCAGTTTTCTAGGTGCCACAGGACTTTGAGTGCTTTCGATGTTGGCAGAATAACATTTGGAATGCAAGTCTCTATTTTGTAAACCCTGGAGATTTTTAAAAAAGTATTTCTGAATGCCTGCCTTCTAGGATGTTTATTTTTTTAAAAAACAAAACAAAACACAACAACCCACACATACATCTAGCTTTGTAATTAATCATTAGGCTGTTGTGCCTTTGTTTAGTTTAATCTGAGCTGCAAAGCACTATCTGTTGCAAGGGGTTCTCTTTGCTGCCTCCATTTAAGCAACTGACCGGCAGCAGCTCAGCCCATGGCTTCAGTCTGCGACTCCTTTCAAGTCCTATTAGGACACGGATTGGGCCTTCCACTGTGACCAGTAGTTAAGAGAGGAGCTGAGTTGTGGGCCAGCAACATCTTTAATGCTGCATGCTCCCCATTGCTTGCGAAGAGAAACCAGGATCAAGCCTGATAACTTCTGAATGCAGATCTCATGTGTGTTATTACTGAGCTGCAGCTTTTTCCTGCGGTGCTTCTGGGGCAATTTAGAAGGTCTCCTGGGACCTCCCTGTGAACTCCTCACTGAAGTGTGGGTGCGCATACTAATCTCTCAAACAGTGGAGGTTGTAGGAAGAAAGTAATTTAATCACAGTTGTTGCAAAACATTACTACAGTTCAAATACAAAGAGGCTGCATTTCCATAGCAATGCAATTTTATGGGGATGCAGATTCCCATATTCCATAGATATGAGTTACTGGAGCCTCAAATATAATGATTAGATTGCCATTGGTAGTTAGGATTTCTTGCAAAAGCAGGGAAAGTGGTGGCTGTGTTGGTGTTATTTGATTGAAGTACAGTGGTACCTCGGGTTAAGTACTTAATTCGTTCCGGAGGTCTGTTCTTAACCTGAAACTGTTCTTAACCTGAAGCACCACTTTAGCTAATGGGGCCTCCTGCTACTGCCGCACCGCCAGAGTACGATTTCTGTTCTCATCCTGAAGCAAAGTTCTTAACCCGAAGTAACATTTCTGGGTTAGCGGAGTATGTAACCTGAAGCGTCTGTAACCCAAGATACCACTGTATATGCCGCCTTTCTGGTGTTTCTTTTCCCACTTGTATATTTTTCTACTTTGTGTATACTGAGATGCCTTCATTTATTGTTTTCCAGTCTATATGTCCAGTTAATTATTTTAAATGGTTGGCCTGTTCCATTAGATTAAGGAAACCAAGAACATGAGTAATTAAGTGCAAGGGCTGTTCCTGCTAATGAAGTTAAAGTCTTACTTCCTAATCTATCAAAATCTTTATCACAATTTGCAAAACAGCCATGCTGCTCCTTTTTCACACAGTGGGCTTATGAAGATTTTAAACCCAAAGTATTATTTTTTTAAGTAAGGGTCTGGGCACGTAAGGCTAACCTGTAACTCTTAACACATCCTAGTGATCTTGGAAAGGCTTTGGAGAAGAAGCAGACCTGAGAATGAATTATAGCACTAAGCAAAAAAATAAAATAAAATAAAATAAATCGCCAGGAGGGCTCTGTGACATTCTTTCTTTTACTTCTGTACCCCTGTCTTGATCTGGAGTGAAAATATGCAATGGGTAAGTGGAGCCAGAATGTTTGAACAAAGCTATTTCCCTATTATGCAAGAGGGGACACAGGAGAGTGGGTGAAAAAAGGGACTTTGACTTGGAGGAAGCATGTCCCCCTGTTTTCATACATTTCCACCACCACCTCAACCTGATCCTTTATTGGCTTTTGCAGCTTAAAGAGGAGGGAGTCTTAGCTCCATGGCTGTGCACCTGTTCCTTATGCTTAAGGTCCCAGGTTAGGAACTGGGAAAACTGCTTTAAACTGAGTCAGAGGAGCAGTCAATCTAGCTTGGTTTTATCTACACTGACTGGCAGCAGCTCTCCAGGGTTTCAGACAGGGGTCTCACCCAACCATACCTGGGGTTGCAAAGCAAATGCGTTGCCAAATCTGTGGCATCTCCATTTAAAAGGATCAGGCAACAGGCGATGGGAAATACCTCTGCCAGAGACCCTGGAAAGGTGCTACTAGTCATGGAAGATGATATTGAGCTAGATCAGGGGTCTGCAACCTTTAAGACCAAAAGAGCCACTTGGACCCGTTTCCGAAGGGAAAAAAACTGGGAGCCGCAAAACTCGTCATTATAAAAATAACTTTTTTGTCACTTTTTTATTATTTCTTTGTTTGACCCCTCAGAATTTCTCCTCCTCATAGAAATAAACGTTAAATTAACAAGTTACCTTTTTCTGTGTGTGTGTTCTTCACTCCCCTTCAAAACAGTGACCAGCGTACATGCCCCTTACAATGTAGCGGGCGGGCGGGAAGGTGACGTCGGGACGGTGCGTGACTAACGCACGCACCGCCCCCATGCGACGTCACAGCCAGTACAGCGCCCGCCACAGTGGGGAGTGTCGGGGCGCACAATGCGCTAGTATCCGCCCCGGAGCCACAGCAAAGGTGTAAAAGAGCCACATGTGGCTCCGGAGCCGCGGGTTGCCGACCCCTGAGCTAGATGGAAGAACAGCAACTGTGCAACATTCTAAAATTAACACAATATATCCAAATATACCATACAGTTTTTCAACAATTTAGATATCAAAATGATATATTAAAAAGTAGAAATGCAAGTATTATACTGCCTGTGTTGCTATATGTAATATAATGACATAATCAGAAGATTTGCTGCATGACTTGCTACACATATTTTATTAATGGACAGAATTGATTCCACAGTGTTAATTCAGATATTGCACAACAACAAAAAACAATAGCAGCAGCTGCTATTTATGATTTTTCCTTTCACAGAAGGATCATTATGAAGCAAGTTGTTTTAAATCTGCATTCTAAACAAATGTCAACAGTCAATCAGAATTGAAACTGTATCATACTGTTCACATTCAAATGGAAAATAAGTTGTTCCTCAGCAGAATTCACCTGCAGAACTCATTCTTAAATAAAATCTTTTAAAATTTATATATTTACACCCTACCATGTATAAACACAAAAGCCTAAGAAGAATCATGAGTTAATACAAAGTTAGTGGTTCAGATTTTCCAAAAACTTTCCACTTGAAACATTTTCTAAAATTTCAAATCAGCAGAAGCAATCTCAACTCCAGCGCAACCCAAAGCAGGAGCTCAGATGGAGTTACGATTTCATCCGCTTAATCTGTATTGACCAAACATCGTAAGATCTACCCTGTAGACAATATTCAGTCTAACACAACTGTGTTAGCAACCTGCAACTTTACAGTGAACAGAAGTTATAGCAGCAATAAAACACAAAATTACGGGGTGGGAGAGAGATCACATTTACCACCTGGCTGAGTTCCTAAATCACTGGTGAATCCCTAAATTTCTCTTTAAGGCACTGTTAATTACATTGGAAGCACTTTGGAATATTACTCCAAATACAGTGGCACTATGGAAGCTGCAGCTTGGGGTGGGGGCTGTGACCCTCCAGATGTTGCTGGACTACCAGTCACAAAATCCCCAACCAGCAGGCCTGCTAACTGGTTCTGATGCTGGATTCCAACACAATCTGGAAGGTCACCAGTTCCCCAGCTCTGCTGTAACTGAACTATACGTTTTTACAATGGTGTGAGCTTGATCCAGGCCAAAAGCGATTTTTTTATTGCCCCTTCCTATCTTTAACACCTGTAGCAATATATAACCCGGATAGTTTTAAATTGCCACCACAAATTGCCATATTTACAGTTGTTATTATTATTCGGCTTCACAGAGGTAAAGAACCTACAGCACATCATGCAATTCTGAAATATTAGGACTGCTAAACCGTTTTTGTGAAAGATATACTCAATGACCTCTGCATATTACAAGGCAGCACCATGGAAGATGCATTGCTGTGGGTCTATCCTGTGGTGGCGTTGTAATGTTGGACTCCAACCACATCTGGAGGGCCAGAGGTAACCCACCACTGATTTAAATTCATGTACCTTCATGGAAGAGAAGGCTATCAATGGTTTCTAGCCACAACAGATATGCTCTGCCCTCCACAGTTGGAGGCAGCAATGCTTCTGAATACCAGTTGCTGGAAACCATAGGAGGGGAGAAGCCACTTGTGTTCGAATCCTGCTTGCTGGTTTCCCACAAGCAACTGTGAGAACAGGATGCTGGACTAGATGGGCCATTGGCCTGATCCAGCAGGCTTTTTTTCTGTCCATAACTGGGACCATCTCCCAAGTTTGAGGGGACCATTGACAAAGTGCTCTCGGATGAGCCCCCCTCCTAAATTGACAAGCCCTAGCAGTGGGTGGTGCACTCTGGTTGGCACTGGACTGCTGCCATTTTAATTTCCCACAATGCTCTGAACCTTTGGTCAGACGGCACGCAAGCACCCGCTTATTAACTTAACCAAGGGATGGGGGAACCTGCTGCACCCCTGGTATTTGGGGACCCCCCAGCTGTTTCCACTAGCTTGGCCAGTGATTAGGGATTATGGTCAGAGATTATCTAGAGGGCCATAGGATCCCACCACATCAGTCTCCCCTGTAATCTTTGCTGGACTTCAGTGGCTCCACATCAATGTACAGTGACAGGAGAACTGCCCCTAACTCTATGGCATTTTTGCAAGCAATTGTTTTCCTTTGTCTGCCAGTCTAAAGCGGACATTCAATCAGCCTTCGTTTAAAATTGCTGTTCATCACCGGTATCGTGTCATGAACTTGCCCCTGCTATATACAACAACATTTTTTAAAATCCTTCATAAGTCTTTGCAGCTTATACTGCATGCTATAAACAACTTTGTCTATAGTTTTGCAGGACAAATAATAACTAGGACAGAAACCCAGACAGGAATCTCACATGTAGTCTGGTAGCAACATATGTCATTTTCTTTTCAAGCGAAAGGACTCCCAAATCTCTCCTGATGACAATGCTGTGCTTCTCCAACAGTGGCAGCGCAGGATCCTTAAAAACCATGTAGGGTGGGCCAGATGTGAGCTGGCAGTGCCGTAACTCTGGGCTTACTCCAGATTCACAAAAGGGCTACATTTCAGATTTATGGCACATGCATTCAGGGAACCTTTCCATCAAGAATAAGCCTCTCTTTTCAAGTCCTAGTACAAGGAGCTGTCCGTACTCAAGAGTGTGAAAGGCGAGACAAGTTTCTTCTTGGTTGGGGTGCTTCCAGGGACAGCGGAAGGCAGGCAAAGTGTGCTGGCTGCTTTTTTTCTGTTCTTCGTTCCCCAACTCAAAAAGGAAAGTTTAGGAGTCACCTTCTTGGTCTTATCTATTTTATCTTCTTCCATAGCCAAACAAATCAGAGAGTATGTTTTCTGCATTCCTGCAGAATAAGTTGCACTTTTGTTATGCTAGGAGGGAAAGAGCATAAAAAATATTAATAATCAGTCATCCATGATGGGTCAACATTTGGAAGACAACAAAAGGGCATGCAGTGTGTGAACCATTTGCTGAGACAGATTTTGCCATTCTTCGGCATTAATTATATTCCATGATGGACACAGGCCAATCTAGACCACTGAACTTTGCTTGTTAGGTCTGGAAAGGCTCATAGGGGGAAGCATGTTTTGTAAGAAGGCAATTTGTCCAGGGCTGCCTGCTTTTGAAAAGGGCTATATGCTCAGCATTAAATTCCTGAAACATATACTTGGACAGATCACTAGCAGCAACTTTGGAAAAATAAGAATTTAATACTAGTCTAGTTAGCATGGAGACTGCAGAGAAAAAGTGAAATCCTTTCCCTAGTTGCTAGATTTAGAAAACATCCAAAACCAACATGAAGTCTACAGAATAGAAAAACAACTTTAGAGGGAAACAATCATAGCTCCTCACCCAGCCAGAGTATATTGAGTGGGCATGGAATGCTGGCAGGCCTTTTTTTGTGGGGGAGGGAGAAGGAGAATGGAATGGAGTATCCTTAGAAAGGGAATGGCTGCCTAGTGCCTTCAACAAGAGCACTCCGTATGGCAACGCTTTGTTGTAGGTTCCCAGCTCATATTTGAGAGTTACCTCTTTACTTACCATGGACACTGTGTTATCTTGGCAGCTGATGACCTGGATCTCAGTCTCCTGCCTGCTGACATTTCTCAATTTTTCCAAGACCTCACTCACTCCCAGCCATTTGCAATCCACGCCTTCAATGGAAACGACACAGTCTCCTTCTTTCAGACCTGCCAACTTAGGATCAATGGGTGCATCTTAGTATCAGCTGAGGTTGGGCAGAAAGCAACATGGGCCCCTCTGGACATCCTTTTTATTGCGTATATCTTTGATGCTTCATGCTCATGATGTTATCAGGACAGTCATACACAATCCTATTTTCAATTCTGTTTGCATATGCAAATCTTTTGGGGCTTCATTTCATTACAGATTCTGTAACTTCCTGCTAAAATTCCATGTCACATATAACAAATTTTCTGGGGTTTGGGGGTTTTTTGTTTCGTCCTCCAGACAGCAATAATGTGGTAGCTTTGGAGAAGTATTGCAGAACTGCTGAAGCAGGTTAAGTCCACTACTAGTGTATCATTACTGCGTCAAAAAGATGTCGCAGAAGATACCAGCAGAAAAGCCCCTGTCCAGAGGGGCCCCAGGTCACATTCTCTGGAAATATTTCCTCCTCTTCCCATATATGGCAAACAGTATGTGAGTGGTCAGGTGCCGCCTAACCCAGAGAAGGCTGCCTCTCACAGTGAAGGACAAGCATAATTAAAGTCACAGGTATGCAATCCTATGTACATGTAAACTGGGAAGGAAGCCCCATTGAAGAACACCTAGCCTTTTCTCTCCACCTGCTGCTCTTTCTCTCTTATCCCCTTCCAAGGCTGTGCCCCAACTTCACCTTGTCCATACCTGACATCGAATCTGCCCCCATTGACCCACCCACTTCACAGGCCTGCTTTGTGAGCAAGACCTCAAGGTACAGGAGAACAGGTTTTTAATTTGCTGCCTCAGGCCTTCCTACCCCTGCTGTAAGGGGAAACCGAACAGCTGTGCAAGAGAGGGAAGGTTCAGCTTTTGCTAATTTTTAACTCTGAAAATTTCGCTGAAATTAACGCTATACCCTCTACACCAAACGTGGAAGGTCCCAGGGTGCAGTGAAGCTTTCCCACAGAGCCCTGTAAAGCCAGTGGAAGGCAGCACAGGGAGAGTCCTACTTACTGATGCAGGGCAACCTGGATCCAGGCAGTAAACATGCACTGGGGGTCCTCCTTTCAGGGTAAACCCCAGACCCTCAGCTTCACACTGGAAACGGACAGTGCGAGGAGCAGTCCACCTCTGCTTTGCTGAAAAGACCGTCAGCGGACCCTGAAGAGGAAGAGCAGTATGGACCATTATCCTCGGTGATCTGCAAATGTTAAGGTGAGCCATAGAAACTCTCCACCGCGTGTGGGGGGCAATGGTGGCTGGTGCCCATTGAGACTGGTGGGGCAGAAGGCAGGGAGCCCAACACTAGGTGGCGCCAGAGCAAACCCATTCTAGTCTTGCCCCCAGCCGCCTCCTTCCTGCTGAGTTCTATGAGGGCAACACTGAGACAAAGGAGGAGAAAAGCTGGCAGGCAGGACCACCCCCTGGCCTTGTTAAGTCAAGTCAGAAGGCAGGCAGGTGCAGGTTGGCTGAGGGTACACTGAAGCTGGTGGGGCAGTGCTTCACTAGCCCCAGTGGAACAGCCTCCACTACACATGGTCATCCTCCCTCTTTTTCTCTCTTCTTTCATGTTACCTAGAAATTTTTTATGACATTTATGCCGCTCTGAGCTCTTTTGGGAGGATGGTCAGGATATAAATTTAATAAATAAAACCTAAATAATATTTTCTTAGGCCTGGTACAGATGTATGGCCATTTGATCAATTAGGTCCAATGTTACGCATTCTCCCGACTAGTTTGCTAAACCATAGTTAGCATTAACAATATGAATAAGCCATAGTTAAAGCTGTGAATGTACCAGTTCCCGGAAACTGCAAGCGAGGAGAGTGCTGTTGCACTCAGGTCCTCATTTCAGGATTTCCAAAGTTGGCACTATGAGAACCAAATGCTGGACCGGATGAGCCTTTGGCCAGATCCAGCAGGTTCTTTTATGTTCTTAAGAGGAAGGTGTACACAAGGTCAAGGGCGGCAGGAGAGGAGCGCTCAAGCCTGAGGGGTGTTCCTGATGTCTTAACAATAGGTACCAGGAAATGCTTTGTCTGCATCAGACTGTCAGTGAGGATCCAAGAGAAAAAGCAAATTTTACTTTTTACCCCTCTTAATCCAAGTGGTTCATGGTGGTGTGCGTGCACATGTAAGCACAAATAGCTTAATCCACATTAATAACACACACAAATCTATAGTCCAGACTAAACAGACATGTACCTTAACCCACCTGACAGTCAACAGATCCCGACCAGGTCTGGCTAAACTGGCATAACCCTGACTTGGGACGAGGATCTGAACAGAAAGCTAATTCTGTATTCAGATCACAGAAGTACAGTCTCCACTGCTAGTTGCAAGGGTTTAATGTATGCAATTTGAAAAGCTTCCCTTAATGAGCTCTATTAACTGCAGACTCATAGAGAATTTCCCTTTAACAAGAAAATGAATTTGCATTCATTAGAAGCAAAATTACAGAGGGGCACCCGAGCAAACAGGAACAGGCAATGTTGCTTCATACATACCAGCCTCTCAAAGAAGTCTTTGACTTTGACCTTGGAGAACAGAGGAGCAACTGCTTCTATTTTATGGTCTGTCTTAGCTATAACAAAATCAAACAAAACTTAGTATTATTATTCCCCCACACACACACACTTTTAGCAAGGAGTGCAGAGCAGCACACATCACTTTCCCACCCAGCCCCCATTTTATCTTCACAACAACCCTCTGAGGTTCCTAAGGCCCCGATTAAGACTCCACCTTGTCAGGAAGACAGAGCAGCTTCTACAAGAAGCAAGGCTATCTGGGAGCTTGGGAGCTCCCTTCCACAGAAGGCTTGTTTCGCCCCCTTCCTCACGACATTGAGGCATTTATTTATTATTTACAGTATTAGAGGTCTCCCAATAACAAAGCCATTTATAACAAAGCTGAAAACAATGGGTTTTCCTATCATATTGTTGGGAATTATCCTTTTCTTTAAGTTTTTTTTGGGGGGGGGGCTCCTGGTTGTTTTCAAAACAAGCTTGGCTTTCTTTTGATCAGTTTTTTTTTGAAGTTTTTCTAAACCACCCTGGTGCCATTTATTTGAAGAGCGGTATAATAAGTAAACTAACAAAATTTGTATGCCAAGAACTTCCCCCTCCCCCTGCCTAGTGGGTCCTGGGCCGACACAAGATTTGGACAAGGCCCTTCTCAGCCAGCAGTTCAAGAACTAAAGCTCCCACTTGCTGATGCTGCTGATGCTTATTTAAATCCTGCCTTTTTCCCTGACAGGGATTCAAGGCGGCTTTCAGATAAAATAGAAACAGTATATGGAAGGGATTCGATTCTGGGGCACCCCAGACTATAAAGGACTTACGGAGGATATCTGGAGCCTGCAGCAAACTCGAAAAGTCATCTTCCTGCTCCTGCTGTGAATATTTGAGAAGGGACCGCTTGTGGGCAACTGACAGGATTTCCTGGAGCACCTCAATATTCCGGAGCTTTTTGCACAAGCCACAAACCCTCAAGGCTTCTTCATGATGAACAATGGCTCTCCGCAGGTGGGCTTTTGCTGGGAAAAGCAAATATATAGGACCATAACACAAGAGTTAGCTCCTAAAATATTCTCCCCGCTCCCTGCCACTTCATGTTCCGTAAATGTCAATGTAGATTGGCCCCATCACAACCAGAAGCCTAGCTGTTGTGGTCAAACACCCAACTCCCACAATCCTTAGCAAAACTGAACAAGCTTTGCAGAAGACCTTTCAAAGACCGGCATGCAATCGTAAGGATTGTTTCAGTGAGGACAGGAACATGGGATCTTCTGAAATTTAAAGGCCTGACTTGCTGGCCACAGCAAAGAAGTTACACACACACACACGCCTGGATTCACTCTTGCCAGCTGTATGGAAGAGCAAAACAATCCCCCGCCTTTGAGGCACTGTGCAAGAGCCAGATATGGGAGCCTTGTGTGCATATGGGGCTTGAGAGCTTAGCCATCTCAGATGGGGCATCTCAGTGCTTGGGGAAATGGGGGACACAGGTAACAATCCCTTTTGTGACTCACAAGTGGACATGAGGATCTGGCTAGCTGTGAGTGGCATAATCAGGTTCCTCCTCTGTCCCTCTACACCTTCAGTCATCAACCTCCCCACCAAAGGCAGCAGAGCCATGTGGACAAGTCTTACTGAGAACAGGTGGGGTGGCTGTATCAAATTGCACCAGTTTGGGGAGGCATGGGAAGGTGGCTGTAGAAAAGACCAGAATCTGCCTGCTGTTCAATCCATGATTTTTGGTTCTAAACCAGGGTTAGTGAAAGCCCTGGTTTGAGGCAATGTCTGGACTGAGCCAAGATAAGGGAGCTTGCCCTCACCAAGTTGTTTCCGCTGAACTCGGTCCCGCAAAACAGCCAAGGGGGTCAGTCCTTCCGGCATGTGGTCATACAGCTGGGAAAAAGCCTTTTCCTGTTGGTCTTCGTCATCATTCTGGCGCACTAGAATGGTGTAAACAAATGCACATGAAAGAGAGGATAAATACAGGTTTACTTTCATTTCCGTCTGGTGGAGATGCCTCAAGGTCTGCTAATTGAAGGTGTGGCCTGAAAACATGAACAACAATCTCTAAAACCTGTTTAAGTGGACTACTCTTTACATTATTTTGGATTCCTCATAGGCTCGTTTTGCTGACAGATGCCTGAATGTCATGGCATGCTCACCAAGGCTACTTTACTCAGAATGTTTTTTAAAAAAGCACACCTTCCGTCTTCAAACCTGTTTGCAAACATTAGCTAATTGCAGAATAACAAGGGAATAGAGGGCAGGGGAACTTGAGCTCTGCCAAAGTGCAATTTTATTGTTTAGTTTAAGATTTACTGCCATATGTAGCAGATTTTTAGATCAAGTATGGAGAATGTTCCCAGCCAGAGGGCCACATTTCCCCTTGTCCAAAGGTCCAGGGGCCACATACCAGGTGCGGTATGGCGAGGATCAAACAAAAGTTTACAGAGCACCATTTTTGAAATTAGACTGAGGAGAAGAAATGGCAGAGCACAAAAGGATAATTTCTCTGGCATAAGGTGCATATTAAGATACACAAATAATATACTCTTCTTAAGCTGGACCATTAGGGTATCTTTTTACCCACCCTAAATAAATTGGTAGGTGGTACCACTGAATCATCATCAGTCAACCTTAGCAATTGGCAGGTTTTTTAGCGATTTAATTTGCATACATGATATAATAATAGTTGTCTCCTCCTCAAGTCTGCATGTGCTGGCTAAGTTATTCCTCCCATTTCTTTCATCAGGCTGTCCAAGACTGCATTAAGCAAGCATCTGGTTGGCCACCATGAGAATAAGATGCTGGACTTGATGGACCATTGGCCTTATCCAACAGGCTAGTGTTATGCTCTTAAGTTCTTAAACAGACAAGGAAACCAATTTTCCAGATGGGGAATGCCAAAGTTATTAAAAGGCTGTGTCCATGTTTTTTTTTGGGGGGGGGGGGTTGTTGTATTTTCTGGACAATGGTGATCCTCAGACAACAACCTGATTCCATCCCTACCACACACACATACATGCATGCATGCATGCGGTTTGGATGAATTAAAAAGAGGCTTTTATTTTGCTTATCAAAATATCCTATATTTCACCCATGAAAAAAGGGACATTATTGCATTCAAATTCCTGCTGTAACCAAGTATAAGCACTGTAACTAATTTTATTTTATTCATTTATTTGTACATAAATACATGAATTTATTTCTCATCCAAATGCATAAGCATCATTCAGGTTAGCTTGCAGCAGTTAAAAACGCAATCATAATAGCAAGCGGATTCTTACTACAAAATGCAAGAGAAAGGGGCCCAGCATGCTATGCTTCAAAGCTACTGATTCCCTGGCAAGGCAAAAGCCTAATGGAACAACAAGGACATTCACTAGCCAGCAGAAGATCATCAAATAAGCCTTGCAGGACAAGGTGTACCACAATATTGGCAGTCACTGAGAAGCCCCCGCCCTCTCTGTCTCTCTCCCCTTCCCAACAACCATGTCTCTGCCTTTGGTGGGAGACAAAACAGAGCTTCCTCCTTGATCAGAGAAACCATATTTTGTGCAGTGTGTCATAAAAAGACTAGTCTTCCCCACCCTGGTGACCTCCTGGTGTTTTTGACTACAACTCCCATCAGCCCCAGCCAGCATGGCCAGGGGTGATGTCAACTGTAGTCCAAAAGATCTGGAGGGCATCAGGAGTGGGAATGCTGGCTTAAGAGTGTCCAAGATGTCTGCTGGGCTACCTCATAAGACCATAAGAGCCTGCTAGATCAAGACAATGGCCCATCTAGTGCAACATCCTGTTCCCACAGTGGCTGAACAGCTGTCTGTGGGAAACCAGCAAGCAGGATTCGAGCACAAGAGCAACAATCTCTTCTCCTGTGGTTTTCAACAACTGGTATTCAGAAGCATTGCTACCTCCAACTGTGGAGGCCGAGAACAGTCATCATGGTTAGCAGCCATCAATAGACTTCTCCTCCTCAATTAATTTGTCTAATCCTCTTTTAAAGCCATCCAAGTTGGTGGCCATCACTACCTCCTATGGGAGCAAGTTCCAGAGTTTAACACACACAAGTCAAGAAACACACATGTTTCTTGGCTTGCGCCATTTGCTGAAACAAAGCACTCTGGGTAGGTAAAGAAGCGAATGAATACAAAACCTGACTTACGTTGGTGGTCACTCAAAATTGTTGCAACAAAATAATGTGCCAACGCTCTGAAATGGTCCGATTTGACTTGAGCCAGTTTTGACCAGGAATAAGGGATGTTCTCCTTGACTGGTGCTTGACTCATTGCTGTGTTAACAAGCATGTATGTTTCTCCAACCTGAAAACAAAAGCACAAAGTCCAACTCTGAGACATTTTCCTTGTCATTAAAAGCTGAGTCATCTGTGGGTAATGCCAACCATTTGCGGATAGTCAATAGGGTGTGCACACCTAGGAGGATTTGTAGGCTGGAAAGGTAGAAATTAGGAAGGATTCAAAACAAAAACTGTGAACCATTGGTGTTTTCTCCACATGCACTCACCCATGTGAGTGTGGAAGCTGAATGGCTGAAGCAAGAAGAGTGACTTTAAATGAAACAGGAAAAGCAACAGTCTAAGGCCTCCTCACTGGATGAAATCTGCTGTGGACCCTGAGAAGCGCAAGCAGAGTTCCACTCAACCTTTCTTGCCTTTTCCTTCCTGATGAAGTTTGGGGAACCCTCAAGAACAATGTGTGATGTTGTGTGCATGTACAGCAGCAGAAAGGAAATCCATGGGAATTGGTTAGTGCACCCCACCCCCTGGCCTAAGCAGAAATCCCTTCAGCTACTTTCAGCAATGCCTTAAGATCCAGGATGGCTTGGGAGTAACAGCCACTGTGGTACTATACAATCCATTATTCTTTCTCTGAGTCAAAACTTTGCCTCTTGTTCTGCCTCCTTAAAACACCAGGTTTTGCACAGGAAACTGCTTCATTGGTCCATCTGCCATGACTAATAACACCTCTTCAGGGTCTCTGGCAGAGGTCTTGCCCATTGCCTGGTCTTTTAACTTGTGAGGGTGGGAAGGAGAGAACCCCAGGCCTGAGTGGAGTTGAAATGTGGCCCTCTGGGGCACTTTATCCAGCCTCTGGGGTTCTCCTTTGGTCACGCCCCCTTCACCAGCCATGCTCTGCACCTTCCTCAAGTGCTTTTTCTTGGCTGGAATGTATCCTGCAACTACAACAACACCTTTTGTTTGCCTTAGATGAAGGATGGACGTGTGTGTCTCTCTGTGTGTAGAAACCTCTGACTTTTGCAAAGCCTGTAATGTAGACAATCATACAAAGGGAAAAGTCACACCCCTTGTTCCACCCACTTTGGCCTCCGGCCCCGACCACGACTGACATGTGGCCCCCAGAGGGTTCCCCATGAGAGAATAAGGCACTGAACTAGAGGACGGAGCCAGATACTTCTCCATGCAAAGCATGTGCTCTGTTACTGAACCTTGAACCCACACTATCCACATTCTCTCATTACCAGCCAGGGAGTTGTTGTTTTTTAAAAAAGGAAACAGTAGAAACTTATTTGTTTTCTAATGAATGTAAAATTTCACATTCTTAGTGTAATCTGGATTTTCTTGATTATGAAAAGCACTGTCTGAGTCCTTTATACTGTGGAATATACTGTGTAGAAACTACACATTTAAAGCACATAAGCACCTTCCATCCCTTCAAACAATTCTGGGCACTGTAGTTTCCCTCTCACAGAGTTACAATTCTCCCAGCAACCCTTCACAAACTACAGTGCCCAGAATTCTTTGTAGGAAAGAAAGTGCTTTGAATGTGCTGCAATAATCTACCTGCTATAATGGGGGTAGCATAATTGGTCGGCAAATCTTTCAGTTGCCTTAATGAGAAGAACTGTTGGCAGATGGCTAATTTAATCAACGTGCACTTGTTTCTGAAGAGCTAGATTAAAATCTGGATTTAGGTCCTGCTTGCAACCATGCCACTGGAACTTAGCATTTGCAAGCCAAAGTCTGAAGAGGCAGCTTTAAGTCATGTGCTTCATGACCTTCGTTGGCCGCTGCAAACTGAGGCACTTTATTTGCTGACCAGGTTATGCAGTTTGGTCATCAAATCCAATTTCTCTCAGGCGCAATTCATGCATTCCCTGGCAACCTTCCTCTGCCTGTTTTGAATTCTGAGGAGGAGTCTTCTTTTTCTGAGAATCCCAAGGTAGGCAGGGCGAGATTCCCAGCTGGAATGTGCATGCCCAACTCCCCCCACCCCCCACTCTTTTAAAAGTTTGGCTGGCAGTAGAAGAAGAAGAAGAAGAGTTTGGATTTGATATCCCGCCTTTCACTCCCTTTAAGGAGTCTCAAAGCGGCTCACATTCTCCTTTCCCTTCCTCCCCCACAACAAACACTCTGTGAGGTGAGTGGGGCTGAGAGACTTCAAAGAAGTGTGACTGGCCCAAGGTCACCCAGCAGCTGCATGTGGAGGAGCGGAGACGCGAACCCGGTTCCCCAGATTAGGAGACTACCGCTCTTAACCACTACACCACACTGGACTAGAACAATTGTTTGCAAGTCAATTCCAGCAGTGGGAGAGCTGGGAGGCAGGACCCATTCCACCTGATGGACCCCATCAGACTCCTCCTGTCCTTGAACTGTCCCCATTCCAATTCCATTTCATTATAAGAAATACTATAAAACTTTTAAAAACTGTGCCTGAGCTTGCCTTTTCCTCTTCCCTCCCCATTTCATCACATCTTTTTTACATTGCAAGCCTGTGGGGAAGAACTGCCTTGTTTTTAATTGACTGTTTGAGAGTGGCTGTCTGCTTTGCGTGCAGGAGGCTCCGGTTTGGTTCCAGGGAGATCCAGATAGGGGACATTCCCAGCCCTATCTGCAACCCTGGAGAGCTGCTGCCAGCCAGTGTGGACAATACTGAGTTAGATGGGCCAATGTTATGACTCTGTGTAAGGTTCTATGTGTGTTCCTATGTTTCCATTAAAAAAAAAAGTATCCCATTCATATTGACATAAATTATATGAAAGTTCTACAGTTACAATTCTAAGATGGCTAGTTCAGACATGCCATAATCAAATAATAAAAACATGCCTGTGTGAACAGGACCTTCACCTTGTCACCTACCTTTGCCACTTCCTGGGCCATTTTCACAAGCGTGAAAAATTCATTTTGTATTCCGGGAAGGCAAATCTGCTCAAAGTCACATTCCTGAGCCTGAGCCAACATCATCTTGACCAGCACACTCAGCATGGCAGGGCTCATGTCGTAACTTGGAGTGTGAGTAAAAGTCTCTTTTAGGTAATTTAAAACTCCTGAAATGGGGAGGGGAGGGAACAAAAAAATGTTAGTAGTGATATGATGTTTATAAGATATCATGATTACTGGCTGACAAAATACTGTATTGAGTTTAAATTAAAGCTGTAACAGCAGCTGCTTCAGCTGTGTGTGTGGCGGACACACTAAAGTATTCAGGTGTGGGGAAGCTTTGGCCCTCCAGCTTTTGCTGAACTACAACTCCCAGAAGTCCCAGCAAGCATGGCCAATGGCCAGGGGTGATGGGAGTTGTAGTTCAGCAACAACTGGAGGGCCAAAAGTTTCCCATACCTGCATTAGATAGCCAAGCATTCAGTATGCATTATCTGAAGCAGGCCAGACTTTTATCTCCAACACAGGTATCTGGCAAGTGGGTGGGGCTGCTTTTGCCCTTGCAGTTTTGAAATTAAACTGCATGGGCACAAGGCCCAGAGCAGCACGTGGATGCCCTGTGGCTCACTGGCACTGACCTGGAGACCTGAGTGGCTCTTGGAAGCCCTGGCAATCTACTGATTACTCAAAGGTTCAGGAAAGGGCAACAAAATGATCAAAAGGGTGGAGTGACTCCCTTATGAGGAAAGGTTACAGCATTTGGGGATTTTTAGTTAAGAGGCGACATGATAGGAGTTTATAAAATTATGCATGGAGTGAAGAAAGTGGATAGAGAAAAAGTTTTCTCCAGCTCTCATGACACTAGAACTTGGGGACATCCCATGAAGCTGACAGGACAGATAAAAGAAAGGATTACTTCACGCAGCGCACAGTTCAACTAAGGAACTTGCTCCCACAGGAGCTGGTGATGGCCACTGAAGTGTAGGTGGGTTTCCACAAGGCAAGACACAGTGACAACAGCAAGAACCTTTATTGAACTAACAGAACTGGACAACAGAGGCAAAGCAACTGCTTGTATACATTTCTGAAGCCCTGGGCCACTCCCAATGTTGATTGGCTGTCTAAACGTCCAATCTGCGAATCATGACTAAGAGTTTAAGGGCCAATGGCAGAGGTCCAAATCCTGAAATGTTCTGTGATTGGATATCATGTATCGAATCAGAACACAGGAGCTCAAAATCCTAAATCCAGACTCAAGCTCAGGCAAACACAGACCACCAATGAATACGTAACGGCCACCAACTTAGATGGCTTTAAATTATTGTTGTTGTTAATTTGTTTGTTGAATTTATATACCACCCTATACCTGGGGGTCTCAGGGCAGTTTAAAAATGATTAGCCAAATTCAATGGCTACTAGCCATGATGGCTATGCTCCAACTCCAGAGATGGAGGCAGCAATGCTTTGGAATCCCAGTTGCCGGAAGCCACAAAAGGGGAAGCGGCGCTTGTGCTCAGGTCCTGCTTGCAAGCTTCCCATTGGGGCCAATGTGAGAACAGGATATTGGATTAGAAGGGCCATTGGCTTGATCCAGCAGGCGATTCTTATGTTCTTAGAGCACCACACATAGTTCTATGCACACCTCTTTTTGGCCCAACTCACTCTTTACTTGCTCCACCCCTAGCATCATATATGACATCAGTTGGGCAGGTGGGTGAGTCTTGGCCAAAACTGCCTCAAAGGACAAATGCGGAGGCCTGGTGGACCTAATTAGGCTCATGGGCTGGAGGTTCCCCACCACAGAGTTAGACTGTGTGCACACTATGTGTTTAAAACACCTTCTTTCCCTCAAATAATTATGGGCACTGTAGTTTGGTACAGGTTTCTGTAACTCTGTGAGTGCCCAGAATTATTTAAGGAGAAAAGATGCTTTGAATATGCCCAAAGCCCCAAGAGTGCAGGACTACTACCAAGGAGACCCAGGTTCCAATCTTATTCTGTCATGCAGCTTGCTATGTGATTTTGGGCCAATCTCCCACTCTCACTCTGGCCTACCTCACAGGGTTGTTGTGAGGATAAAAGAGTGGCAGTGAAGAGGAACACCGCAAGTGCTACCTGAGTTCCTTGGAGGAAATGTGGGATAAAAACAATTGACAGCAACACTGAAATGGCGTGGCAGTTAGGAGAGGAATGAAAAAGAGCAGAGACATTTGAGGGTCTGAGGAGGAAGAGAAATCCCTTAGCAACTGAGCCAGGGCACTCCCTCGAGCAGAGTCTGGAGCCGAGCCAGAGCTCTGCCATAGCAGCAAGCAAGCCAAAATGGAGTTAGATGACAAACTATCCTTTTGGAAAATTAAAACAAACATTTACTGTAGTATAAGCACTAAAGTAATACTTGCATGCTGGTGCTGAAATCTAATCTCAAAAATGCACCTTACCCAACCAGTTTGTCAAGTTTCAGAAGCAAGTTTTTAATTGCCCAATATGACAGAGAATGGAGCATTGCATTATTTGGTTCTGTGAGTTCCCCCATCCCCCACTCAAGGGGGTTACTGACATTATGGTGGAGCTTTTGCTAGTTTTAAATTTCCTGCTTCCATTGTCATATGAAAAGCAGCCTTGGGTGGGGCAATCTTTTATTAAATGCTCCTTTTCTAATACGTTTTGCCTTAAAAGCGGCTGTAAAATTCTGGGAGCAAAGGCTCTTCTCAACTTCTCACAGAAAAAGATGTCAGCTTTAGATAAAAAATTGCCAGACCCTCAATTTCTTAACAGATCCACAGACAAAAGTCCACAGCAGCTTGTCTTGGTTTAGTTCATCCTTACATCATAAGTACTTCAGCCGTGACCTTTTCTTTTTTCCCCCTTTTTTTTTGTGTCTCTTAAGTACATATATGTATGCACAGGGCTGTGTTTATAGACCAAAGCCATAGCAACAATCTTCCCTCTGTCCACAAAGAACTATGTGTACAGTTATGAATGATAACGCATTGTGCACAATGCTATGTGGTCACGCCCCACAGGTACAATGAAAAGCATTTTGCTGGAAAGGCAAACTGAAGCACATCTTTGAAGCAGACAGATTTAGGCTGGGTGCCCATCTCAGAATAATCTCAGCTGGGCCTGTGTGTAGTTTTGATTGTGTTCAAGGGTGGGGGAGGCAGAATCCTGCTCCAGTGGAGAAAAACAGATTCTGTGCCGAGTACAAATTATGCAAATTAGACAAACACAAGTGGGACCTGCAACAAAATATTGCAGTGTGTAGCTTGCAGCTGCTGTTCAGAGATTAAGCCATTCCAATTCATTCCATTCCTCCCCCTGCCAACCAGCCAGCATTCCATGACCACAGATAACACTTAGTCCTTGTTGGGCTGTACTTAGAGGTGTTGGTCACCCCCCTCCCCAAAAAACCCCACAACTTTTTTGGACTTCTGAAAATCTTGGCTTTCTCCCAAGTCTTCTGATATTTCCCTCTTGTGCACAGATGGTACAATTTTGGGAAATTGTCCTGCCAGGCTTAGCTAGGTCACAGCCCCTCGCCTAGGGAGGAAGGGCTACCAACCCCTTTGGGTCTTTTTTATTCTACCATGTGAACCCAAACAGTACAGATGTCTAAGCTGGATGCTGGAAGCTTAGACCGTGTGGCTTTAGCAAGCCATATTTGTATTTCTATGCAAGTAATATAGAAAGTATTATCATTTTGCAAGATAAACTGCCTGTCTTTTCTTGCTGCTGTATATAAAAGCACATGAATCTGACCTTTGAATAATTTGTAAGTAAACCATTTTTAACTTACCAAATGTATGGTCTCTTTCTATGCTAAGAGAAGTGGATAACTTTGGAAGCAACTTGGAAGGGAATATTTTAAAGGTCTAACAGCCTATATTTCCACACTTATTTTGTTGCATGTTTTGTGATTTTAAAATCTCTGCTGGGACTCTCTCACCAAAGAGTACTTGTCCCAAAAGTGGATCTGGGCATCCAGGGAATACTCCTTGTATTTCTCCATATTCTATTTTTCCCTTTAGCTAAACCGAATTTAAACCAGCAAAAATAAACCTTAGGGCACAGAAAATGCCCTCAGTCTCCTGTGACCACCACTGCAAGGAAATACAAACCAAGGTATGTGCTGGGACCCCTGAAACGACTCACCCATCAGAGATTGGTGTGCACAATACAGGAAGCCATTGCACTTAGGGTGGGGAGAATTTAAAGTGTGGATCATTGGAGACACAGGAAGCTGCCTTACACCAAATCAGACCCTTGGTCTCTCCAACTTAGTACTACAGTGACTGGCAGCAGCTCCCTATGGTTTTAGCCAGGAGACTTTCCTAGCCCTACCTGAAGATGCTGCCAGGGACTGAACCTAGGACCTTCTGCATGCAAAACAAGGGCTCTGCCACCAAGCTACAGACAGCCCTTACTTTGGAGTATAAGCTGCAATAAATTATATACCAGCCAGTGCAATGCCTACGTTAGGAAAGGAATGGAGAAAGACTTATGAGACTTAAAAAGCTGTTAATAATGGACCACAGTCTAAGGCCTTGAAACTACAGCTCATTAATTGTTAACCATAATATTCACTTTGGGTTGCATCCAAAGCTAGAAAGGAAACCCACGAAAATGGCTGAGTATAACTAACACTGTCACTTCATTTCAATGGGTCTACTCCTGAATAAAACTTAGGCTGCATGCACACCACGCGTTTAAAGCGCACGCACACACACACACACACAGACAAAATACTGGGAATTGTAGTTTACCCCTCACAGAGCTACGATTCCTAGGGTTTGAGGTGGGCAGGGGTTATCAATATATGCTGTATATGTAGCTTAAATCGGATACAACCCTTAGTCTCAACTAAATGAGTTACTTGGGCAGTTTCATATTTAATGGGACTAAACTTGAAAAGTGAATCTTTTAATAATTATTGTTTTAAGCGTGTGCCCCTCTCATGCTAAAAACCCGTTTAATCCTGGGTCTCTTTTGAGGGCAAATACGTTGAAATTAAATGAAGGCTGTGTACACACTATATCTTTTAAGGTACATTTGAAGCACATTCTTTCCCTCAAAGAATTCTGGGCACTGTCATTGGTTAAGGACTGCTGAGAATTGTAGCTCTGGGAGGATGAACCACAGTGCACAGAAATCTCTATGGGAAAGAACACGCTTTGGATGTGCCTGAAAGGTACAGTGTGTACACACAGGCTCATGTGGAACGTGTAAGGCTCTATGCATGCAAAAGAGAAGCAACTGGATCAAGCAACTATCCAAAGGTGTTTGGAGAAGCAACATACAACTCTTCCCTACCTGCTGCTTTCTGAAAGGCTTCAATGGCCTTTTGAAGCCCAGCCTGCGTCTGCTGATGGCACCTTGTGCCAATCTGGGTGTAGAGGGCTCCGATGTTGAACAGAATACTAGCTTTTTCCAGCAACAGGTTCTTCTGGCAGACGGGAACACCAGTGAAAGAGTCGTACCTTCAGCAAAAACAGAAACGAAACCTAATATGTATGTAATTAAGAAGGGTGGTGGGGTGGTGAGGGGATTGGGACAAAGAATAGACAATTTTAAGACCCACTCCCAACCCTCTTAGCTGCAATTAAGCATCTGACAAGCATTACATTTGCACCAGCTCATTGATGGGCTCTTCTTTACTTTGACTAAGAGTCAACAATGCTCATAATCCAGGGCACGTAACACACATTAATTGCTGAGCTTTGTCAACTAGAAAGCACATTTCTTCTTGCTCTTTTAAAAGCAGCACACCCCTCCCTTGCAACGCTTGACTGGATCGCTAAGAGCTTTTTTGGCCAAATGGGAGGCTTTGCATTTTGCCTCCAGAAACACAGGGCTGCAATCCGCCAGGTCAAATTTCAAACCCACTATGCAAAGCTGTGCTCCCAACGCATTAGAACCAACACTAACAACATTCTAAATGGAACTTACCAGGTAAATAAAATCCCCAGGTGTCTGCTTGGTGGAAAAAATCTATTCTCTACAAAGCCGAGCTGAACAAAATAGCTCATCAACATCTCAACTCCCGATTCATCTCTGCTGGGGGTACGGCAGGCCTTAGAATACAAAACATACATTCACCATGGTATGTCATCAACATGTGCCATGTAAATGGATTTTACAACATCACATTAGTACAGAGTTCTGAACACATTTTCATAGGCTGCAGCTCACTTGGTCATGCCCAAAGTCGCTTCTTAAATGATTGGGAATACGCTACAAAAGTGAAGGTAAATGAAAACAAAGCATGGCTACACTGTTGGGCAGTGTACAAATGAACACAAGATCCAGGCAGTGGAAGTATCCAAATTCCAATTATTCACTAGTAACAAACTAATGGATAGCAAGCAAACACCTAATGTATGGCGATTACTTTTTTGGAGTGAGCTCATTTCTGCTGGCATCTAGAGAGTCATAGAGGTGGAAGGGACCCCAAGGATCTTCTACTCCAACCCTTTGCAATGCAGGAATTACAGCTACTACGTCCATAGTTTATACAGGTACAGGGTTTTTTAGGGGGAGGGTCTAGTTCAAGTTCCTATGTAGCCAATGTTTCCATGGGGAGATGCCTAG
The DNA here is from genome assembly GCF_964188315.1 of Podarcis muralis. NCBI lineage: Eukaryota > Metazoa > Chordata > Lepidosauria > Squamata > Lacertidae > Podarcis > Podarcis muralis. The sequence goes on along the minus strand of NC_135661.1, from coordinate 30,370,783 downwards.
GGCCAGTCTTGCATCTAAATCATTTTTTTTAAAGTTCTCATCTACAGTTTTGTTTTGTTTTTTAAAAAACCACACCTGAAATCTAAGTCCATTTTCTAAATAGACTTAACTTACTTGTCTTAAGTCCATAAGATCAGCAATTTCATTTTCGTATTCAGAACCTTCTTCACTGTAGTGTTCCAGAATAAAGTCCTGGAAATGATAAGGGAGACATGGTACAGTTCAAATCCTGAATATCTTCACTATGGCTGTTCAAGTATTTTTAAAAACTTTGACAATGCTATCAATAAGTAATGAAGAGCTCACCTGATCATGTAGCCCTGAACTGACATGTGCATTTGCCAAAAAGGAACTAACATTAAGCAAGTAGAGTCCTTGACTCTGTATGAAGCCTAAATCCTCACCTAATTTTTAGAAAAGCTCCAAGCCTTGATGGCTGGTTTATAACACTGAAGCTTGGCCACTGAATGAGATTTGTTTAGCATTTCTTAGTAAAGACAACCTTCATCCCCACAGCACATTCTAAGAGACAAAACAGCCAGAGAAGCTCATGTCACACACACACTCTGAAAATTGAAATTGCTGCTTAAAGGCTATGACCACCACTATGCAAAAGATGACCCAGTTTCCAATTTTGTATTTGTCAACAACAATTCGAAGTATGTGAGGTATGTGACGAGACAGTATGCACACCTGGGGTGGAGGGAGTGGACCGAGAATTTTTCTCTCTCTTCTGTCACACTAGAATTTTGAGTCATCCAGCAAAATCAACACCACAAAATTAATTAGCAGAACTGACTGCCACAAGGCATGGTGATGTCTGCTAGCTTTGCCTGAACACAGGAATGATCAAACTGAATGGAACAAGGGGGCACATACAAATCCGGTCCCCCTCTCCAGTATAGAACATTCACATTTAAAAGCAGTCTACCATTGAATAGCAGTTGCTGAGGAGCAACATCAGGACTGTGTTTTGAACTTGATGACCTGCTTGTTGGCTTTCCAGATGCATTCCTCACTATGAGGAAAACAATGGGTGGCCCTTTTTCTGACCTAGCAAGACTCTTCTTATACTCTTGGGTATTCTAGAAATTGCTTCACGTCCACTTTGCTCCTCTGAGATTAAAAGGCTGACTATTCATAACCAGCCAGGTTAAAAGGGAGCAAACTCAACTTCAAACCTTAGCAATGTTTGCTGGGAAGATCGGTCTGTTGCCTAATTCCGACATTTCTTTGCCCTCTGGCAAAGACAGGGTTTCCTGCACACACATCTGTTTCATAACCCCATTCAGGGCACAAGAATACTATTGAGAATGGACTCTGCATTTTAAAATGAAAGGGGGCAGGGTGTAAATTAGCAGAATAAACCTAGATATGCACAGCATTGTGGGAGGGTGGGTTCATTTGGAGGGATAGAGAATGGCCATGGAGAGGGGCGGAGAACCTGATTTCATTCATGGTGTAAATATTTGCCCAGCTCCCTACTGCCCCAGACAGAATCTTGATAAATCTTTCTCTGTCCTTCTCTGTCTCTCTTTCCTGTTTCAAGGGGGGGGGGGGGTTGTTTATGTGATTCATTTACTGCACAGAAGCAGCAACAGCACTTGAAACAAAGTCTATTAAAAGTCACAACTGCCTGCCTGAGCCAAAGCCTGCTCTCCATTCAGATTTCTGTGGAGATTTATTTGGTGTTTTACTCGTACCAAGAAAATTTAAAACCAGAGCTCTTCAGTCTTGTGTGTGATTGGCCCAAAGAAGGCACTTTGGGCAGACAGGGAATTTTTATACCACCAATTCAGTGGAGCAAGGCAATACACACACATAAAAGCAGATCAGTAGGATCAGTCTAGGAAAGAGAACCATAAAACCTCACAACGATCTTGCAGTAAAGCCAGTAAAACCTGTCTAACACTCACTAAAAACTACAGGCCAACAAACCAACCTTGGTCAACTCAGAACTCTGGGGCCCTTATCTAGGTTATTACACTGCAGGGCTACCAGTGGCCTCCAACATGTTACACTCACTGCCCTCACCCCAACCTCATAGTGGCTGCATTTAGATTTCAGCACCAGCAGTCCCTTCATTCCTGCCTTTGCATGATCCTGGCAAACAGGCTTCTGCCAAGAAGTCTTCCATTAAATGTCACCCAAACCAACAAGTTAAGGGCTTTGAAACAAGTCAGGATATTAAGGCTACTTTAAACCATAGCTTAGCACCCTGGCTCATCCCAAAGCAATTTTGGACACAATGGGTTGTAACCAATGAAGTTCTACTTAAAGTAAACCCACTGGGCGCTAGCACAATGAGAGTCCTCCCCCCTGTGTGTGCCTTCCACCATCCCCCGATCTGCTCCAGAGAGTTGGGGGAAGCCCCAGAACAGATTTACAGAGGACATACAGGGGGAAGAGAGGGGTAGATTGCTCCATTGTGCATGAGAAATCCTTTCACTAATGGAACAATCTGCTTAATGCTACGTTGATAGCAACCCATTGCAATTAACGGACCCAAGTTAGTATTGTGCAAATAACATTGGATATCACCCAGGGGCAAACTATAGTTCATGGATGATGTCTGGGTTTGCCGGATCATGCAATGGAACTGATTGTGCAGCCAAAAGGGTTTTCTATAGTTCAGCTTAATGAAGCAAAATAGGATTGTCTGAATATGACCATTGACCCAAGTCCTGTTCCTCATGCTGCTTTCATTTACTCTGCAACAGTCAGTCTTGAGCTGTTTTAAAAACCAAGGAAGGGGTTTGTTATTTCACGTAAATATATCTTCAAATAGCACAAGTGCCTACAATCTGTTATCAGCTGCGTAAAGTGAGCCTCCCCAGTCGGGGGACTGACAGGCTGTGCATTATGTGGTGTATTAATGCTCATGCATGTGGACTTGCACATCTCTGCAGGAGAGTAAATCCAGCATCTCACAGTAACATTTGATAAGGGTAGGGAAGGCCCCTATGGGCAAAAATGGGCAAAACATCTCTCCATATTCCTAAAGAAATGGCTCTTCGCTAGTGCCTCCACCACAATCTCTGGACACAATGGGACTAGCACAGTTGAAGAACCACAAAGAAGTGTGCAATTTTAATATTATGACAGCATGAATGAGACATTATTGTTTTTCTCAAAAGACAAGGTAATGCCTGGCCCATAATTGTAATCTGCTCTTGGAATTTAAATCATGCAACTTTTTTTTTTTTAATTCTCTTAACCATAAGAGCTAGAAATAATCTAGGTGGAAGTGATAAATTTACAAGATTTTTTTAACAATGAAACCCTGAGATTCACTGTCGAATCAAGGTTTTTATTGTGAACCTAAACCAACTTTTGTGGCTTGTAAATCTCTCTTGAAGCATTTCCCTGGAGAGCAAATTAAGTCATAATGAGAATTTGAATCTGTCTTATCACCCCAACATCTGCAGTGTATACTTTTTCCTGCTGGTGTAAAATATTGCTACTAAAAGTTGCTTAGTAGAAACGTTACCTTCAAAGGAACTGCGAAGTCAACCTCTTTGGTCTCTTTCAAGCCAAGTGGTATCAGAGGAATGCTAAAAGCCTCCCTGTGTTAAAAAAAGAAGAAGAAGATTAAGATCAAACTTCCCCTCCCCCAACTTTTCAAAAACCGCAAATTGATGTAGGAAAGTGGTTGTTCTGTGAATCTCTATATAGTACCCATAAGTGTAGACTAGCTTGTTTGACACCTACACCCCAATAGGCTCAATTGCATCATTTAAAAAGCAAGCAAACCAAAAAGTGGTTTGCAAACTCTTCCTTCACCCTCAACAAACTGCTTCAGTGGGCAGTGATCCTTTCCATTTCAAAGAAGAGGAAGTGGAGATGAAAGCTGAAGTGACTTGCCCAAGGCCATGCAATGAGTTAAACATAGGCAGACATTCATAGGCAGACCTCTCTTAAGGTTGACCTCCTGGTTCAGGGGTCGCCCACCTTTTATAAGCCGGAGACCACACTTACAAAATGGGGAAACTGCTGTGGGCACCACCCACTCCATGCCACCAAGCACACATGTCACTCAGCCTATTCTAATGGTGAACAGAACACTTCTTTCAAAGCCTAGTTTCAGCAAGGAAAGGAACCTGGCAGGCACCAAGTAAGGCCTCTATGGACACCCATGGGTGTATGTGTGTCACCAGTTCTGTTGTTGTCGTCACCAACTCAGCTCCTGAATCCAATTGCAGGGGATGGGGGGGGGGCAGCGTTTCAAGGGAGGGTGAGCCAGCTAGAGCCAGCACTGACATTGACAAGGGAGGAGGGTGACTCCATCATTCGGTGATGATTCCAATTGCCATCAAGCCAGCTCTGCCTGAGAGAAGGACTGTGAGGCAGGAGCTGCCATATCCTCCCAGTCTGGACATTGTTACCTGCTCCACTTCTGAATCTGATCTGGGAAGAGAGCTTCAGGGAGGCGGGGGCTGCTCTTTATCAAGAGATAAAGCCACTGGCTGGAGATTGTTTCTTCTGCCTCCCTTTCCTCATGGAGGAGAGGGCTCTTTGTGGCTACTATCCATGATGGCTATTGCTCTGCCTCCACAGTTGGAGGCAGCAAGGCTTCTGAATGCTGGTTGCTGGAAACCACAGGAGGGGAGATGGCTCTTGTACTCAGGTGCTGCTTGCTGGTTTTCCACAGGCGACTGTTTGGCCACCATGGGAACAGGATGCTGAACTAGATGGGCCATTGGCCTGATCCAGCAGGCTCTTATGTGTGCCATGGCTTTCTAGATTGTAAACCTGAGGACAGGAACCATCTTGACACTGTTTTTTGTAAGCCACTCAAACAGCCTTTTTGGTTAAAGTATGGAGTATAAATGCTGTAAATACAATACAATACAATACAATACAATACAATACAATACAATACAATACAAATGTGTTGTTCAACTCTAGCATAGGGAAGGGCTCTGTGAAAGAGGGTAGGCCTTCTTTTAAATACAACCCCTCAGCATTTTCACATAAAAAAATGCAAAGCCCGCCAAAGTAGTTTAAGGCTCCCTTCCTCCCAGCCTTCTTTTTCCTCCTCACTGATGTACAAATAAACAACCTGATGCAGAACAGGTTACAAAACCAGTCATTGTTATTCAGAGGCATACCACTCTCAGAGAAAAAAGAAGGGGGGGGGGGAACCACATGAAATCAAAACCAAATCCCTGGCATTAACCACGACATTAAAACGAACCCTTTGCTTGTTGATTTGAGGCATTCCCCTCTGATCCATCTTTATTAAGTTTGCCATGTTTGTGCACAAATTTCCATGGGCACCTGTGTTCCTGCCAGCTCTAAGATGAATGCAGGGTGGAATTCAATCTCTCATTGTGACCCTTTGAAATGCCAACCTCATGGTGGGAGAAATAATAAACTTTTCATTTTTGACTGGCAGCACACACAACCTTTTGCAAAATGTTCCTTAAATCTGTGCTAAAGTGTGGGCTGTTAAGATCAATCAAGCAAAGCAACAGCAGCAACAGAAGCATGGGGGGGGTGCACAACAGAGCTTCAGTATATTGTCTTTAAAAAGCAGGCTGGGATATATGTTTGTGACAGTGCCGACAATGGGCTTGAAGTTTAAGAGAATTAAAATGTATACCCCCTGAGAGGAATATTATTTATTTATTTATTTATTTATTTATTTATTTATTTATTTCAGAGAGAAAGAAATTATTAAATCAGAGGGACAAATAACTATGAAAAGGGAAAGAACAGCTAAGCCTGGCATTAAATGTTTCGCTGCAAATCAGCGCCCCACTTTGCCTGCTGGCTTTGTACAGCTTAATACCAAGAGGAGAAGTTAGTTCTGGCCCTCTCTGCCACTCCCCATTCAAGCCAGCTCTTCGAAGGCATTTCTGAGGATTAGGGATCAGAATTAATTGCTTTTAATACCTTTCCCAAGGAGGAAGGTAAATACCCGCTGTAATCTCCTCAGTCAACAGCCAGACCAAACTGAATATTTTCGCCTCTCTCCTGTGCACCTTTGTTCTCCCCCCCTCTGTCAGACAAATATTTGTTTTTGTGTATGTGTTTTTCATTCACAGGTAGCATACTTGTCTGGGGAACAATACTACAATAGCTCCTCCCCCACTCACTCTGTGTTCTGGTAAACCTCAACAGAGATGTTGAGTCCTTCCAACTCCTCCTTAAGGATCTGCAGGTCTGAGTTGACGAAGCTGAGTTCCAGTAGCACCTGCTCGCGCACCTTGTTGCTGGTTGTCGCCCTGCCAGGAAGAAAAAGGCACACACGAATGTCAAAACATCAGAAGAGCCAGCTGGATCAGGCCAGTGGCCCATAGAGTCCAGCATCCTGTTCTCAGAGAGGACAACCAGATGCCCCAAAAGGAAGCAGGACCCAGACACAAGAGCACTTTCCCCTCCTGCGGCTTCCTGCAGCTGGTATTCAAAAGCATTGCTGCATCCTATTGTGGAGGAAGTGTTTAGCCATTGTTGATAGCCTTAACCTCCCTCAATGAATGCGTCCAATCCTCTTTTAAAGCCATCTAGGCTGGTGACCATCATTGCCTCCCGTGGGAGCTAGTTACATAGTTTAACTATGCGCTGCACCTTTGAGAACGCTTTTGAGGACAGCCTCTTTATTGTATAATGGGCCTCACCGGCATTCTCGACATTTCTGAGATTTCCCCCTTAAGAACCGACATGAAAAAACCTCTGGTTTCAGAACTGATATGGCCCCCTGCCAAAGGAAAAGAATGTGGAATGGCTTTCAAGACAATATTCGCGGCACAGATACTATTGTTATGACTGTTAAGCCAAAGAAGACAAACAAAGCAATAGGCCTGCCTAACAATTCCACTGCAGTTTTGAATGGCAACGGTTTCCATTGACCCACAGCACTGTAGCCAAGGCCCACAAATACAGTTGACAGGTCGCCAAGTGTTGGTGAGTGGCAGAGAGAACTTACAATTTATCCCTCACGTTTTCTCTTTTTTTAAGCTGTCGCTTAGGGTTTGCCCAAGACATTTTGCTACCTGAGGTAAAAAGGTCAAGATAGTAGCCGCCCACACAACTCAACCAGAACAGTGGTTGAACTTTGGTGACAGGACTGCATCCTTCACTGAATGTGAGGGCAGCAGGCTAGAGTTTAGAGAGTACAGGGCAAGCCACACAGCACAAACAGCTTAGCCCTCCATCAGAATGAAATGGTCAAGGGCCCCCAGGGAAGAGCAGCTCTCTGCTGTCCCTGCCCTCCCACCTGGGACAGCTGCTTCGTTCTCTAAAGGTAGGGCCTTAGTGAAAGGTTTACTTCTTTCAAAATGGTGGCAGGCTGGGCTTTGTGCAGGGACCCAGCATGGATCAGAGGAGTTGCTAGCAACAAAGGTTGCACACACACCATACTTTAAAGCACATTTCACCCCTCAAATAATTCAAGGCATTGCAGTTTCTTAAGGGTTGCTGCAAATTTAACTCTGTGAGGGGTAAGCTACAATGACCAGAATTCTTGGGGGGGGGGGGGGGAATGTGCTTGAAAGGCATAGCATGTACACAGCCAAATCTAGGCTTAATATGCCCAGCTAAAATCTGCAAACTCCTCACCTTCTCCAAGCAGGACTAGCTCATATTTTTGCTATGGTTTCAGCTTCAAAACTCTGAACTAGATCCCTTTTAATAAAAGGGGGTCATTTTAATAGCTACATTTTGTCCAGGCTTTTTACTGGACATTACTATTACAATGTTGCTTCTGCTGCTCGTGCGTAGTCAAAGCTTTCCAAGGTTGTCTGGGGCAAGGACTGTTTTGCGTATTTTAAATTAATTGCATAGGTTTTTGTATGAATGTGTCAACATTATAATGTATTTCATGTAAGCGTATGTTATTAAAATGTGCCGCAAGTTCTTTGGAAATTGCTGTGTAACAAGCAACAAACAAGGCTAACAAACACCAAGAGCAAACAGCAACATGCAGAGCTTTCAGATGTCTGCTTGGATCCCAAGTTAACTTAAGAAAGTTTGGGGAAGGAATGTCTCCCCACCCCACTTCTGTGCCACTTTGTTTGGGATGGTCCCTGTGGCTGATCCCACTTTGCTCAGCAAATGAGGGCCCCCAAACCTCCAGTCAGGTTGCATGAAGAAGGAACGGGCGAGAAACTTACCTTCTGCAAACTTTCTTAAGTTACCTTATCTTAGAACCCAAGCCATTATTATTTATGAAATGAATTATTGAAATCATATTGTGTATTGAGCTATCCTAGCTGCTCCCTACTGCTGAAAAATATTTTTATTCAATGAATTATTATGGCATCAAAAGATCGCTATGAAATTATCTATTATTGTGTTTGTTAGAAATGCTGACGTTGTATCTGTTTAAGATTGCTTTTTCATTATTTCTGTTATGCAGTTTGGAGTAAACACTGAGTGAGTTGTTTTAAATGGAAAGGCAGTACATAAATAAATGTGATTTCTTTTAAACAAAATAAAACGCGTGTAAAGAAAAGCAAGGGAGAGCTTTCAGAGCAGACAGATTTCCTATAGATGAAAGTCTAAAAATACTACATGGAGTCTACATGCAGGATTATTCCCAGCTACAATTTCTTCAGTGAGATGTTGGGAGTCACTGGGCAGCTGGCTGGGAATCAGAGGCTGCTCCTGTTGGATAGAACAAAGGCTGCATTCTGGGGCTGTGGGCAGAGGGAGGGGGGAAGTCGTGGGAACATACCGGAGGAGGTTTTCAGCGCCAGCTCTCATCCTCACCGCCTTCAGTATCTGCTGGTTGAGGACTGCTCTTTGGTTCTGCAGTTTGCTCCGTCCAGTCTCCGCAAGAGGGTTGCATCCCTGGATTACAGAAGCACACATCATTTATCAAAAGTGGGTGAGCAAAGAACTAAAGAATGAATGGACACCTCCCTAAGCAGATAACGCTGATCTCCACATTTTTTAATTAAAAAAAACCCATATATGTCATCCAACACAGTGTTTCCCAATCCTCTTGCTAAAGAGGAAGCAAAGGGGAGTTGCATCTTTGACCCAAGCCAAGATCTCTCTACAGCCTTTGCCAAGAGCTTCTGTCCTTTATAAATATTCTACAAATATTTCTGTGACTCCAAGCATGCCTCACACAGTAACAAGTGGAGCCTGCAACAAAATGCTGCAGCGTGTGGTGCTTGTGATCGGACACTCCATTCTATCATCTCCCCCTCCTGGCTTTCTTTTTCCAAACCCTCCAATAGTCAGCCCTCACTGAGCTGTTTGGGGTTTCTATTTCCGCCCCTTATAAGTTGTTTTTTCCACAGATTTATTTCATATCTCTGCAAACCTTGGGGTGCCTACAAGACTGCTGATATTTCTTTCTTGGGTTATGCTAAAGAAGGCTCTGCCCCCAGTCCCTGCCAACCGTGCCTGTCTTGGCAATAGAATACATTGGAAGAGGAAGGCAGTTGGTAGGCAGGTTCAAGCAATAGGAGGTCATTAATATTAATATTATTAAGATTTATATCCCACCCTTCATTCCAAAAGTTTTCAGAACAATGAGCAACAATCCATTTAAATAAAACAAAATGCTAGCAAATAAAATCTTGAAATCTCTTTCCAGTACTGGCTTTCCAGATGGTTGAAAACATAGCTGTGTATATGAGAGCTTCATAAGGACTTACAGTACGGGGTGTGTTTTCCTTCAACGTTCAATTACAAAATATTGATTAGATTAAAAAGAAAAGTCTTGCTTGCATTCCTGGTGCAATCTCACAAAGAAAACCAGAAGGCATTCCACTTCTGCTATATTGATAAAGTGTTTTCATTTTTGTGGTCAAAATCCTCTTACAGGTGGATAAGAAGTTCAAATATTATTATGACTGCAGAACAAAGTTAAAAGGGTTTGTTTAAGAGCAAACCCAGTCATGGGAACAAGGCCTCGAGACCAAGAAAAGGCTGGTATCTTATGCTTGTTTCCAGTTTTAGGGGCCTTGTTTGGAACAGTTTGAGAGGACCCATAGCAAAAGTCCTCCCGCAAGGCCCCACATATGGGCTTACAACTGTGGGTCTAACCTGGCAGAAACAGACAGTTTAATTTCCCATAAAGCCTCAGAGTGACACATTGCAGATATTGCGAGAAAGATTGGCTGAGGACTGTCCTGTTGGAACTCCCAAAACAGGTAGAGGTTCAGCAAGAATCATTCCTGCCTTCCTTTAGATGTCTCCTAAAAATGTTATTATTCAAGGCGGCCTTTGCAATGTTGATTTCTTCTTACCAGCTAGTATTATGTTGTTACTGGTGTTTTATTATCATTTTGTATGCTTGTATTTTTTTATGAAAGTGCAGTTTATAAATATTTACATAAAAATAATATTGTCTAGAGTGGATGGGCAACCCTGTCTCATGGTGAGTCTGCTTCCTTTCCACAGAGCTGGAGTTAGCTGAAATTAGTAACACCCATGATATACTATTAGCTATAGTGTTTCAGGAAAAAATGGACATTTCTTAGAGCTAGGATAACCTGGCTACCAGCATTGCACAGGATTGTTGCTTAAGTTGCAATTTCTTGGATTAGTACCTAGGATAACTCTCTCACAAGACCGATGGGTTGCTTAGGCACCTTGTCTCCATAACTTGTTCAGCATTCAAAGTCTTAAGTCTAAATCATGTCTTTGTTTAACCCAATGACAGAATAATTGCCTAATCACCAACACATCCTGCAACAGTTTTTTTCTCCAGGAAACACAGTGTTCTAAACCTCTACATGAAGTCCAATTTCAGCAAATGCTGGGGCTCTTGGAAGAAACATATATCGTAGGCGCTGAGACTAAAAGCATCACCTGATGTTCTTCATTCATTAATGGGACTAATTCATTCTGTGATGTTGATGAAGTCTGAAAAGCACACCCACCCACACTGCAAATATGAAAAGAGGAGCAAGCCAGTAACACCTCCATCATAATTGCAAGTGATTACTGCCTAATTCCAAATTACGCATTTGCTACATTTGGATGTCATGCAAAAACATAGCATGCATCTGTGGGCAACAAAACAAGTTGTGGTTAATTTAAACCTAAAGCAGGAGCAAAAGTTTTCAAAGTCCTCTTCACTGCTGGGCTGGAGGTGGGAGAGAAGAGAAATACATGAGCCAGGGGCTCATCGTGGCTCATTCTTATCACATGAAACTATGGCTCTTCCATTGCTAAATCTCAAGTCTGTATTTATTTACTCTAAGTATAACAGCATGCCCTGCACTATTATCAAAACCAGTAAGATGTTTGGTCATTTAGTTGCCTGCCAGTTCAAACTGAGCTTCACCAGCACAGGAACCTTAAAGTTCACATGTGTGTGTATGCACACATTAGACACACAGATACATCTATGCCCTTAATTCAAAGAGGTGGATCCAGACTTAGTCAATTGGATACAACACAGAGATGTTAACTTCCACAGACCTGAAGCATGCCAAATGTCACAACTCACACTAACCGAATCTCAATAAGATGTGTCCCTAAAGGGGGGGAAACAGGAGCAGAGTTTTCCCAGGGACATGTTCGCGAAAACAGGGGCTGTCCCTGACCAATAGGGACGGTTGGAGTATGTATGCAAATTGGCCCAAAAACTTGCATAATCATCTCTAGGAAGCTTCATGTTTGCCAAACTGCCTGAACAACATGTCACCATGAATTAATCTCTTGTTACTGATGAGCTTTGCTCACTGAAACCAAGTACAAGGGAGAGTGGAAATGCAAAATCTGTGGGCCTGCTTGAGGCGCTCCTTCCAGGGGGGAAATCTCAACCCAATAAAAATCTCAAGTTTACATGCTCAGGCTTTGCCCTGTAGGGAGAAAAGCAATATTGAATCCAAGCTCTGCTGTACGCATTTCAGCATAGGTAATGGAGCGCAGCTCACTGGCAGAGCAAACACTTTCCCAAGTGAATCCCCAACATCTCTAGCCAAAGAAGGATCAGGGTGAGCAGGGCCAGCCCTACCATGAACAATGTGAAGCTACATGGCTCAGGCAGCAGGCTGGGAGGCACAGCAGCTTGTGTTCCCCGATCCCTCCATTCAGTGACAAATCATTGTATGCCACTGCTGCCTACCCAGCTCAACTGTCTGCTAACTGCAAAGCAAAGTAGTGATGTGGGCACTCCACGTCTTGCTTAGCACCTGTGCCAGTTTTCTGTAATAGCAGCAAACTACTATTTGTGGCGCTGTGGGTTAAACCACAGAGCCTAGGATTTGCCGATCAGAAGGTCGGCTGTTTGAATCCCCGCAATGGGGTGAGCTCCTGTTGCTCGGTCCCTGCTCCTGCCAACCTAGCAGTTAGAAAGCACATCAAAGTGAAAATAGATAAATAGGTACCACTCTGGCAGGGAAGGTAAACGGCGTTTCCGTGTGCTGCTCTGGTTCGCCAGAAGCAGCTTAGTCATGCTGGCCACATGACCTGTCTGTGGACAAACGCCGGCTCCCTCGGCCTATAGAGCGAGATGAGCGCCAGAAGCCCAGAGTCGGTCACGACTGGACCTAATGGTCAGGGGTCCCTTTACCTTTACTTTTACTATTTAACATTATCTGAAAAAGGGGGTGCGGGAAGCAGTTTGCCACCATCACGGTGATGGCACCAGAACTTTCCTGGTGACATTGCTCACAATGCCTCAGAGGAAAGGGTAATCAGAGTTTAATCACTAGGTGGCACTGGGCTTAGATGCATCTGGGCGGAGTAAGGATCTCCCTGTGTCTATAGCCCTCTAGATGTTGCGGAACAACAACAACAACCACCATATATGACCATTTGCCAGGCTGCCTGGCACTGAGAGGCACTGGCCTTCCAACAATACCTGGAGGGTCACAGATTCCTCAACCCTGATGTAGATCCCACATTTATTGTAAGAATAGATATATACTGGAATTCTAACAGCCCAAAATACTTAAAAGCTGTCCTTAAGATTCTTATTCTGCAAACAGGGGCAGGAGGGAAGAGTCTGGCTATTGTGCAACTGATTTCACCTGGAGAGAGAGAGAGACATAAACTGCCAGTATTCACGTATTTATTTCTCAAGTGTACAGATTGCTTCATAGCCAGGGCTCTCAGAAGTTAGCAATAAGCTGACCCTGCTTAGGCAATATCCCACTCTTAACTGCCTAATGTGATCATTGATAGTGCTGCTAGCAAATCTGGAAAAGCAAAAGATGTAACACCTTGTACTTATACAAAACAGAAGCCAGATATACCCATCCACTTCCACACAGACTCTCCATTAAACACTGACAGTGTTGGATTTCAAAACTGGAAGCTGCAGTTGTGACATCATTAACAAAGCTCTGATTGTCAGATTATTCAGCGGAAGAGGTACAGTACTGAATGTATTCAGTGCTGCCGGTAGATGAGATATTTCAAATGATGTCATTATAAGCTGACAACTGATAAGCTGAGATGCATGTTAATGGCACAGAGAAGTTGAAACAGAGTTGAATCTGGGTGTGCCTCAATGGTTAAAGCGAGGCATTCTGCTCCACCCTGTGTTACTGTCCTACCTCCAGAGCAAACAAACACTGACACAGCAAATACTCCCAAATACAAAAAGGTTTCCTCAGACAAGGAGCTCCATTAACCCCTTTGCTTGTATCCTCTGCATTCCCATGTCTGTTGAAAAATTCAGTCACTCAAGGAAACCGATGAAAGGAATTGATTCTTCATGCGAAATATCACCAGAGTGATACTACTCCACTACCCCAAAATGTGGCAATTGCCACAAGCTTGGATGCCTTTTAAAAAACAGAAGGATCCAACAATTTTATGGGAGGCAGGAGACTGTTCATTCAACCATAGGAATGGCTGCATAGCAAGGCAGTGGACTCTCCCTTCCTGGGTGTCTTCAGAGATTGGACAGCCATCTCTATGGTTGGTCCAGCTATAGAGCTCCTACATCAAGCATACAGTTGGGCTAATGCCCTGCAGGGCACCCTCCAACTCTATGGTTCATTCTGTGGGGCTTCTGTATGTGGGGTAGTGGTGGGCCATCTAGTCTTTCACCTCAGGCAACAAAATCTCCTGGGCCCAAGAGGGCATCTTGCTGGCCATTGTTTGAAGCAAGAATGCTGAATTAGATGGACCTCAGTCTGAGCCAGCAAGACAATGTATTCCTATCACAGAATGGTGTCACTGAACATAACAGGGAACCTCTGTGTACAAGTAGAATTGGGCTGAATGGCTATTTAAAAATCAGCAGTTAATATATAACCACCTTCTGTGTGTACTCAGCACATAACAGTTACAGAAATCTGATACATATTTGTGACAGCCAGAAGGTGGATCATAGCATAGAGGCCTGAGGCAAACTTGCCAACACAAGCTTCTAGCAAAGTAGCTTGACTGGGGCCTGTTAAAAGCCTTTCAATCAATCACCAGAGGCAATGCAAGAATACCTCCAGGTTCCCAGGCAGAAAGGCTGGGAAAAGCTTGGAATCTGTAAGATGGTTTGCATATGCACACTTTTATCAGGCTGTCGCTATTGACATAAAATTAGACAAGCAGAGAGCCCTTAAGCAAAGAGAGGGGGCACCAATGGTGAATCCTATTAGATTAGGGATGGGGAAGCTGTGGCTCTCAAGCTACTGTTAGACTCCCAACTCCCAGCAGCCCCAGCAGCTAGCCTAGCCAATAGCTAGGGATGCTGGGAACTGTAATCCATTAACATCTGGAGGGCCACAAGTTACCTGTTCCTGCCTTAGATAAAAAAGTGTGAAAACTCCATGAGACTGTGTAAATAAAAATTGGCAGGTACAGCTGACATTAGCCTTCTGCCCAGACTTCCTGTATTTACATCTTTAAAGGCATGGGTGGATGTTCAAAAAAAGATAGAGGTCCATTTAAGAGCTTCCTCTTTCTGTATAATCATTGACAAGGGCAAGGACAGAAAGTTCTCTCTCCTTTTCAAATTTTCAAATGGTGAAAGCGGGCAAACAAACACATTCCTAAAATGAAGCTGGGTCATTTCTGCTTGGGCTTCTGCACCACCTGCAGCAGCTCAACCTACACTAAAGCACCTGTTCCCTGTAGCATTTCTACCCTGGATCTCTTCAATATTTTAGACCGCTCCACACATTGTACACATGAAGGGGTCCTGACATAGTTACTAGGGACAATGATCACACTGCTGACCTCACCTCTGAGTCACATGGCTTCCTTTGGCTCACCTCTGATGTCCACGCATTGGTCATGGATACCAGAAGGAGGAAAGCCTATGAATGCAAATCTCTCTATAAGGTTTCGTGGAAGCTGGTTGCTTGATTGCACAGCTTCCAAGGAAGTCTATGGGTGTAGACTTTCCCTCTGCAAGTGTCTGTCAGATGCTGGGAAGGGGCGAAGCAGGGGAAGTGGGTGCAGTTACATCCTGCTCATGGGCTTTCCAAAAACATATGGCCGGTTGCTGTTGGAAAGAGAAATGTTGGCGTATACAGGCCTTTGGGGGGGGTGTCAATGCAACATGGCTCTTCTTGAATTCCACTGTGAGAAACGTCACTAGGACTACTGCTTCACAGATAATAAAAAGAGAACAGTGAATGATTTGTCGCAGGCCACCCATCCTGAATATGTCACACACAATTCACTAGAAATCTTTGCTTTATAACTTGTAGAACTAAGCACCTTTCTCTCTCCATCTCTTTCTTACATGAGATTGTTTTGCCAGAGGTATCTGGTTGATATTCTGCTCTATAAGTAAAAAGGAACATTGTGGCTTTAAATAAAATCAGGAAAGAATTCCCTTTTCTCATGTCTTTGCTTCCTCCAGAGCTCAAAAGAGGAACACTATAGGAGAACAAGCATTTTTCTAACATACCTTTATAGGGGGTTTAAGTGAAATTTCTAAAAGTCTTTCCCAAGTACTTAATCAAATGCAAAGAAGCCACAGGAAAAATGAAGGTGGAATTAAATGTGATCAAAAAGTGTGTCTTAATTATTGAATCCAAATAAGAAAAGTGTTAAGAAGATCACTTGCCAGCTGTTTCAACTGAGCAATGCAAATAAGAAAGTCAAACAGAATTTGAGCCAACGCTTGTTTTCCTTTGTGCAGGTTTTCTTTTTCTTCCAAATGTGGGGAATGCACTCAACATTTCCCACCCATTGGCACATGCACTGTCCACGTGAAGATGAAGACTGGTCACAAATGTTCAAAGCCCTTTCATTCTCCAGAGTCAATTTCTCACTTGCCTGCATCTAAATATATAGGTGCGTACTTAGTAATAAGGAAGTCACCAGCTCCAGCTTCTTGCTAGTGAGTATGTTTGTACATCACTGCGGAGCTACTGTCCATGCAGCCATGTCATGCCCTGTGATTAATCATTCAGCTATCTGCTCCAACAGGCACAGGGCTGCAGTGAATGGCACCTCTTGCCTACATTTGCCAATGCTTGAAAGTGCATGCAAGATAGATTTTAAACTTCCCCCCTGAAGAGAAATGCGTAACTATCTCATACTCAACCATATCTACATAAGAAAAACAAAATGAGGTTACTTTTAAAAGCGTGACTTTTTTCTTTTTTTGCCATATGAGAACATGCAACTGTTGCCTTTAAGATTATCTCGACATTTATTGGGCACATATTTCTTTTTTTCTGGATAACTCTTTAAAGCTCACGTCCTCTATTAACTTTTACCACCTTCAAAGCCCCTAATAAGGACACCATCAGTTCAGTGACTAGCTCTGCATGAGCCATAGCTAAATTTTGTCCAAAGTTTCCTTCCCAATACGCAACTTACTGTAGACTTCTCCTATGCTATGACTGATACAGTTATTAATGTTCTATTGATGCAAATGTGTTTACTGATAATTTTTATATTTGATTGCTACCATTCTGAAACTTGAATATTTTTGTTATGACCATTTGGTACAACATAAAATGACTACACATGATTTACTGTAAGAGGCAGGTGGGGATGTTTTTTCCAGACATCAGGATTGCTTCTGATGGATATGAAAAGACTCTGCCCAATCCACAGCAAGAACGCCACCTCTGCCATTTGCATCACTTCAGTTGTCATATACATGATTCTAATGAGATATACAAACAAATCAGCCTAGATTATTTTTTAACATGATCCTTGCTAACGATTATGCCTGCAGATAAGTGGCGAAAGCAAGGCTTTGAATGAGGTTCAGCTGACTGGCAGTTATGACAACTGCCATTAAGCTTTGACACTTGTCATCCACAATTATCATGTCAGGTAAATGACAGGCAGATGGTCTCAAAGTTGTCTGGGTGCGAGAGATAAGGATCTGGCCCACAGATGGGATCCTGTTCCCACCCCTGCTGTAGGGCATGAAAAAAATCAGATGACAATTGAAAATGTTAAAATTCAAACTTTTCCAGAAAACCCACATCAAATCTCTGTGACTGAGCAGGGATTTGAACTTGGGTCTTCGTAGTTAGGTAAATGCTCCAATACAGCACATGGTGGCTAGAATGTTGTCCCCAGGTTCCACAACTCTCATGAAGAAATAACAGAGATTGAATATGTGAAGATGGCGGAACCGGGTAAAAGCCTCAGCTCCTAGGGCTTGCCGATCGAAAGGTCGGCGGTTCGAATCCCCGCGGCAGGGTGCGCTCCTGTTGCTCGGTCCCAGCGCCTGCCAACCTAGCAGTTCGAAAGCACCTCCGGGTGCAAGTAGATAAATAGGGACCGCTTACTAGCGGGAAGGTAAACGGCGTTTCCGTGTGCGGCTCTGGCTCGCCAGAGCAGCGATGTCACGCTGGCCACGTGACCCGGAAGTGTCTCCAGACAGCACTGGCCCCCGGCCTCTTGAGTGAGATGGGCGCACAACCCTAGAGTCTGTCAAGACTGGCCCGTACGGGCAGGGGTACCTTTACCTTTACCTAACATCTGCCCAGGGCTGAGGTTGGATACATTTTCCTACAGGGAAATGTCCCAGCTTCTGCCAACCTAGCAGTTTGAAAGCACACTAGTGCAAGTAGATAAATAGGTAGCGCTGTGGTAGGAAGGTAAACGGCGTTTCCGTGCGCTCTGGTTTCCATCATGGTGTCCCGTTGCACCAGAAGTGGTTTAGTCATACTGGCCACATGACCTGGAAAGCTGCTCCCTCGGCCTGAAGTGAGATGAGCGTTGCACCCCATAGTCGCCTTTGAGTGGGCTTAACCATCCAGGGGTCATTTACCTTTACCTACATCTTCCTAGACCGAAGTGCTTTCCATGCAGGAATTCTGATGTTTGTACCACTATTTAAAATGGAAATTGTTCCCTATCTACACATTATTAGGTCTGATGGTATGTTACATAGAATCATTGTAAAAGGGCAGAGGGTTCAGTCACGCACATATAGCAGCACTTACATAACTTTCTGATGAGGCACCTGATGAAACCTGTTGGGAGCTCACAAAATGAGCTGCCAGAGTTTCAGAAGTGCCCTAAATTTAACCTGGGTAATCTGATATGCAGGGAGAGGTTTACAAACCTTTTAAGTACTCACCTGGGGCTAGCTGCTGTATTGTCAGGTTCTTAGCCGGCTGAAAAATGCCCTAATCTAAAATGCCTTATCGTTTCCTTTTGAATAGCTTTCCCTTTACAAGCCTGGGGCCAGCAGTTCCCTTTATTAGCTGTTTTTAGCTAAAGTTAACTCAAGTTTCAGACCAGCTTCACAACCCATCAGAGTCAGAAGAATGTTTGAGGGGAAGGGGTGTTCGCACTGTGATCAAATTTGCAAGCCGTTTTACCGAAGCTATAGTTGTGATCCACTTTGTTTATTTATAACCCATCTTTCTTCCATGGAACTCATCCTGGCATTGACCAGACCTGACCCAGACCTGCTTAGCCTCAAGGTGGAGGCTGCATCATGGAGTTTCAAACATTCCCTGACTGGGACACAAGAAGCCACCTTTTACAGGGTCACATAATTTGTCCACCTTTCCCAGCAACATCTCCTCTGACTTGCAGCAGTTCTTCATACAGGGTCTTTCCCCCATACACACAACAAACCTGACCAGTTTAACTGGAGACGCCAGGGATCAAACCTGTGTGCCTCTGTATGCAAAGTTAGTGCTCTACCACTGACCTACAGTTGCATCTCCTGGGCTCAGCTTTAAGCCCAAGCGCCCCTGCTGAAATGGCTTGTGGATCCCACTGCATGAGGGCTAGTCTAGAAATGTAGGCTGCAATACTTATTTTAAAAAACAACTGCTTGCACTAAAGAAACCTTTACTTTAGTTCACTAAACCACCCACTTGGTTTGGTGTTTGCAGACACGCACGCTTTAGTAAAAAATTAAGCTGAGCTGGCTTCTGGAAATCCCTGCCAAGTTTATTTTCCGCAAGGGGTGGTGAGGTGGTGGTGGAGACAATGCTCCATTTTTTTAAGAGGCTGTGATTCCCATCTAAAAGTACAAGAGTAGCAAAGGTCAGAGGTCACTTCTGTATCAGATTCTGATAATTGCAGCAGCCTCCAAAATGGGAGGAATACACCATGCCATCCAGTCTATTAAAGAGGTTGCTTACTCCTTGTTTTCTTACTTAGATGTACCTAGTGCTGGAATGTACCAAATTAGTACCTAACATTGCAGCAAACTATCAAGTTGTACCTATTTGGATGGTATAATAACAGCTTCCTTGTTTTATAATAGGATTGAATAAATCCTACTCTATAATGAGTTTCTACCTTCTGAAATTTTGAGGGAATAGATTTGTCTCTCTCGCACACAGTTTTGTAAAACTATGGGCTCTCTAGGCACTAGAAAAAAATACGTTATGAAGCTGAAAGTTGCAATCCTAAGTACTGTACACTTAAAAACTGGGAGTTTGTTAATTTTATTGCAATAAAATTATTATTATTATTATTATTATTATTATTATTATTATTATTATTATTTATACCCCACCCATCTGGCTGGGTTTCCCCAGCCACTCTGGGCAGCTTCCAGCACATATAAATACATAATAAAACATCAAACATTAAAAACTTCCCAACCAATCAAAACTGGGAGTATGTACTATTGAGTTCAATGTGAATAACTTCCACATAAAGACGAGCGCTAACAAAAATAGAAGGCAGGATTTTGTTGGATACAAACAAATTATTTTTTCATTTGGTAAATGTTGGCAGTTACTTGTGTATGGGCGTAGCCAGGATTTTTGTTAGGTGAGACAGACCTTTTGTTGGGGGTGGGGAAGGACGTTAGTTTGCTATGTATTTCTATTGAATTTTATTTATTTAGGGGGCAGGGCCCTTCCCTGTCTCCCCTTGGCTATGCCTATGTACTTGTGGCTACAATCCTATATATGTTTACTTGTGAGAAAGCCTCACTGAACACAGTGGCAGTTATTTTTGAGTAAACATATGTAGGACTGTGCTCTCTTTTTCTCTGTATCTCCTCTGATAAGAGCTAACAGCTGTTCCCAGCATAACAGTTCCCTGCTGGGGACATCTGTCCCTGTTGAATTTTTTTATGTCCAGACACTCATAGCTGTCAACTTTTCCCTTTTCTTACGAATAAGGGATTTCCCTTTAAAAAAAAGGGAAACGTTGACAGCTATGAGACACTATTATGGACAAGGTAGCCCTGCTAGGGGAAACGGTAGCAACTCTAAAGATTATGCACGCTCCTTCTAGAAGGCAGCAATGTCTCCAACAATTCCAGCAACTGCTAACTGCCCTCTCACGGTCATTTATGTTTCCATAAGATAACTATTGTTATTATCAACTTGCTCTAGGCAGATAAGCAAATACATTCAGCCAACACAATGAAATAACTACTGCATTCAAATCCCCCCGAGACTCCCCACTACACCTGTTATGCTTAGCTTTTACTAAGAGGGAAAAAACACCCTTCAAAAAGCCAAATCAAAGTTTTGACCACACAGGCAACAGCATGACCGCCTCCCTTTCCAAATTCCTGGCGGAGCGAAGGGTTCCTCAGGGCGCAAAGTATAGATCGGGGTGGCAGGCAGATTCAATCGCGCTGCGCCTTTGACTACGGAGAGCCGGGGGGGGGGGGTGCGCGCTGCCACCCACCCACCTGTCGCCGCGATGCTTTTGCCTCGACTTACCTTTCGAAAGTAGCAGTCTCCCCTCTGGTCCGCCGCCCGGCAGCCCGAGGGCAACAACGCGTCCGTCATCGCCAGCGCAGCAGAGTCCGGGGTTATTCCCACCTCGCCCTGCGATAAGAGACGAGAGTCGCTGCGCTCGCCTTGCTCGCGGAGTCTGGCTCGCCGGCGCTGCGCTGCGCACCGTCCAGGCGATGAATGTCTGTCTGAGAGAGCCCGGATCCCGGCTGCACTCTCGATCCCCTCGCCTTCCGTCGCTCCTCCTCTACCTGGGGAAGCCCACGGGAGATCGGGGTGGGGTGAGGGAGGAAGGGACGGAGGGACCGCCTCCTCGGATCTCCTGTGTATTTGTGGAGCCAGGCGGAGTCCGCTCCTAGCAACGGCGCTATCAGGACAGCTGAGCCAGCCCTTCGGAGAGTCAACAGAGACACCTCGGGGTGTGCAGGGAGCGGCAGCTTTCCTCTCCCTAACAGCAGGCAGAGGGAGGCTCCTCAGCTGATGCGCCAAGGAGAGTTTTTACCGAAAGTGACGCAGATTCAAGTAGCCGATTTGCCATGCAAAACTTAGGGGAAAAACCAGCCAGGAACCCGATTCCGCAACTCCCCAAGCGACACTATTTGTGTCCTCCTGAATTCTGAAGAACCAGGTTGCCTCCAGACTGTCAGCAGTTTGCAGGAGGGAATCAAGCACGTGCTGGATATTTAGGCGGGCACAGTTACAGTGAATGGCAGTGCTCCCTCCCCCTGGCGTAAAAAATCCACTTTTAAAAAAATAAAGTAATGTTTTACAGCTTGAAAAGTGAGGAGGAAAGGCACTGAAAAGTGTAGGTGAATGAATGAGGAACAAGGAGTTGAGGTGCGGTATAAACACTCCACGGGCAAATCAGGAGTAAGGCTCCTTGTCCTGCAAACAAATCAGAACAGATGCTCAATAAAGGCCAGAGATAGACTAATAATCTGTGTCAAAACAAAAAAAATTCCTTCCAGTAGCACCTTAAAGACCAACTAAGTTAGTTCTTGGTATGAGCTTTCGTGTGCATGCACACTTCTTCAGATACACATATGTACATACTTCAGATATGTGTGTATCTGAAGAAGTGTGCATGCACACGAAAGCTCATACCAAGAACTAACTTAGTTGGTCTTTAAGGTGCTACTGGAAGGAATTTTTTTTTGTTTTGACTATGGCAGACCAACACGGCTACCTATCTGTAACTAATAATCTGTGTGTAAGTCTTGTGCAAGCAAATGAATGCAAAATAAAAAGGGCCACCTGGAGGAAAAAGCAACCCCCCCATGTCTGTGTGTGCAAGAAAAAAATCTCTGAAGTGTTTGTGCTGATAAGGGTTGGCCAAGAATTGCTTGCATCTGAAGGGGATGTCCACAATGCCATCCCCAACGCCTTTCAAGATAACACTAACAGTGGTGAGACTGGCCTAGCTGTCAAAGGTGGGCCATAGGCATCAGCCAGAGGGGATGAACCAGGAGAGGGCAACTAGCAGCTGCACAATAAGCCAGTAGTCAGGGCCAGAGCAAGTCAAGAACAGCACATGCACCAAAACTTACCAACCATAGCAATCAAGGATGCCAAAGTTCAGTAAGACCAGTTTAGGCAGGTACAGTTAGTCGGGGGCTGGAGTGCCTTTTCCTGAGAAGGTGCCACTTGCAGTTCAGTGGTTTGCCAAAGTGGGCAGCTGCCCACAGATCCAGCCAATTGAGGTTTTTTTTCTTTTTAGAACAAAGTATTTTATGGGGCTTTTTAATCACACAATAAGCAAATTTGTCAATTTATTCCTACTCTCTGCTTCCTGCCACTTAACCAATTCCTGATCCACAAACGGATGTATCCTCTTATTCCTTGACTGTGCTAAACTTACTCTGGATTCTTTGGTGAAGTGTTTTGTTGAAAATAGTTTTGGCATCACCTGTTGCCAAGTTCCTTGGTTGTGAATTCTTGCGGAAAAAGTTCTCCATATACTGTACACTTTTTGTTGATACTTGGTCGAGTGTTTTGTAGAATGAATCATTTTATTAGTCACCTAGGATCTTTGAAGAACATTAATTCTTAAGTTAATTCAGAGCAAGCTTTCCATTGCCTCTTTGGCATGGGCAGACAATCGCAAGTGGCAGCTGTGTGAATCAAAGGAAAACAATTAGTTGCCAGGAAACTCTTCCCTGCTGGAAGCTTTCCTCTCCCTGGTGTTTTAGAGCTGCTTCTTTTGTCATCATTTTGTCTCTATTTCTGGAGAAGAATTTTCTTTCTATTGCTTCGCTTTATCTTCTGCAACACAAGAGATAATGTGGTCACTATGGCTCATTACCCTTCCCTCTTTCATGACTGAGTCATTCTCCATAGCGTGGGGAGCAGCTCCAAAATGCTGTTCATTCACAAAAAAAGGTCTCAGGATGAATTGCAACAGACCCAGCATTCTTGAACACCCAGTGGTGTTCCGGTCAGTGGGAAGTACACATTGATAAGTCTATAAAAATAGAAAGGCACTTAGGAAGGCGTTTACAACAACCATGGCAAAGATGACAAGTGCTATTTTTGTAGTGTTATTATTGAAAAACCCAAGCCTACTATTCTAGAAAAGTTGTGAATTTAATTTTCTATTCATTTTAAAGTAACATCAAGGCAGAGCCATAGCTACAGGGGGTGGGGTGGGGTTGCCAGTGGGCTTCAAGAGTACTTCAACACAGAACCCATGGCCTGTACACTGCCTTGTTGCACAGGAGGAGGGAGCAAGGTCAAAATATGTCCCCACCCCCACCCCTCATGCTGCTTTCCCAAAACCAGATAAGTAAGGTGCCAGATTTTAGAAAGGAGATGCGAGGCTCTGGCAGAATTCTAGAGCCCTACCACCTTCTTCCTAATGCTGGGAAAGCGCTAACTAGGATTTGGGAAGGAGATGGAGGACCCAAGGACCCTGTCAGAGCCCTCATGCCTCCTTCCCAAAACCAGTGGCTCCTCAAATGCTCCGGTGGGCTGACACAAAAGGCCTTGAGGTGGGCCCTGGGCAACTTGTTGGACCGCCCTATTTAAATGTAGCCCATCAGAATCAAAAGGCCAGATAGAAATTAAATCAGTCAATAAGTGTGCACAGGACTGCCTAAATTAGTTGCTACTGAGCACAAAAATTATTGATTATACCTGCAGCGGTGGTTCCTAAACTCCCCCCATCCCCACAAACTACTTGAAAATCACTGAGACATAATGAGCTCATGATTCTGTATATATCTGGTATGTTTGATCAATCCCAGCTTGTTTATCTTAACTATTATAAAGCTCTAGGTGGGGTGATTGTGTTGTCAATTGTAAAAAGATTTATGTGTGTGTGATGCTAGTGACGAATGCACAACTCTAGTTCTAAAGGTCAGGCAGAAATTTTTATGGGTTGTCCAGCTAATATGGCACTCTGATGAGTGAGTTAGGATGACTATGTTGATAAGAACTTTTCTCTTAAGGCTGCCAACATGTTCCACAGAACAACCTTGCGATGTAGCTTAGGCTGAAAAGGGCTGACTGACACAAGCTCATCCAGACAGTTTTGTGGCCAATTATGAATTTGAATACAGATCTCCTGTTACGTACTCTAACAACACTAAATGTACAGTATTTATTTATTTTTGTATTGCATTTATAAATCACTTATTATATAATATCTCAAAGTGATAAATAATAAAAAACTACAAATTAAACAATCAAAATAATTCTGTTTTTAAAAAATCATAACCAATACAGATACAGGTTGGGATAAAAATATCCACTTAAAAGTCTTGTTGAATAAGAAATGTCTTCAAAAGGCACCAAAATGACACCAGAGATGGTTTCTGTCTGTTATAACAGGAGGGAGTTCCAAAGGGGAGGTACCACCACACTTAGAACATGATTCCTACTTCTACAGAGTGGATCTCCTGGTGCAATGGTATCTGCAGAAGGCTTTCTCCTGTGAAGTGCCGTGATTCGTTGGGTATATAAGGGGTGATATGATCTTTTAAGTACTGTATTTAAACAATAATACACATCCAATGAACTAGTGCATGCATTTGAATTTCTATATGGAATCTCTTCTGCAATTTTATTTTGTTTTTTCAGCCTTAAGTCATTTATCTGCACTCAACCTGAGGGATGTAGTTTTTTGCATTCAAATTCTGTTGGTTCGGATCAACATGAGTTTTTACTGTTGTTATACTTCATGCCAACTTTGTGCATGGACACAAAACTTTAAATTCAATTAACAACAACAGCAACCACTTTCCTTCAATAATTCTGAAGTTATGCTTATGTTTTATACAGATATCATTTTACCTTTAAAGATTAAAGGGAGCCAGAGGGAAAAGTGCAGTGACAACATCCTTGATGCAATGGCTTATAGTTCTGAAAGTTTATATCATAATAAATGTATTAGTCTTTAAGGTGCCCCAAGTTGGATCACATCCATGTCATACATTTGAATCCTGGAAACTGACCACTGTCACTGAGCTGCACTTCCCAGGATTCTCTGGAAGAAGCCATGACTGTAAAAAGTGTCACAAGAGTGCTCCTACTCTACTTGCTGCATCAAAATGACAGGGCAACCCTTCCGGCAATTCTTCACGCCAAAATCTAGACACTGATGATAAGTCCTTGACTGACCTCTTCTGGCCAATATATGACAGGTTTTAGAAATGTGTTCTTCAGAGACATGGGGTTAAAGGCCTCATAACTTTTAAAACTGGGGTGGGGAAAAATCACACATGCACATATAAAGCAGCCAACTAAGGATCAGATGCATGCATCGTGCATCTGGCAAAGTGGACTCTTAACCCAAGAAAGCTTATGCTACAATAAATCTGGTAGCCTTCAATGTGCCGCAAAGCCCTTGGTTGTTTTCACTGTTAATCTTTCAGGTGCCAGAGAATACTGGGGGGGGGGGGGGGGGCTTTTTTTGGTAAGAAATTTGACCAGACTTCCTGGCCCTTGAATACAAAGTATATATTTGAGTCACATTATTTCAATCAAAGAGTTCAGGGCCCTGTAATTTATCTGTCATAAGGAGACATTTCTCAACAAACCTTCACAAATCACAGCACCCAGAATTATTCAAGGGCAAAAAATGTACTTCGAACATGATTTAAAGATGACAGAAATACAAGTGGAGTTCATTCTATGGACCCTTTGTTGCAGGATGGGGTCCAGGGTGCATCCTAGGTGCCTAACAGTTGAAGTCTGTTGAAGTCAGGTTGGCGTAGTAGTGGTTAAAGTGTTGGACTAAGACCTGGAAGACCAGGGTTCAAATTCCTACTCAGCCATGAAGCTCACGAAGCTCACTAGGTGTAGTTGGGCCAGTCATGGCTTCTCAGACTAATCTACCTCACAGGGTTGTTGCAAGGATGAAATGAGAGGGAGAATTTCCTTGAGCTCCTTGGAGAAAAAGTGAGATAAAAACGCAACAACTACTAATAGTAACAATAACAATAGCTGGGGAACTGATGGACTGGTATCGACCTGTTTTTAGCACTATAATTTATTTCCCCCCGTTATATTGACGTGGTTTTAGCATTGTAATTTTAGCATTATAATTCGGTCTCCCCGTTATATCGACGTGTTTTAACAGAGGGCGCTCCCGAAAGGTGCTGAAAGCGCTCGGTTCCCTAGGACTTTTTTTTTTTGAGACCCGAGGTGCTTATTTTCTACGACCTACCTTATCCTTGTTGTTGTTATTATTAAGTTATGATCGGAAGTTGTTCCCGGCTATAATATTGTGTTTCGACGTTGCAACCATAGCTGTCAACGTTTCCTTTTTAAGGGAAATCCCCTTATTCCGAATAGGATTCCTCGCAAGAAACGGGAAAAGTTGACAGCTATGGTTGCAACCTGCCTTGGGGCACCTTAGGGTGAGGGGGCGGGTAAAATAAAACAAGGAAAGAAAGAAAAAATCCATGCTATTGTCCGTCGTTATAAAAGAGTCCTGCTGGCTGGCGTTGTGGTGGTTGTGTAGTCGCTATGGCGTTTTCTGTGCAACCGTGGCCGATGAGCCGACGGTGTGGGGTTTTGCCTTTCACCTCAGCAGCAGCAGCAGGAGAGCCGCCCCGTCGGTTCCTCCGCCCGCACGGCCGGCCGAGGCGTGTCAGGCCGCGGCTCTGAGCTCGAAGGCGCCGCCCCGCTGAGGGAGGCCGAGGAAGAGGCGGCACCGGGGCTCCTCCGCCCCTTTAGAGGCCCGGCAAGATGGCGGCGGGCGAGAGCAGCTGCAGCGGTGGCGACGATGACGAGGAGGCAGAGCTGGTGAGCTTTGGCACGCCGTTGGAGCCCCTGGAGGAGGGTGAGTTGGCGGCGGCTAGGCCCACCTCCCTCCGCTTCTTCTCGGGGCCTCTCTGAGGGGAGAGCACTGCCTGTGCTAGGGACCCCGCGCCCCAGAGTCCACTGGGGAGAAGGGGCGGGGGGGGATGATGTGATCCTCTTGTTTGGGAGAAGGGTCCCAGGGAAAGGGGCTCAGGCAGGCTGGAGGCTGGGGGGTGTTTATTGGCTATGGGGGGCGGACCCTCACCCTGCCTAGAAGGATGTGCCAGCCCTTTTATTTCGGGGGTGGGGAGGTGGGGTACACACCTCCAGATGCTGCTGGGCTCCAGACTCCATGGCACCCGATCTTTTTGATCATGGGGGTAGCCAACTGGTGGGGCTGTGGGGGGCAGTCCTTAAATTCTCATGAAGTGTTTAAAAGCATTAAAAAATACTTAAGAAACTAAGGTTCTGCCCCTCCCCCGAAAACAGAAGCCTCCCTCCGTAGTATCCTCTTTTTGGTGGTATTTTAAAGGAAATGTCTGTGATTCCACCCCCCCCCCAAAAAAAGCTCAGCCATTTTTGGGGCAATCTCACTAAGAAAGCTCAAACACTTTTTAACACACACACACCCTAACAAAAATGCCCATTTCTTTGCCGGTGATGGCTGCTGGGGCTGAAGGGTGATGGACACATGGAATCGTAGGGCTGGAAGGGATCCCCAAGGGCCAGCTAGTCCAACCCTCTGCAATGCAGGAATCGCAGCTCAAGAACCCCTGACAGATGGCCTCCCAACCTCCACTTTAAAATATCTAATGAAGGAGAGTTGTTGTTGCTATTCATAGGATTGTACAATTGTAGAGTTGGAAAGGGATCCCAAGGGTCATTTGGTCCAACCCCCTGCAATGCAGGAACCGCAGCTCAAGAACCCCCTGGCAGGTGGCCATCCAATGTCTGCTTAAAAGCCTCCTAAGGAGGGTCCACCACCTTCTGAAAGTTCTTCCTAATGTTTAGTCTTCCTGCATGTTCCCACAGTTAATGTGTAGATCGCCTCTCACACTGGTTCAGGTATTCTTGCTTAAAATGGAGTAGGAATTAGGACTGCAGTTCTACTTGGAAATAAGTCTCATTGAACTTGATGGTACTCTAGCATAGGGTTTGGTTGACTTTCCCCCCCTTGTCTCATCTTGTTTATGTGAATTTGGGAAGAGAGCTAGTAACATGTGAAGGAGCTGCCCTCTGTGCATAAACCAGGAGAGGGATGGCTTCTAGGCCCTTTCACCCCTGAGTCTGCCTTGATAAATTGGCATTGCTGGACAGAGTGCAAACTCATTTTCATAGTGGAATAGCAAACCCATATGCCTCCTCTTTACACCTTTCATTCACTGTTCTGATTAATTTATGCTTCTTACAACAATAATTGCAGGTGAGCGAATTAAGAAACCTGTTCCTCTCCAAGAGCAGACTGTCAAAGATGAGAAGGGACGGTACAAGCGTTTCCATGGAGCATTTAGTGGTGGTTTCTCTGCTGGCTACTTTAACACAGTGGGCTCAAAAGAAGGTGGGTAATTACTAATGTCTAAAAGTTCTTTTCTTTCTATCTTACACAAAACTTCTCAGGCGAGCTTACTTCACAGGGTTATTTTGAGGATAAAATGGTGGGAAGAAGAACCACCTATGCTACCCTGGGCTCTTTGAAGGAAGAATGGGATATTTAAAATATTTATAAATTTATTTGAATAATTTTCACCCTGGCTTTTGTGGCACATTGTCCTTGCAGTGTGACTTACAAAAAATATTTTAGAACAAAATACATGAATATGATAAAGTACTGTCCAATTAAAGCAGTGACAGTTAAAATATATGCTACATTTGTTCAGTTTCTTGCTAATATTTTTTCATTATAAACTGTTGGTATTTTTTAGCTTTGGATATGAACAAATATATATTGTTTCTAGTTGCTATTACCGTATTTTTCCCTCTATAACACGCAGATTTTTTCTCCTAAAAAGGAAGGGGAAATGTCCGTGCGTGTTATAGAGCGAATGTGTGGTCCCTGGAGCCAAAAAATCAAGCAAAAGTCAAATCGCGAGTCACTGAGAAGGGAAACCTGAAAAGAGGAAGTGGCAGCTTTCCTGCATTCTGCCTCAGGGTCTTACTGCCCACCCTCCTCTGTTTCGTTGCTGTGATTGCTGAAACGGAACAAAGAGCAGGGAAAGCCCCTCCCCTCCAGGCAAGCAGTGTCGTTCTTTCTAATTCCTCTCTGTGCTCCGGTGCTGCTGGGGGAGAGGGAGAGAGAGTGGGGGAGGGAGAGGGAGAGGGGGGGAGGGAGAGGGAGAAAGAGGGGGGGAGGGAGAGAGAGGGAGGGAGGGGGAGAGAGAGAGAGAGAGAGAGAGAGAGAGAGAGAGAGAGAGATGGCTGGCTTGGGGGGGAACTTTTGCCTTTCTTTTTCTCCCACCGGTTAAATCCCTCTCCAGCATTCTTAGCCAGCTGCTTCTCTGCCCTCTCATGTCCCTTCTTTGTTTTTCCTTCGCTCCCCACTTAAAATGTGGTTACAAAGCATAGATCCCACTGTTGCCTGGGGCTGCAATGGTGCAAAAATGTGGTTAAAAAGCATGGATCCACATGGATCCTCAGGATCTTTGCATTGGGTCACCCCAAATTCACCATCAGATCACATAGCATGTCCATGGCTACAGCCTGCACCAAAAAAAGCACGCACCCACTGTTGCCTGGGGCTGCAATGGTGCAAAAATGTGGTTACAAAGCATGGATCCACAGGGATTCTCAGGATCTTTGCATTGGGTCACCCCAAATTCACCATCAGATCACATAGCATGTCCATGGCTACAGCCTGCACCCAAAAAATCACGCACCCACTGTTGCCTGGGGCTGCAATGGTGCAAAAACGTGGTTACAAAGCATGGATCCACAGGAATTATCAGGATTTTTGCATTGGGTCACCCCAAATTCACCATCAGATCACATGTCTGTGGCCACAGCATGAAGCACAAAAATGATACATCCACTGTTTCATTCAGAATGTTTTTTCCCTTGTTTTCCTCCTCTAAAAACGATGTGCGTGTTATGGTCAGGTGCGTGTTATAGAGCGAAAAATACGGTAGATGCCATTACAGTGGTACCTCGCAAGACGAATGCCTCGCAAGACAAAAAACTCGCTAGACGAAAGGGTTTTTTGTTTTTAGAGCTGCTTCGCAAGACGATTTTCCCTATGGGCTTGCTTCGCAAGACGGAAACGTCTTGCAAGTTTGTTTCCTTTTTCTTAACACCGTTAATACAGTTGCGACTTGACTTCGAGGAGCAACTCATAGAACGCGGTGTGGTAGCCTTTTTTGAGGTTTTTAAAGACTTTGGTGATTTTTGAACCTTTTCCAAAACTTTCCCGACACCGTGCTTTGCAAGACGAAAAAAATCGCAAGACGACAAAACTCGTGGATCAAATTAATTTCGTCTTGCGAGGCACCACTGTACATTATTTTTATGTATCTTATGTATTTACATTATTTTGTGACTAGTTTTTATCCTAATCTTTTTATCATGCCCCCAGTTTGTTGGCATTTATTTCCTATTTTTTTAACACTTATTTGGTTCTTATAGGCATTTGGAGGAGTAACTCTCAAATTCTCTTGTGGTTCAGGCTTGCTTCATTTAAAATACTCATGAACTCAGGGAAGTCTGCATAGGGTTCCAGACAGTCCCTTATCCAAGCAGTGAGCAAACCCTGTACCACCCACCTTCAGCCCATGCTTTGGCACAGCCAGAAAACTGCTCTGTTCACTGGAACAAAGTGAGGGTGATAATTGCAACAGTATGAAGTACCCAAGTCATTTGGGCTCTCATAGGGTAAAACTAGCATCTTGAATTGGGTCCAAATGCCTTAGGAGGCCAGTGTAAATGCTAGTTTATTAGCACTGCATAATTACAGTGCCATACTGTGCATGTTTACTCAGAAGTTAGCACCACTGATTTCAGTGACACTCACATGCGAGTGTGCACAGGATTACAGCCTTAGGGTAACATTATGTAATTTTAAATGTAACTTTTCATTTCCATTATGAAATATTATGATAGTGTTTTAATTACTCATGTCTTATAAGAATGAATTGTTATTGTCTTTAAAGGATGGGCACCGTCAACCTTTGTATCATCACGTCAAAACAGAGCAGAAAAAACAGTTCTGGGGCCAGAAGATTTTATGGATGAAGAGGTAAATTTGCAAATAATGCATTTTAAAGAAAGAAATAAAACACTGTCATAATCCTTTTTAAGTTCCAGGTAGATGGGATGTGTGTGTCTGTGTTCTGGTTATTCATTAGTCTTAAGTATATATGTGTGTACTGTTATTTCTGCAATGCGCAATAAATATGAAGTATGTTTTGCCGAGAACCAATGCATTTTATGTTACAATGAAGCTGCTCTTTGTTTGTTTGTTTTCATTTCAAGATATGTGGATTGAGGAGGAATCCTTTTTAATTTGATTTGTTTCTTCTTACTTTCTCCCCTTGCTCCAAAGGATCTTGGTGAACACGGGATAGCACCAAAGGAAATTTCAATTACAGATGAATTTGCTTCCAAAAGCAAAGATAAAATAAAAGAGAAGGCCAAACAACTTGCAGGAGTTGTTGGCCCGATCCCTGGAGCCACTGTGTTGGATGAATTTATAGCACCTGCAAAGTAAGTACCCATTATGGAAAATTATTTGTGTTAATGAATAAAAGGCAATACAACTGATAATGGGTTAAAATTGGGGAAGGGGACATAGACTCAGCAACACCAGCTTTTCCTCCTCAGACTTCACTGATGCGAAATCTAGAGCTCTGAAAACTTGGCCTGTGTTTTGCTTGATGTTTGCAGGTATTGTTTACACAAACTTTTTAATATATGTGGTTACAAAAACTATTTAAAAATTTCCTTTTCAGAATAACCATTGGTATTGACTTGTTGCGAAAAATGGGCTGGAAAGAAGGACAAGGAGTTGGGCCTAGAGTAAAGAGGAAAGCACGGAAGCAGAAGCCTGGTATATTCCATGAAATGTTTTGTATTGTATCACTCAACAACATTAAAAAAGTGATCTGTCTATTCCAGTCCACTATAAAGTTGTTTGTATAATCCCCATTTATTTATTTATTACACTTATATGCCACCTTTCCTCCAAGGAGCTCAAGGTAGTTTTCCCCTCTACAGTGAGTTAGATTAGGCTGAGAAATCGTGACTGGCCTTGGCATGAATCCTCATGGCGAGTGAGAATTCAAACTGGCTCTTGCATTCCATTCTATGTCAACCTTATTGTGACCCACTTCAGCGGAGCCACAGCAATGTAGCCCTTTGCATAGTCACGATAATGAAGAATGATAGAAATTTAACCTTGTGTCTTCATACTTGGTTGCAGAGCCTGAAGTGAAAATATATGGCTGTGCTTTGCCCCCTGGATCTGAGGAGTCAGAGGTATTGCTTGTGCAACACTTTACTTTGGGTGGGGGCCGCTGTTTTTTGTTTCACCTGCACTTATGCAAAGCACGCAAAGGATCATTTCCGATGACATTAACATTCTTCTTAAACTGTTACTCCAATTTTCTAGATCACTGCTACTGTCTGTAGACGTTTACTAGATAGCATAGCTAACCAAAAAGAAGTCTCAGCCCCAAAAAGCTTGCAAATGTAACAGCTCTCAATGGAGCAGAGCAGGGCATCCTGGAGCCACATGAGTCCATTGGGCTAATTTCAAAAGCCTTTTACAAGTGGTCAGTTTAGATGAAGTCTGAATGAAGAGAAATGGGGTTGGGAAGAGAGCAGAGGCTCATCTTTGTTCTGGCCTGTCCCTCCACTGGATTCAATTCTGCAGTCAGCCTGTAGCTTCCGGACACAAAACTGTTGTCCCCTGCAGCAGAGGAAGGGTTGAGGCAAGGTTTTCTTGGGGTGAATGCAAGCAAGGTCTTTTTGCTGACCTCAATAACAATGCATTGTTACAAATGTGTGTTAATTTCCTAAAGGAAGAAGAGGATGAATATCGCCCAGAAAACGTGACATTTGCACCCAAAGATGTAGTGCCTGTAGACCTGACTCCTAAAGATAACGTCCATGGACTTGGGTACAAAGGCTTGGATCCCACCAAAGCCTTATTTGGCTCTTCAGAAGAACACATTGACCTTTTCAACCCCAGTGCTGAAAACTCAAGTCTTGGAGATCTGCGCCACAGTAAAGGGCGGAAGCTTGGCATTTCAGGCCAGGTAAAATGCTGCTGGTTAAAAGTTTTTTCACCCTTGATGGCTGTGAAGATAGATGGGCTTATAAGTGAACGGATGATGCCTGTTAAAATGTTTGAAGCTAAAAGAGGATTTCCATGGGTGGTTTCAGTGCCCAGCGTAACTTACTATTCACCACTGATTAGGAGAAGGGGGGCAAGGGAGTCAACTTCCATTGCTTAATTAGTTCAGCTTATCTTGCTGCAGAATTTGAGTTAAATTCTGGGTAGATGGTGTGTGGGTTTGCGCATGTATACAGTGTACCCAGCCTTGTGTGTCATGATATCAATCTCACCGCTTGCCTTGTGCAGTTAATTTGCAGGGCCAGTGTTGTGGGTCATCAGTGGGCAGCTGCCAAGTTTGTGTGTTGACACACTGCTATACATAAAGTATGCTCACTCAGCTGCACTAGTAGCCGCCCCCACTTGCATCTGGGCCTGGATGGCAGCAACAGCAGCACTAGGTCTGGCATCTCTTCCTCCAGCCCCTTTTGCCTGCCTGCTGCCCTTGGAAACGACCCCTCATCTACCCTCCCCTGCCTGAGAAGTTGAGGGAAGCTGCCGTTGACCTGCTAGTATGTGAGCCAAGAGCGGTGGGAGGCAGGAGCAGCTGCTGTGAAGGGAGAGGATAGAACCGTCAGCTGCCACTCATTTGCTAGGTGAACGATTGAGCGGCAATGGGTGGGAGGAGCAGAAGCTTGCGCCACTTGCTCATCGCCCCCACCCAATCCCTCCTAACAGTGAATGGTGGTTCTACCATCCACCCACCTGAGTGAGCAGCAATGGCACCTAGGAGCAAAAGGTATCATCACTCGCTTGCCTGTCTTCTCCTGCTTGAAACTGATGGTTGTTGCTAGCAGCAGCCATCGCTGTCTGCCCTCTGTCCTGAGGAAGGAAGATCCCTTCTTTGATGTTTGTTGCACCTACATAGAGTCGGATTTGGGTACTCGCTCACTGGCACATTGCCAGGCCCCTTCTCCCAAAAAACCTGGAGCCAGTCATGCTTGTTGATGAAAAAGCTCAAAGTACAATTAAAGCAGAACAGAAGTTTTGCTGTTTGCAGAATTCTAGTAAATGCCTGTGTGCCACGTGGAAGCTCGTCCACATCTTTATTTCCATTTCTGTGAGTTCTTAAGTGGTTTCTCAGAAACAAGACACATGACTGGTATAACAGGCACATGGTTCATGTAAAAATATAAGGAAATAAGTAGCACCTTGGTACATCCTTCCGGCAGACTTATCCATAGTTGCATTCGTGTTAGGTAGAGTTTTTGCAGGTAATGACATTGTGTGCTAGAAGGATAAAGAAGTGTACTGAGGTGATGTGTGTAATAAATTCTTTTAGGAGCTCTGCTTAATCCTTATAGATCACTAGCTTTTGCAGCTTGTCATTGAAAAGGCCCTGTCCTGAACCATTTTGATTCCATGTGTGTGTGGTGGAGCATGGAGCCAGGCCTCTGTTGGTTACCTCAATAACTAGAGTGGTTCATATGAGAGAATGTGAATCTTTTAGATTCCCTAGATTAAAACAGTATAGTGCTTTGAATATATTTGACAACACTTTGAATTGTCCTTGGAAAGGAATTGGCTAAATAGCATCCTAACTTGACAAGCAAAATAGCCTGCGGCCAGGTAAAACCAAACAAGGGAGTGCATTGACTTCCTTGTGAATTGTGTGTATATGACCTTGTGCCCATGTTGGTGCCAGGGTGGCAATAGGGGCCCTGACACAGTTATAAGTTCAGCACCCTAAAATTAAATGTAGATCCCCATGTGCATTTTTTAAAGACAAACACTTAGTGGGCTGTTGAAATATTCAGTTGTGACCATTATATGTTATATTGTTTTCCTTAGGCTTTTGGTGTAGGAGCATTAGAAGATGAAGATGACGACATTTATGCTACTGAATCACTTTCTAAATATGATACTGTTCTAAAAGATGAGGAACCCGGAGATGGGTTGTATGGATGGACAGCACCTAAGCAGTATAGAAGCAAGCAGGGTATGAATCTGGAATTTCTGGAGCCCCAAAATCCTGTTCATCTGAAACTTCCTAGAGGGAGGGTCTTGTAGAGGAGGTTGCCATATATTGCCCAGCTCTGCTTCCATTTGTTTTTGCTTTGAAACCACTTATGGAATCTAATTTTGTTCATAGGAACAGAGAGAGAACATAAGTACATTGGGAAAATTTTGGATGGGTTCTCACCAGCATCTAAGTCTGTAACTTCTCAAAAGGTATGTAAACTAATATATTTCCCCCCTGAACAAGACATTTCATAAGATAGCTCCCTTTCCCTACATACCTGCAGATTTTTGCTCAAATTGGTATGGGGGAGGAGATCAGGAGATATGTTAATGGTTCATGGTAGGAAACTCAACTGCCAACTACCTCCCTATTTATGCTGGTGATGGCTTAGCTGTATAAACAGAAGTGCTTCTGGTGGTATCAATTCCTTTATCTGTTAAATTGCCAACAAGATTATTTTTCATTTTCAAAATCCACAGCACAAAAAAACCCAAAAAGCATTTTTGTCAAACAATTCAACAGGATGAATTCATTCTTGCTTGCTTAACCCAAACAGGCATCTTACTAATTCTGTTTAAAAGTTAGGAGGATCTCTCCAATGCCGCTTATCAGGTTTTCACAAACTCTCTGTACTTCTGTACTGGAGCCAGTGTGGTGTAGTGGTTAAGAGCGGTAGTCATGTAATCTGGGTAACCGGGTTCGCGTCTCCGCTCCTCCACATGCAGCTGCTGGGTGACCTTGGGCCAGTCACACTTCTTTGGAGTCTCTCAGCCCCACTCACCTCACAGAGTGTTTGTTGTGGGGGAGGAAGGGAAAGGAGATTGTTAGCCACTTTGAGACTCCTGAAGGGGAGTGAAAGGCGGGATATCAAATCCAAACTCTTCTTCTTCTTCTTCTCCTTCTTCTTCTTCTTCTTTATTCTTTCTCTACCCTAAAAATAAGGCAGGGAAGGTGTAAATGGTTGGAATTCCACTGCCCTGATTTGAACCTGGCAACTGAGAATGTATTGCCGGGGGAAATGACACAGAAGATTTATTCTTCCAGTGATTAAGTAGCATAGTTCTAGACACAATTTAACTTGCCATATACAGTAGTACCTCGGGTTACAAACACCTCTGGTTACAAACACTTTGGGTTACAGACTCTGCTAACACGGAAGTAGTATCTCGGGTTAAGAACTTTACCTCAGGATGAGAACAGAAATCACACGGTGGTGGCAGCGGGGGGGCCCATTAGCTAAAGTGCTATCTCAGGTTCAGAACGGTTTCAGGTTAAGAATGGACCTCTGGAACGAATTAAGTTCATAACCAGAGGTACCACTGTAAAGGAAGGTGGCGTTTTTACAGAGGTTGACAAGATTATGAAAACAAGAGAAGCTGTGGATGTATTAGGGCACCTTGGTGTCATGTGATGGTGTTTGATGGTCTGTGACCTAATTCTTTGTACTGGTTTGTACACCTGATTTTGTCTTAAACTTGGCCAGTGCCCTGTGATTGATAGAGACATTGTATATATTTAAAGCTTAAGTAATCAAAATGAGACCACATCTACAAAATATTCAATGTTCTCTGTTGCTTTGCCTTTACAAGATTTATCCTCCTCCTGACCTGCCAAGGGATTACAGACCAGTCCATTACTTTCGACCTGTGCTAAAAGTTAGCAGTGAAAACTCTCATTTAGTGCAGACATTAGCAGAATCCACTG
Organism: Podarcis muralis; assembly: GCF_964188315.1. Classification (NCBI taxonomy): domain Eukaryota; kingdom Metazoa; phylum Chordata; class Lepidosauria; order Squamata; family Lacertidae; genus Podarcis; species Podarcis muralis. Next base: position 30,333,543 of record NC_135661.1, on the reverse strand, counting down.
GGAAACTTGAGAGTGATGCAGCACTTCAAAGCAGACACCAGAAGACTGCTGCTCAGCGGAGGGAGTTGCTGGGCGAGAAGAGTCTGGAAGGTACCCAGGATGCTGAATATTTTCTTGCATTTCACATGTTTCTATTGTAGGTTCCTGTTGCTTTGACCATTTTGAGGGGGGTTTATTGGCAAATTTGTATTAAAGGCATTCATTTCTTAAGTTTACAGCAGTCCCCTCCTTATTGATCAGACCTCTCCTTACTGAACATTGATTAACCCAGTGGGTTAATGGGTATCCCCCTTGTAATCATACATAACAAGCACAGATATTCTGGGCTGTATTTACTCTGGTCTCTCTCTCTCTCTCTCTGTGTGTGTGTGTGTGTGTGTGTGTGTGTGCATGTGTGCTTCATCTTTTCAGACTTCGCATACATTTTTACTCAGTAGGTTCACAGGCTCTTCAGTGTTGGAAGCTCACTGAGAAAGTCAGTGCACCCCACTGTTTGTTTTTTCTTGACCATAGGCTAAATTTGAAGGCCGTCTTGCTTGTCAAGTTAGGATGCTATTTTAGCCACTTCCTTTCCAAGGACAATTCAGAGTATTGGCAAATATATTTAAAGCACTGTACTGTTTAGATTCTTAAAACAAAAGTTTTCCTTGTTGTCCTGTTTTTACACCATAATGTTTCTTTCTTAGGTCCACCGACTTCCGTTCTGGAATATTTGTCAGATAAAGACAAAGAAAGAATCCGAGAAGTGAAACAGGCAGCAGAACAGCAAGTGAAAGCTCCAGCCCTCCAGCCTCAGGGGCCCTTGTCTGACAAATCCCAGGTGCCTGTGTTACCTGTTACTCCACAGAGGTGGCAGTTGGTGCTAGGAACCCAGCTGGCCACCACTGGATCTAGTGACTTCAAACCATTTGCAAAAAATCCAGAGAAACAAAAGAGATACGAAAATTACATAGAAGGTCTTAAAGATGGAAAGAAAGGTAATTGGCAAAATCACATGCAGCTCTTCTTCCCTGTCATGAAATAGGTTTTACATCTGGATCCAAATGTTGTGCTTGTGATAAGCAGAGGGGTAACAAAATGCAAAGGAGGGGCAGGGTGTCAAACTGGTACTAATAAAGAGAAATTTACTATACAGTGGTGCCCCGTAAGACGAATGCCTCGCAAGACGGAAAACCCGCTAGATGAAAGGGTTTTCCGTTTTGGAGGTGCTTCGCAAAACGAATTTCCTATGGGCTTGCTTCGCAAGACGAAAATGTCTTGCGAGTTCCTGCAGGGTTTTTTCCCTTTTCCTCCCCTTTTTCCCAAGCCGCTAAGCTGCTTATCAGCTGATCCGCTAAGCCGCTTAACAGCTGATCCGCTAAGCCGCTTAACAGCTGATCCGCTAAGCCCACTAAGCCGCTAATAGCGCTAATCCGCTAAGCCGCTAATGGGCTTGCTTCGCAAGACGAAAAAACCGCAAGACGAAGAGACTCGCGGAACGGATTCTTTTCGTCTTGCGAGGCACCACTGTAATGTTGACTATTGGTATGTCTAATACATTTTGACACCATCTTCTTCAGGAGCAAGGAAATCTTATGTGATGTCATTGTACAGTTGTATGACAGTGATTCACTTAGAATTTGTATTTTAATGCAACCATGCAATTTTCTGCTTCCTAGAACCAGAATGACACTTTGGCTGTTCATGGCTTTTTAGTGCTTCTTTTGAGGCCGTTGTCTTGTAGTTTTCCTTTTTGTTTATGCTTTTTTGTGTACCATTTATTGGTGTGAACAACTTGATTGAGATAAGAAATGCACTCCCCTTTGTATATGTGTTGTACAAGGTTCATTTGTTTTTGTGTTTTTAGTTTAGTTTTATGGGCTCCTGTTCACTCCTCCTCTCTTTCTATAGATGTGCTAGAAAGCTGCTTAGATCACAGTATGACCGAGTGGGAGCGTGGAAGAGAGCAAGATGAGTTTTCTCGTGCTGCCCTGCTCTACAAGCCCTCCAGTTCTGTGTTGGCCTCAAGGTTTACCACTGCAAAGCATGAAGACGACACAGAAAAAGTCGAAGTTCCTCGTGATGAAGAGGTCTGTTCTGCTTCAGTCCTTCAGTAACCAGTGAATTGTGATGACCTGTATTCACCTCCACAAAGCTCCTCTGTTTAAGATCATTCCCAAAGTTTTATTTTTCATAAATTTCAATTTAAAAAAAAATTGTGTTTGGAAGCGACTAAATTCAGAGTCAGTGTACATTTACTGTAGCTAGTACATTATTTCCCCTCCAGCACTCTAGATACTAATCCCTTTGTGATTATTTTAGACAGCTGTCAGTGACAAAGAGGCTGCTGCAAAGATGAAGATGTTTGGCAAGCTGACAAGAGAGGCGTTTGAGTGGCACCCGGACAAATTATTGTGCAAAAGGTTTAATGTTCCTGATCCCTATTCAGAGTAAGTTGCTTGAGTTTCTAAATAGCATTGACTAGCTGAAGAACAGATGATTAGATATGAAAAAAGCTAATTTTAGAAAATGTAGATTCCATATGAAAACCTTTTTCTTTAGGCTTTCTTTAGGCCACATTGTTAATTTTAGTCTTGATTATTGTCAATAAATTATTTTCCACAAATGTCTAAAATTATGCTTCACTTGTAAACGGCTTGCTTGTTTCTCATTTTGTGTGATCTCATTTCTATGTGATAGCAAAAAGTTAAAGAAACGATGTGAAAACCCCATTTTTAAATTCTTCATCAGGTCATGTATTGTTGGACTGCCCAAAGTGAAACGTGACAAGTATTCTGTGTTCAACTTCTTGACTGTATCAGACGCGACATCAAGCATGTTGAGCCAACCCACAAAATCAGGAATGCAAGAAAATAATTCTTCAAACAGTAAGTGGTCCATTTTGTTATCACTTGCGAGTAAAAGATTCAGGCCACTAAAATACTTGAGGCATTTCAAAATAGTAAGCTATCTTTTAGGGAACAACAGAGGGGAACCAAACAGGACAGATGCAGAATGCCAAGCACCTGGTGCACGAATAGCAAAAGAAAAACAGCAACCTCCAACTTCTATTTAAATATCAAATATGCTTTAAAATATAAGCAGTAATGACAAAATCAATATAACTTGAAAACTAAAGAAATCTGGGAATTTTGTTTGTATCTTTTAAGAGCCAAAGAAAGCATCTAGATGGGATGTATCTGACAAAGAGAAGAAGAAAAATGATGCCATTAGTGAGTTCATTAGCGTGGCTAGATCAAAGGTTGTACAGGAGGCACAGTCGCCAGCACTGGTTGAAGCAAAGGACAAAAACAGAAGTACTGGAGCTGTTTCTAACAAGGTACAGTAGTGCCAGAGTTTTGATGCTTTCATTGTATGTTCTTCACATGGATCTTCCTTGTGAAGAAGTAGGGATGCAGCCAAGTGGTCTTGTGATTGTACACACAGCATTTAGGGTACTTCCTCGTCACTGATTTCCCCTTTGTCCCGGTGCCCAGTACAGGCAGAAATGTGCTACAACTAGTTGTAGACTGTTGTAATACGGGAGTGGATTCTTCTTTAAAACGAAAGGTTAAGAGCATGAGACTGAAGGAAGCACAGACTCAGCAAGAGCAAGCAACAGCCACCCTCATCCAAAGGCCAAGCAGTTAAGAGAGCTATAGCTGGAATTTGAATGAATTTGTGAATTGGTGGCCCCTTCTCAGGGGAAGAAATCTGCTGTAAACAAGACTGAGCATTGAACTGTATCTCCAGATGAGCAAATCATCTGGAAGACCAGGGGCTTAAGCACTTCTCATGAGTATCTAACATAAATCTTACAATAAGCATTTTATTTCTGCCACTTTAGCCAGATTAACATTGTGTGGAGCAGAGCAGAGCAGTGTATGAAATGTTGTGGTCATCATGGCTCTATAGTCTGCTGATCTTTAGAAAACCTGTGTTTGCTATTCACATTCATAAAGGGACATTTAAAGCAAAATATGTTAAGTAAACCTTTTTCCTTTTTGTTCTCTTGTGCAGACACTAAGTGAAAGTACTGGTCAGAATGAAGAAACAGAAGAAGAAAGCAGGCCATCAATGGATTTATTTAAGGCCATCTTTGCCAGCTCCTCAGATGAAAAATCATCTGAAGAAGAGAGCGACGGAGAAGAGCAAACAACACCAGTGACAGAACCAGATTCTGAAAGTCTGAAGCCTTGTGATGTGCCAAGTGCTCCTTCACTTCATGAACAAGGTAAAAATCAGTGGCTAGTCCAGGACGGCGTCAAATTGTGCTTTGGTGCTATGGTAGTTAGCCTTGTACTCCCTTTTCTAATGCATAGTGCTTCAGGTAGTTCCAGTTTGATGCGAAGTGTAGTTTGCCACTATGTCCATATGGGGGCTTGTGCTTTTCTTCGTAACCAGGATTGAAAACCATGGTTTGAACTTAACTGTATCATACTGATTTGGAGGGCAAGTGCAGGCTGTAGTTTGCTGCCACATCCTAGCAAGTTTTGGCTTCTGCAAAAAAGGAAGCAACTGATAAAGCGCGAGAAGAGGGACGCACAGGGATGGTTTTGTGTTGCGTATTATGTGTGAATCAGCCCTATGTGTCTGAAGAACTCTTGTGTGGTCTTGAGACCTTGGTGAAATCCTGACACTTTCTGATATACCCTGTAAGTAGAACTGGAGATAGGATAAAGTTTACTGGACCAACAGTACATTAATTGTCGATAGAAACCCTTAAAGTCCCTTTAACTAAGAGAAAAGGCTCTGAGGTGGCACAAGCTCATAGAAATGTATTATAAGAACCTTTTCTACCTTATCATTGTCAGAGATAGGATTCTGAATGGACCAACAAATCAAGGGCTATATGTTCGGCTCAGCATGGCGATTCTTGTTGTGGTATTATACTTGAGACATTTTATCAAAGCGCCACTTCACCTTTTTTTTTTAAATTGTGCTTTTCCACTTCAAGAAAGTGAAGTAATCACACCCAAGCGTTCCGTTACCTTAACTCCACCCCCAATGGACATAGTTGATCCAGGAGAGGAATTTGGACCAAGATTGCCACCAGCTGCTGCTTCTGGTAAATACATTTCAGCATAATGTGTGGACACTTTGTATGAATTACAATTATGTAGTTTGTCTGAGTGTATATTTTTAAAAGTTTGCATACAGGAATATTGAGGACTTTCTTTATGAAGTTAAATGTGAAGACAAACTAGTTGTGTAGACAATTTTGAGCTTGTATTAACATCATGCCTGCCAAAAGGATTTTTCGGCAGAGTCACAAAATGTCATCACAGCATTAAGGGATTTCCCTCCCTGTTCAACTTCTTCCATTGTGAGAGCATGCAGTAACCTGTGAATGAAACACATTTAAGATCCTTTATTATTTAAGTGCACCTGGATCTCCTTGTAGCATAGTTGGGAGTGGGGGAGAGATCCCTTTGGGGGGGTGTTATGATATTAAATAGGGCCTATTTTCCCTAGGAATTTTCTTACCTCACAAGTATTTTTCTCACTAGAAAATGTTTGTTTACTTTTAAGAATGTAACAAACTTTGTTTCTGTCATTTTTGAGAAATATTTGAAAGTTGATTGAAAATACTATCATTGAACCACAGACTCCTGAGCAAGGAAAATTTGAATCCTGCTGCGGCCCTGTACAGATTCCAGAATCAGTAGATTTGGAAGAAGACAGAACTTTTTTTCAGTATCAAAGCCTGTAGTTTCTATGAAGATATAAAAGCTTTAGTAGGATGTCAAGTTCTTTAAAAGGACTTAAAAACTAACGGTTGACATTCCTTGAGTATTTTTGATGTTTCTTGATCAGGCACTTACTCTGTATGTGATTTGATTTTAGACACTCTTTTGAAGCATGAAGAAATCCAGCTTACAAGTTCTCCTGAAGCCGCTAAGAAAGCAAAACCTAAAAAGAGCAGAGAAAAACACAAGACCAAGAGAGAGCACAAACACAAAAAGGAGAAGGTGATTTTTCAATTTGACTTTTTGGGTGCAGAAACTGAGATTTATGCAAAACCATAGAGAATGCATACAGTATAATAATTGTCCTATGGAGATGCTGTGCAGTTCTCTCCACTGAACAGAATTGCACTGGTCAGTCCCTCCTCCTGCTGCTGCAAATGTTTTATTGTTGGGGCTTCAGCTTTTATGCATAAACCTTCCCTGCGTGGATCTAGTCTGAGCAGCTTGTGGTGTGCAGATGATAGAAATAGTGTTTAAGTTTGTTGGATTCTGCACATGTCAGTTCCTGTACAAGCATGAAGTTCTGGCCCTATGTAAATTCTGTGCTTGGTGTTGACATGCCTTCATTGGGTAAATACCATAAGGACTGGAGGCTTGGAATAACTGAGGGTGTTAAATATAGTTATTTATTAGTAACTTCAGAGTGAGGGGGACTCTTCAGCTACATTTTGACTAACACCTTCCTAAGAGTAAAACCCACTGAAGTTGATAGGACTCATTTTCTGACAAACCTTATTGAGCTTCTTCCAGCTTTTATCTTGGAATAGCCCTTGTGTGTCATCTCATACATGCTCATACTATAAAAAGTTCATTTTTTTGAGTTTCGAATTTCTCTTTGTAAGGTGCATCATATCAGTCCTGGAACTTGTTTTGCAGAAAAAGAAACACAAGAAAAGCAGGCACAAGGGCAAACACAAGAATAAGAAATCGGAGAAAAACAGCGACTCGGAGAAAAACAGTGGCTCGGACACAGCCGATAGCAGCAACAGTGAGGAAGAGACCACAGAAATCCCACCACAGGAACTTCTCAGAAGGTAAAGAGATGAAGGGGCTGATTTTCCAGTGGGGGGGGGTGGAGATCCTCAGGTGGGTTGTCCCTCCCACTTGTTCCTTCCTTCCTTTCCCCCCTGTGCAGGTCAAGTGACAGAGAATGCTACCCCATATTGTACTGAACAAGCTTTGGTCTTTTTTCATCAAAGGAGATTAGAGAGAAGACATCACTAGTCAGCTAGAAATGGCACACTTGCCTCAGAGGGTGTTTTCAGCAGACCCTTCGGATGACAAGATTTGGGGAGCAGAGGGTACCCATGGTGGTGCTTGTATCTTCCCAATGGCTAACATTCCTCCCATCAGGAAAGAGATTGTGATCCAGGAGGTGATAGGAGTCTCTTGGACCAGCTCCAGGACTTGGCCATTGGGGCCACATGTGGCCCTGAGACCTCAAAGGGACCTGGCTTCTCCTGGGGCAGTGGGGTTGAGGGGAACACAGGGTTCCTCTCTGGCATCTCCTCCTCCCATTGTCATTGAAAGACTGGCCTTGTTCCAGTTCTTCTCTTAGGTTCAGCAGATTCTGGTGCAGGGCTGTATTCCCCCAACTGCCTCTGCGGCAGCAACTGAACCTTATCTGGGCCCCATCTGTACCTCAACTAAGTGGGAAGCCTCCCATGCACCCCCTTCAGGGTTCTTTATCACCACAAATATGTGTAACAATCCGGATACCTTTAAAAAATTCCTTGGGAACAAAACATTTTGTAGTAGGGGGGAAATAATCAACTCTTTTCTCCCCACGTAACCTCCTAATCTCCCTTTGCCTAGTTTCAAATGCTGGTTTCCAAGGGATAAGGCTCCAGGTTTTTCAACAGTTTACTGGGGGGGGGGGGGTTGGGGGGGGTTGGTAAACTTTCATGGACAACTTAGCTGAGTCTTACCAAGCCTCTTTATTTATTACGCTTCCTTTAGAAAAAGTGCTTTAATATCTCAAAGGTTAATAAATCTGTCCCAGTGGATTGTATTTTAAGTTGCTTCCAAAGAAATTGTGCAATATAGCCTACATTGTCCTTTGCATAGCTTACCTATGGCTCTGTTCATTTCAGAATTTACTAAAAGAAAGTTCTAGAATTTTTGGAGCGCTTTTTTCAAGTTTGTTACCTGTAAGGTAGCTTCATATGCACTACCAACTTGCAGAATATACATGCCTCAGAAAAATTCTCCTAAAACAGGTCAGCAAGCAGAGGGAAAGGAACCCTACTGGAAATTCACAATGGCAAATTATAATGGCCATAACAGAACACTTGACTTTAATATGAGTACCTGCATCCCAGTATTTTATGGTCTGGACACTAAAAGCTGTCAGGGCAACAATTACCAGAGGAAAGGGAAAATTGAGAGTTTGAGACTGTTATCAGGCTGTTTAGAAACTCTTAATGACTTCCGTATTAGCACTTGTCTTGGGCATTTAGCATCTATAATTTTAGTTAGCAACAATATCACTGACCTGGTTCTCTTTTCCCTGGAGTACCTTATTTTAAGATTTAGCACATCACTGACAGTCGTATCAAACAGTGTTTTGCCCATGATGAGCCAGACTAAGATACTGTCTAAATTGGGATAGATCTATTTGAGATACTTTATCTAAAGGAAGTGTAAGAAATAAACAAGTAGCTGCTGTTTGCTTCCCGAGTTGTTCAACAAAGTTTACAGCACTATCCTAGGCATGTCTACTTAGGAGCAATTCCCACCAAGTTCCATAGGTCTTAGTCCCAGGAATTCTAGCGTTCTACATCTGATTTCATTGTAAGCACTGGGGCATAGTTCAGTTAAAACATGTTTATTTTTTCTGGCAGATATATTTGCCCATTTTCTTCCATAGATCACTACAAAAATTAGATACGAAATTGAAAGTCTGCTCGTCTAAATTTAATTTCCCAATAGCTCTGATCTTGTTCCATTTCACATTCAACAAAAATGGAATGTGTGTGATTAAGATAAACCTTTATCAGGTCTGGAAAAATCAATACCACAGTTGTCTCCTTCCATCATTCAGAGGTTTTATTGGCAGTTACAGTGTTTGCCCTATTGCAAGGAAAATCTCCCTGGATCAGATGTCTGACTCATTTTTCAGTCTGTGCATCTCTTTGCTTACCTCATTCACTAATATTGGACCACAATAAGGGATTCATGATTTCAGAGAACAGCTAGTTTAAGTGGTGACTTTTTGTCAAATTTATTTATTGGGGTTGGGAGATTTGTTTATACTGGGGAACAGTAGCAGATATGTTGTTCATTGTTTAGCTCAGAATATACCTGGACTTCTTTGGATTGCTGGTCAAATCAATATCTTGAAGACTCTGTTTGGATTAGCTGATAAGAGAAATGGATTATAATGGTTCAATTCTAGATGTTTACTTCCATTATTTACTTATTCAGTCCTTCCCATTTGCTTTTTTCTAGGCTAAAACATCTTCCACTTGTGAAGCGATAGTTTGGATTTTTAAACATCTTTTGGTCTCAAAATGGATCTCCTCTATGATGGCAGATCAACAGTGCAAGGCATATTTGAATGTTCTGTAAATACTGTATTTATGTTGGCTTTGATAGCATAAAAACATACAAGTTGAATTTATGATTTCAGAGTTACAAATAAAAGGAAATGTGGTTTATGCTAGAGAAGTTTGTTCAACTTTATTGTAATATGAAAAGGAATCATGAAAATTATGCATTTTAAAGAGGATGAGCATGAAGAAATTTTAATAAAGTAAATTTACTGATCTTATGCCTAATGTCTTACAATCATTTTTCAAGCCTGAAGTATAAATATGTGAATATTGTAAAGCAGTAATATTCACCAACAGCTGCCTTTTTTGAAATCTTTGACCACTGAAGTAGTATAGCAGTGTTCTGTTATTGTTATGAGGAAAATCAGTCTTTCCTTTAAAAATTACTATTTTGGGGACCCACTCTAAAGAAAAACTCATGACGATGGGGCTTGTGACTAGCTTTCTTTAGACCAGGGCTTTTTTGTCTTGTTCAGGCTTTTCATGCTTGCTTATGCATCCTAACTCCCTGCAGGCATGATGGTTTAAAAGGCTGAAAAAAATGTTTACAATTAAGAGACAAGTGCAGTTGGTTGGAAGCGGGAGAGAGCAGGCAAAGGTGAAGTTGATTTCATGTGCTAGCCCATCTTGCCCAGGAAACATTTATTTGAAGACTGGAGCTTGCTACATAATTCAGCAACCCTTATTTGCAGGGTTATCATTATTCCCATTTTTCTGATGTTTAGGTGTGTGGGGGCCATCGCTTATGTACCGGGAAAAAGTATCAGGAGACTCAAGAGATCCCCAAGATTTGCATAGGTACAGAAAACCTGGAGGAGGAGAAAACCACTAAAAGTGTGTGGGAGGGGAGAGGATGGCCCAAGGAGGACTGAGCATGCTCAAGAGCTGCAGAAAGCATCCTCAGTGTGGGAGGGGAGAACTGGAATGACCTCTACCATGGGAGCATCTGCATTCAAGTGTCAGATGTAAATCGTGCGTATTGATAGTTGCTTTTGTACCATAATAGAAATTCTATGGGATTTAGAGGGGTTTTACAGAAGGATGGGAAAGTTCAGTATTCTATAACCACTACAGCACATTAGAGAGTGGAGGGAGAAAGCTGAGCTTCCGATGTGTGAGCCCAACACAACATATACCCCACACATCCAGAAAAGTGTTTTCTGTTATATGGCACTGAATTGCATCGAGCCCAATACGTTTCCTTCAGCACAAGACCTTGTCAAATGCCTGTCCCTACAATAGTGCTCTGTACTATGGGGCATTCCAGGTTTGTCAAATATCCCCTATATTGATGACAAAACAAGCATTGGACAGCCTTAAGAGGAAAAATGTGCTAGACCTGGGGCTCTTGTGGATACTACCATCCAAAATATTAATATGGTTGTGGTTTTGTTGTTGTTTTAAAAACCCTTTTAGTATGAGTACATTTCCAGTATGGAGAATATGTCAAAGTTCTTATTTCTCCAGTCTACTCACCACTGACCACATTGCAGTCTCTTTCTCCTGTTTTGGATCCTACCTTATCGTAGGGTCCTCTCAAAATGGGAAACAAGGCTATATCAGAATGTGTAACTTTTTATTCGGTATGATGTTCCTGCCACCCAGGAGCAGCTTCATCTGGGCTTTGGTGACCTGGACGCAGGATGGATGCAAGTATATCAGATAGACCATCTGTGGTCCGATCCACACACTAGACCTCTAGCAAGATTGGGAGGCTATCATCTTAAATATGGGGTTTGGAAAGGGCCTAGTTCATGGAAATAAAGGGTTTTAGCTGAACAAAAATCTATGGGAAGGTAAGACAGTAGTATAAAATATGGATGGAAAAAACCATTGAAATCTATTTCAGTCCATACTAGGGAAACAGCGTTAAAACTTTGGCATAAGTGAGACAGAGCCCCAGTTCAAATGTCTTGTCTTTTGTCTAATGTGGCCCCTGAATGTGGTACTTATTTTCACTTTATAATAATTTTATTGTTTTATCTTTTTTTGTAAACCCCTTTAATTTTTTATTTTTTATTATTTTATTTGCATTCAAGCAGTGTATAAATTTCATGAAATAAATAAAGTGATGGTGGAAATGCCTCAAGACCCAGGACTGCAATAATAGGAGTGATTTAGATGAGACTGCAGCTGGCCCTTCTCTCCATCTTCAAAGGAAATAACCAAGATGTTCTGTTTCAAGATATTTTGCTTTTCTTTAGTGGTAGCTGCCTGAGTTGACCATTGTGCAAAAATTGAAAACTTTACAAAATGCAGACCTCCTGGTGTAGTACAAAAAGTGTGGAACATGGCTCTTTCTGAAAAGCTTACGTTCCATCTTCAGGCACTGCGGGATCTTGCTAAACCTGACGCCTTTCCCACTATTTGGTGAGATTTTGTAACATGCTTTGGCAAACATTACTTGTAACAGGAACACCCAGCAAACTCTCTTGAGATACGGAACTCTTGATTTGATCCCTTGTTAAATTACAATGATCAGCATGATGTGATCTGTTTTCCTTACTGTTGGGTTTTGTTATTATACCTACATTATCTACGTGGACTTTTCCTGTTCTTCCCCTCCTTTTATATATATCAAAATTAAATTTAAAAAAGGTTTATACAAAAATGCATGCCTGTACATCAATGAGATCTAAATAAAAACACTAGCATTTAAAGAGAGAAGTGTAGGCTCAGATGTGATTCAAGACTTAGTTTACAGAGGAGACTCTGCTTGGCATAGCCAGGATTTGGGGGGGACAGAACCTCAGTGTGCTATGTATTTTTTTTTATTTGTATTGATGGGGGCGCAGCTATGCCCATGGCTGGGTGTGTGATTATGTGATTAGTTGTGTGACCCAAAGCAAACCCTCAGCTCCCTGCTCTGGGCCATAAAATCTGAAGTTCCTTTTTTGTTGTGTTTTGTGTATCAAACTTAAGGGCAAATAAGCTACTGGGCTATTAACATCAGCTGTCACATGACCCACCTACCTCCAAGTCAGCTCCATTGAACTCAGCAGGAATAGAAATGCCTAAGATTGCGTTGCAAATTCCCACTGCTGAGGGGCAAACACTTTGTTTTGGGGTTGGTGGGTTGTTGTCTATCACCTTATAGTAGTTTCCTTCTAGCCTTCCCAGAAAATGTTCTTGATTTTGATATGTGTGTGTTGTACATTCCTATCACAGTGTGTTGTACTTTACTGTACGTACTCAAAATACTTGTGTGTGTTTTAAAAAACTTATTATTATTATTATTATTATTATTATTATTATTATTATTATTATTATTATTATTATTATTATTATAAAAACTCGCGCTCTGAGGCGTCAAGGAGAGTGCCCCAGGGCTTGTGCAGAGTACAAATTCCCGGTTTGTTTTCAGAGGTGCAAACTCTGCTCCCATAAGCGGCGCTGAGCCTTTTCCCGGGAGGAAGCCGAGAAGCGCTCCGTGATCTCGGAATCCGGGCGTCCCGCTTCGCCTCAGGCCTAGAGGGGAGGCGCGGGGGCAAGGCGGCTCTTTCCCCGACGGCGGAGAGGAGGAAGGGGCTGGCGGGAGAAGCCGCGAGCCAGGCCGGTTGCTAAGCGTTTGGGAGGCCGCCGCCGCCGGTGGAGGAGCAGGAGGGAAAGCGACCCTCGGAGTAGCTGCCTCCGCCGTCGGGGAAGGGAGGGGAGGGTTCCCGCCCTTGGAGATGGCGCCTCCGCCGATGGTCTGCGCGGACGACCCCCTGGCCACCGAGACCCGCCCGCCGCAGGCCTGGGAGGGGGACCATGAGAAGCTGGCCAAGGTGGGGTGGCGGAGGCGAAGCGGGTGGGGCGAGTTGTAAGGAATGAATGATAAGGGGGCGGCGCAAGTTACCTGTCAATGGATTTATTTCTTTGATTAACATCGACTTCTCGTTCCTGCAAGAAGCGGTGCATCACTGGGTGGTATGGTATTAGTCCTGTTGTAAGGGCAGTCCCCTCTTAAGTTAGTCCCGCTGCTTAATTTCAATGGATCTAATCATGAGTGTAGGCAGGGCGGGGCAGCTGCCCCCCCCCCATCAACAAAAATACATAGCTAACTGAGGTTTTGCACTCCCAACAAAAGGCCTAAAGGTAAAGGCACCCCTGACCATCAGGTCCAGTCGTGGCCGACTCTGGGGTTGCAGCGCTCATCTCGCTTTACTGGCCGAGGGAGCCGGCGTACAGCTTCTGGGTCATGTGGCCAGCATGACTAAGCCTCTTCTGGCGAACCAGAGCAGCGCACAGAAACGCCGTTTACCTTCCCGCTGGAGCAGTACCTATTTATCTACTTGCACTTTGACGTGCTTTCGAACTGCTAGGTTGGCAGGAGCAGGGACTGAGCAACGGGAGCTCACCCTGTCACAGGGATTCGAACCGCCGACCTTCTGATCGGCAAGTCCTAGGCTCTGTGGCTTAACCCACAGCGCCACCCGTGTCCCAAAAGGCCTCCCCCCCCTCCAATCCTGGCTACGCCCATAGATCTAATTCTGAGTAGGACTGCGGACCCTCCAGGTGTCCCTACTTTCCAGGGACGTCCCTGATTTAGAGAAGTCCTGGTTTCTGATTTGATCCCGGAATGTCCCGCTTTTCCTTAAGACATGCCTATTTTCATTGGAGAAATGTTGGAGGGTATGGCGTTATCTGAACCCCCCTGCCGTCTGAAGGCAATCCTGTATAGGGAAGGGTTTTTTTAAATGTTTAATTATGTTTTTATATATGTTGGAATCTGCCCAGAGTGGCTGGGGCAACCCAGTAAAATGTGTGGGGTTATAAATAGTAAAATTATTGTTATGGAATGAGACATCCCTATTTTCACCGAAGAAATGTTGGTAGTCACCTGATAAGGAAATCTCTTAAAAGTCACTCAGTGCAATTCTAACCGTGTCTGCTCAGGAGTAAACCCTATTGCATTCAATAGGGTTTACTCCCTGGGAAATGAGATTAGGATTGCAGTCCTGGTTAAGATAAAGTATCAGGGGTGTCATGTAGCACTTTTCTTCAGACCCAGATAAAAATGTTAGGAAGCCAGTGGCAACCACTTCACACAACCATCAGCAGCCACCAGGAACCAATTCACATGTGGAGAGATTTAAAATAGACTCCAATGAGCCATTTCCCCCAGGATTCATGTAAATTGGCTTCAGTGGACGTGCAAGAGAGAAACTGACAGAACAGAAGGTATTTCTAATTACACTTTGTACAGCCCTGTTCTTGACTGGTGTATCTACAAAAAAACATTGACAGAAGATGACATGAGATACTCTGTTCTTTCACAGATTCATTTTAAAATTTTAAAAGGACATTCAGCAGCTGTGACCTCCTGTCATTTCTGTTTTGATGAAACAAAAGTTCTTTCAGGCTCTTATGACAGCACAGTGAAACTCTGGGTAAGCTTGTTACAGACCTGAAGCAAGAAATCTAATTGATCATATTGCTCTGAAGTCTAAACCGTAGTTTATCACATTAGCACAAAGGTTAAGTGAAGCATTGGTGACAGTACCAAACATACTCTGTCTCTAAGGTCACACTCTTTTGCACACTCAGCTTGGAGTAAGTCCCATTATACTCAGTGGAATTTATTTCTGAAATGACATAGATAGGATTGAACTGTAAAGTATTTGACACAATTTTACTTGCCAAATTAAAGTGGTAACTTTCCCACTACTTGCACAATGAACGCTTGGCCTGCAGAGCTCATTTTTGTAGGGTGTGGTGATGGTTCGGTATATATTATGTTTTAAAAAAGAGTAGAAAGGTTAGAAGCTATAAATAATATAAATGGAAATGTGGGAAAAACATTCCACTTTTGCATTGTGGGTACCTCTGAACCTGAGACACTGGGCAGAGAATAAGAATGCAATTTATGCCCTGTGTGGTTGCATTTGCCTTCAAATAGCCCAGAATAGTTCTTTTTGAAGAGATAAATGTATCATGCAGCCAGTGTATCATGTGGCTTCATCAGGTAAACAGAGGTAATTGATTTATCGGATGCAAGTTCTGCGGGCAGCTTATAAGCAGAACTATTTAGAATAATTAAGTGGAAAAATATGTCCTACGAATTAGCCTTCATTGTCTTTTTCAGTCTGAACACACTACTGAATAACCAAGTTTATCTTTATTTCTTGAAGGATATTGCCGGTGCTGTCTGTATTCAGACCTTTGAAGGTGAGCACACTGGGCCCATTTCTGAATGCTGCCTGAGTCCTGATAATAAAAGGTGATAACACTGTTGCATTTTATATATTAATTAGTAAGCCACAGAACTAATTATATTCAGCAAGTGGGTTTATAGGAACAGGGAAATGAATGATGACAAAACAGAACGGCCAATGCAGTCCTGCCTTAGAAAGCCAGTAGGAAAAATTATTACCACGACTGTGTTGTTATATATATCTTATAAAATACTTGAATCTTTTTTATTAAAAAAGTAGATTAATTAGATTTTAACTCAGTGTTGATATAGTATTACTACCACATGTAATGAAGTCCGCAAAAGCTTATGCCATGTTATATATGCCAGTCTTTAAGGTGCCACAAAACTGTTGTATTTGCTGCAAGAGACTAACAATTATTCCTTGGGAGAGAGTATTGCCACTGAGTCTGGCTGCTACAATGTGGAGGAGCCAAGAGAGGAGCATATATCTGCAGTGCTACTCCATGAGTTCATATTGGGACAAATGGAAGATGGTGGGGTGGCTGGGGTCTCACCAGACACCATCATCATGCCACTTGCAGAGATCAGATGCATTCAGTGAGTGCAGCTAATAAGAGAAGAAAATTCTGTGTGAAGATGTACAGTTTTGCAGAGGCATCTTCAAGGGACGGAGATAAGTTAAGCCTCCTTTTGCTCCCACATTTATTTGCCACATTGCTGAGTTTAAGACATCAGTGCAGCTGTTGTCAGAACTGAGTGGAGAGCCAGCTAAGAAGCATGAAGAGTTTCTATAAACCACTGTTTTGTTTTTTTAACTCTATTCATTAAAAGACAACAGTGATGCAAATCAGTACAATATATTCAATTAAATCAATGCTTTCGCATTATGGCTAATTAATTTAGAAGAGACATTAGCTATCCAGACTGGTTATAGATAAGAGGAAAGCAAACAAGCATGATAACAAAATCATCTTCATGCCACGTTAAACCATACCTAATGTTTAACTGCAATTTCACGCCAATGCCCAGCATGCTCAAAAATCCCTGCTTTGCTCCTCCTTTGCTCCTGACTGTGCTGAAACAAATCATGAACTTTGCATTGTCCTGTCATCTGAACCTGGGCTGCTTGTTTTCCCCAACAACCCATGAGTGCTAAACCAAGAACAAACCTGGGCTACTGCTCATCAAAGAGAAAATAACCCGCAAGCTGAGCCTGAGTTCAGACAACACATCAAGTCGAGATTTTGTGGGTTTTTGCTCATGGCATAGAGTGGCCAGGAGTAGCTGGGACTTTTAAACTACATGAACCAGCTCACTGCTCATTCGTCTTACACCAGAGCGAAATGTCTCTTATGGTTTAACAGGATGCACAGACCAGACCACTGCATTAGTTGTCAAAATACTGAAAGGCCATTAGGATAACAGTGCTTACGTTCTGGATTAGTCAAGAAAAATTGTTATTTTGGTCTAATGGAGGGTGCTGAAAAATAAACCGTGGGAGACAAATATAGATACTTATCCACCTTGGGATAAATATAATTGAATATCTTTGTTGTATAATGGACCTTAGTGCTTTTTTTTTACTGCTGTGTCAATGACAGAGCAGTTACCAAGCAACTTCAGCTGCCGGAAAATGCAGAGGAAAGCTAGCCCCAGAAAACCTCATATTCAGAATAGCACGCAAATTCTAAATTGAGTCCAATGACAGCTCAATCCTGTGGTCTCAGTACATCAGGCATCCATCACTCCATCGTTGGGATTCTGTGCACAGCCATCAGCAGCAGAGGCAACATTTCAACAGTCGCCATAGGAACAAAAGCCATAATAGCAACAACATCAACAGTGCAGAGACTGCATCTCTGGCAATCCTGCCCCGTTTCCCAACAGCAACCCCATATTAGCCATGCGGGGGGCGACAGCTGAATGACCCCGTGATATAAGGCAGGATGTGATGAAGCTTGAATATTTTCCTGCCTAGTCTATGCACGGAAAACCAGGCAACCAGCACGAGACACAGTTTCTTCTCCACTGTGTTGCAGTTGGAAGGAGGGCAGCTGCCACAGACTCCAGGGCTGTCTGACATGGGTACAAATTGTCTGGCAGCACAAACACAAGCCGTCTGCAGCAGCTAGCCTTTTGCCAAGCAGGCCAACAGGGAAGAAAGGAGGCCTGTTCCAGTCACAACTCCCAGCCAGCTTCAGAGCACAATAGGTGGGAAACAAGCATGGGAAGTCCAAGGTCTACCTAGGAGAAAGCTCAAGACCTGCTGTGGTCCAAATGCTTCCTCAAAGCACTCATCATCAGACCATGCCAACCACTCCCATTCTGCTGGGTGTCTGTGTGAACAGACTATTTTATATTCTTTGCAAGAGGAGATGGTTGCATGGTCAAGGAAGAGCAGAAATGTCTATACAGTGGTACCTTGGTTTTCAAACGCCTTGGTTCTCAAACGCTTTGGTTCTCAAACTCCGAAAACCCGGAAATAAGTGTTCCAGTTTTTGAAAATTTTTCAGAAGCTGAACATCCATTGCGGCTGTCAGCTATCGTTTCTGGGGCCCTTGCACCAATCAGAAGCTGTGCCTTGGTTTTCAAACGTTTCAGAAGTCAAATGGACTTCTGGAATGGATTAAGTTTGGCGCTTTTGTTTTTGCTATTTATTTTTTGTTTTCGTTTTTGAGGCTTTTTCTGTTAATTTGTTTTTGTGACTGTGTGGAACTCAGTTCAGCTACTGATTGATTGATTGATTGATTGATTGCAGAAATGGATAAAAGCCCCCCATTCAAACAATGAGTACCATTAGTGCAGAGAAGAAGAAAAATTAAGTTTTCATTTTTATCATATACAATACTGTCTTTTTTTATATATATAATGATTTTTATTGATTTTCCAAACACAAAATAAACACAAACAATATACAATACATAAACAAACAAACAAACATTTAACATGTATAATTTCATAACCTTCTTTTCCTATACCTTACTTCCCGGACTTCCCCATGCCTCCCCTTTTCTGCATCCTTGTTTTTACATTTCTTCGGCAACTCCCCCCTTTAACTGATTATTCAAATCATTTTCTTTTATGGTTCTTCTCTAACTTATCAATTACAGCTGCAATTCTCTATTTCCCAATCCCTTGACATTTTAGCACTCATCAATTTTACAACAGTTTTTAAGGTATGTTTTAAATTTCTTCCAATCTTCTTCCACAATCTCTTTCCCTTGGTCATGGATTCTGCCAGTCATCTCCGCCAGTCCCATATAGTCGATCACCTTTGTCTGCCATTCTTCCAGCGTGGGTAGTTCTTGTGTCTTCCAATACTTTGCTAAAAGAATCCTTGCTGCTGTGGTAGCGTACATAAAGAACGTCCTATCCTTCCTTAACACCAATTGGCCAACCATGCCCAGGAGAAAAGCCTCAGGTTTTTTTAGGAAAGGTCCATTTAAGGACCTTCTTAATTTCATTATAGATCATTTCCCAAAAGGCTTTAATCTTCGGGCAGGTCCACCAAAGGTGATAAAAAGTACCTTCAGTCTCATTACATTTCCAGCATTTATTATTGGGCAAATGATAGATTTTTGCAAGCTTGACTGGGGTCATGTACCACCTATAAATCATTTTCATAATGTTTTGTCTTAAGGCATTACATGCCGTAAACTTAACACCGGTGGTCCATAACTGTTCCCAGTCAGCAAACATAATGTCATGACCAATGTCTTGTGCCCATTTAATCATAGCTGAACTGTCTTATTTATTTTATAGTACAGTACATTGATTATAGCTTTCATTTTATGGATCAATGGAATCGTTAGATAGTAAAATTCATGTTAAACTGCTGTTTTAGGGGTTGTTTTTAAAAGTCTGGAACGGATTAATTTGTTTTGCATTACTTTCTATGGGAAAGCGTGCCTTGGTTTTGGAACGCTTTGATTTTGGAACGGACTTCTGGAACGGATTAAGTTTGAGAACCAAGGTACCACTGTAATAGAGTAAACTCATACAGAGCAGCACCAGAAGCTTCCGGGAGGATTAGTGTGAAAGAGCACCGAGGTTGGATTTGAGTTTCAGTTCAGGAGGTTATAAAAACGATGCCCACAAGGCAAAGTTTACCTGCCACGTTGCTCTACCAGCAGTTATTTTAGGTGAGGGCACAGCAGGACTGCTCCAGACAGCAACTACACCACCACAAAAGCACTGCAGAAGGCGGACTGGCTTGATCAGCCTCCCAGGATCCCAGCCTTCCTGCTCTCTTAGCACCCAGGGGCACAGCCAAACAGAGCTAACTTGGAAGCGTGGGCCAGTGGAACAGCACAGACTTGTGACTTAGGGGAGTCTATGACTCTGAGAGTGATGTGGCTCCATTCAGCAGGCCTTAATACACAAGGTACAATTTCTCCAGAGGCACTTTGCAACCATGCGGTGATGAGCTGTGGAGGCTTGCAGAATTATTTGGGCTCCTGATGCTGTGGGACTGAGAAAAGTGGTTGTCTGGGGCTGTCCATTAACTTCAGTGGGAGAGATTTAATGTATGCCGCTTCTGCATAATGTTACACAGGGGGAAGGAACAAGGCCCCAGAGAACATAGGATTCCTCCTAAGTTACATTCCACCTGACTCGGCTCCTTAATTGCTATAGGGGCAGAAACTTTTGTTGCCACTTTAAAAGTGGGCTGGCACAGGGATTTTGAGAAACAATTCCATCCTACCCAGTGGCCACAACTAAGTCATATGATTTCCCCCCTTAAATATCTTATAAGCCACATGAGCGGTTTGTATTTTCCTGCTTCCCAGGGTTTTCTGCTTCCTCCATAAGCACATCACATAAGAGAGAGAGAACACCAGTTGATTTGCAAATGTGGAACATCCCAGTTTCCAGTTTGAGTGTAACTCTAATGAACAAAAGGGAGCTGTAGTATTTGAAGACATATCTATAGTGTCATTTCTCTTATCCTGAGGGCTTATCCGTGCTTCCTCCTTTCCCACTACTTTCCCCCAGGAAAAACAGCTCTTTAGCAGTCAATCGGAGCAAACACAACTTGGGTTTTCTCCAGATTGCCATTTGCTCCTATTTTGCACTAAAGAGCAGGTTTTCCCTGCGAAAGGAGCTGCGCAAGGGGGAAACCGCTTGGAACCACGCTTAGAAAGCCCAGGTTAAGTGGAAAACCATTCCAGCTCATGCTTTTGAGGCAGGGGACAAGCAGAAGTGTGGACGAGCACTAAATACTATATATGATGGAGGGTGACTCTTTCCAGAATATGGGAGCGGAGCATAAAGAACATTCGTAAGCTATTTGATATTGCTATCTTAATAATAATAATAATAATAATTAATTAGCATGAATCAAACATTTTTGCTGACTTTGAACATGTAAATGTGTTTAATGTTTTAGGTTGATAACAGCATCATATGATAAAAGTCTAAGGGCCTGGGATACTGAAACAGGGAAAGTGCTTGTATGTATTGATTTTTTTTAATCTAAAACCCCTATTTAATCACTAGAAACTAAACTTCCCTTTTGCTGTATTGTTTTTAACACTTGATTGGAAGCCGCCCAGAGTGGCTGGGGAAACTTTATTATTATTATTTACTCAAATGTTTATCCTTGCAAACACATGCAGTCATTTGGAATGGGGGAATAGTTTGGTGAAGTTTCCTGCAGTGAAAATTGGTGGTAGTGGGGTTATAGTTTTTTATTACTATTATGTTATGCATTTTGTGTTTTTATGTTGTCAACTGGCCTGTGATCTTCAGATAAAGGTTGGTATATAAATTTAATAAATAACAATAATACAGTAATCTCAACACTTGTCTGCTCCAAATCAACTCCTCCCAAAACGACTTTTCTCGAACAAACGTTGATTTTTCTGTGGGGATTTCTACCTGGCCTTCAAACGGATTCCAAGGATAAGCTTACAAAAATCAGAAATATAATTTTAAAAATTAAGCATACAGTCAGAAACTGCGTGAAAACAGCAGCCAGTGACAGAACACCTTGGAGTGAAAGTCCTGGGAAAACAGAAAGGTCTTTGGCACCGACCAGCATGACATATCTGAATGGGTGTCAAGTAAGCGTTTGTGTGGAGGGCCTTCCATAAGAATGGGTTAAATTCATTTGTGTGTAATGTTTGGTTCCACCCCAATGGTTTAATTCAATTGGTACAGATTTTGATTATGTGATTAAAAAACCAAAACAATTAAAAAAACCAATTACAGCAAAAGATAAACGTGTGCTGCATTTCATGTACTTATATATGATTTCTGGCTCTGATCAGGATTCTGGCTCTGACCAGGATTAAGCTTTCAGAAGTTACTTACTGTTCCTACTAAACAGGATTGAACCATAGCCTTATCTCAGAATGTTCTGAGGCATAAATACAAGGTGTGACCGGAAAGTTCGGTGAATGGTCACAGAAATCGGACAGTGAGAAATATTTGAACATACACGCCTTACAGGCCTTCAAAATAGGCCCCCTCTGATACAACGCACCATTGACAAGGTTTGTAAAACTGTTGGAAACTTCTGGAGAAGTCCTCTTTTCGTACTGCTTTCAGTTCCCTTGTCACAGCAGCCTGGACATCTTCAATGGTTTGCCGACCTTCGTGGAAACACTTAAACCACTCATACACTGTCTTTCAGGTTACAGCTTCATCTCCGTACACAATTTTGAGCATTTTGTGGGTTTCCGATGCTGGTTGTATGTTCGAGTATTTCTCGCTGTCCGATTTCTGTGACCATTCACTGGATTTTCTGGTCGCACTTTGTATAAATGCTTAGAAGTGAGTTAAATATTATTTTTTTAAACCTGTGAGCATGATCCAGTCTGCCCTCTGCATGCTGCCAGGTACATGGTGGGAGTGTCGCCTTGGTCTCAGTCACAAGCAACTTGAGCTGCATCTGGGCTCATGTGCATATAAGTTTGGTCCTTGGCTGATTGTTAATCCTAAAAGCATAACCTCAAGGGCTTCTCTTCTCTTCTCCAGTGGACTCTAGAGCAGGATGGCCTTGTGACTTCATGCCATATTTCTCACGATGGCAAGTACGTCGCCTCCAGTTCAGATTTGGAAAATGCTTTATTCATTTGTGGTGTAGAAGATGCGAAAAAGGTGGCATATGTCAGAGGTAACATTTTAAAAACTTGGTCACGCTCCTTTTCTTTATACCTGTTGAAAGACTCCCAGACGTACACATGCCTCTCACTTCAGTGGGACATGTACAGGATACGATTCTGTTTGGCTGTGCCCCTGTCTGTTTGCATATTGTACATGTTTACCTGCATCTAGAGTATATATGGATTTCTTACATATCACCCTAGAAGGAGCATGTCTTTGTACATACTGTTTAATACATTGTTAAATATTTTAGTTCTGCTCTATTGCTTTGTTGTAGAGCACAATACAGCACACAGCACAGCTGAAAGCTTCAGTGACCCTATTTATGTGGCTTATCATGACAACTAATGCAAATATGGCTATAAATGGCAAGCATTATTTGCCAAGTACCCAATGAAATTGTGTGTGTATACATTGTTGCATGCACCCCAATCTCTGAGTAGCAAGATACTCCACAGGTTTCTGTGCTTACCTAGAGTCTGGTTTCCTTTGAATGACAGCCAATGGATATACTGTGGTATCTTTTGAATATATGGTTTTATTGAAACATATATGATCAAAGCCAGGGGTCAGCAACCTTTTAAAGCCATGGGCTGGTCCACTGTCCCTCAGACCATTTGGTGGGCTGGACTATTTTTTTTGGGGGGGGGGGGCGTGAATGAATTCCTATGCCCCATAAATAACCCAGAGATGCATTTAAAATAAAAGCACACATTCTACTCATGTAAAAACACCAGGCAGGCCCCACAAATAACCCAGAGGTGCATTTTAAATAAAAGGACACATTCTACTCATGTAAAAACACGCTGATTCCCGAACTGTCTGTGGGCTGGATTGAGAAGGTGATTGGGCCACATCCGGCCCCCGGGCCTTTGGTTGTCTACCCCTGATCTAAGCATAGGATGGAGAGGCTTGCAGCATGAACACCCCAACAGATCTTAATGCTCTAGGGAAGCCTCAAGTCACAGTTTTTGAGTCCAGCACAGAGCAAGACATGTCTCTGCAGTTTCCAGCTTCCAGTGTCTGCCAAAATTCACACATGCACAGCCCCCCTCCCCCCTTAGCCTATTGTTCCCCATCCGAGGATGACATCAAGCCAGGTGAATTGGGAAAAGGCCCGTCCATTTGTCTCTATGGCAACCTCTTCGGACATGTAAATAACAGTACTTAAGGCCATGACCTTAACAAAGGAACTAGTCTGACCAGTTTACCAGGTTTCCTCTTGTAGATTCTAACCTCGCACAGGATCACAGGTTTGGAAGGGACCAATGGGTATCATCCAGACTGACGCCCCCCCAAACCTATAACAATACACACACCACATATATCTCCTGAGGATACATTCCTATGGCACAATATTGAGCCAATTGAATTAACAGAGTGAATTCTAAGGCTGGTTTTTGATGTGTAAAATTGCTAAGAGTTGAATAAATTGGGAATCAAGTGGTGGGTGGGTAAACTGACTTAAAAAAAATAATCAAGTATTAGTGTCACTACTTCAGAATTATTAAACTGACATTTTGCCCCATACTTATATGGTTAGTTGTTGTGTGTGCAAGTGTTTCAGTTTCTGCTGTGTTTTGGAACTATAGAGACGTACATTAAAAAAACAAAACCATGACAATAAGCTGAAACTCAGATGTGAGTAGCCATCAGACTAGCTGGTAGCTCTAACCTTGTCCAAAGT
This sequence comes from Podarcis muralis, assembly GCF_964188315.1. Lineage (NCBI taxonomy): Eukaryota > Metazoa > Chordata > Lepidosauria > Squamata > Lacertidae > Podarcis > Podarcis muralis. The sequence goes on along the minus strand of NC_135661.1, from coordinate 30,309,324 downwards.
GCTTGCAGCCTGTTACTTGGAGTGTTTCTTTCTTTCAGAGTATCACAGAAGCACAGTGAGAAGGTGTCGTTTTGATCCTCAGAACCAACGAATAGCTACAGTGTCATCTGACATGTCTTTAAAATTCTGGGATATTATAGCACAGTCTACCACAGTCACAATTGAGCGGTAAAAGAGACAGTGAAGCAGCTACCGATGTGGCTCTCATGAAGTCTGCTTCCTATTAGTGTAAAATCTGTAGCAGTTAAATGGGTCATGTGGCCACTTCCACTAAACTAGATGTTAATTTTGGAATCTACTTTTCACACTCATTTGATGGGAGGCCCATCCACATAATAGTCACCCTCCTGTGTTTTCCCACTTGTGAGTGCTGAGAGTTCAGTTTTTCAAAATATTTTTATGTGCTTTTCGGGCAGTACTGTTTTAATTTTGGCAGTGACGTATCAGGCAGCTGAGCCTACCACAGCTCAGTATATCCACACTATCCATTTTTTAATGCTTTTCCAGAAATAATTTGAAAAAATATTAACAAAATGGTCCTTTAATGAAAGAGTGTTTATTGTTTATTTCATTAATTTCATAGCACTTTTTCCTTTCCTTTTTTTTTTTTTTTTTTGAAGCCAAACCGTTTTTCTGAGAAAGAAAGAAAACAGGAGTCCATTTTTAAAAGTATGTCTGTTTGCACTCGGAACATCCTTGGCCCCAGCTCATCTTTTCTCCTTATCTACCATGTCCAGACTAGTGTTACTTTTACTTACACGTCACAGGTGATTCTCCAAAGCTAGCCTTTGGAGGGCATTGTGTGCCTGGGACAAAAAGCATTTGCAGCTATGAGGATAGCCAGAAAGAGCAGCAACTGACCAGTAACTGGGTTTTTTCTGCAGTACCAGGGCTGAGGTCAAATAGTGTGCCCTACAGAAGAGTCAACACTGTAAATTTGATGGTATCCTGCTGCAGTGATCTGCACATCTTTTTCAGGGCACACACCAACGCAATTGCAGATTGCCGTTTCTCCTTGGATGGCCATTATTTGTGCACAGCAGGTTGGGATGAAGTCGTAAAGTTATGGGATATCAGGACAGGGGAGTTCCGTTCTCATGGACCCATTATTTTGGATCAGGGCCACATAGGAATAGTTGGCTGCTGTGATATTAGTAAGGATGGTGAGTAATGTGAAATGTCATATAATGGCACCTTCTACGCAAATGTATAAATGTGAAAGAAAAGTGTATTTATTTCAGATGAGTCACAGGGGTCATGCTCAAACCACTAATTAAGTTCTCAACTTTCAGAATGAAATGATTTTCCGTTTTGATTAAATGGTTGCTCATTTAATTGAGGTAGACTGAACTTGATGACTTACGGTAGATTGTTGTTCAGTCAGCCTTCTAGAACACCCCTTAATTGATAAGCTCATTAAGATCTATTGTTAGGTGAACATGTCTGAGCAGAGAAATAAAATGTCAAGCTTTATGATGCTGTGTCAGCCCCTGCTTATTCTATTCAAACCTCTGCCACTGTTTAAAATAGCCACTTTTCGCCATCAGTATGCTTCCATCCTCACTTTACTCAAACTCCTGCCATTGTTTTAAACCACCACTCTCCCCCTTCTCGCTCTCATGCCATTACCGCAGTTGTTTTGCAACATACCTTCACTTTTGCTCCTTTCCCCTACCATGACTTCCTGCAAATCCAGGCCTGTGATGTGGCCTAGAAATCTCCCAATGGGAGCTGCGTGATGACATTTTTACATTTTTATTATATAGAAAGATATGGCTTAGTATTCTTAATGCAGTATTTCAGTTGTATTAAAAGTCAAATATTCATTCACTTTTTTCCTGCATGAATGAATCTTAGTTTATTTAATAACAAAGCACAAGGCAGTCACCTGACATAATTTTATATTTCAGCATCGCTTGTGGTGTCTGGAGGTTATGACAAAACAATCGTTATCTGGGACTCACGAGAGGCATATAAAAAGCTATGTTTAAAGGTACTGTGTAAGCATTTGCCTGGGCAAAGGAGGACTTAATTTTGCTTCTGTAGAAGTTAGCTGTGAAACTCCAACTGACTATGCAAGATCAGTTCCTAAATGAAAGATAACTTTTTTGAAAATGCTCTTTCTATAAGAATAATTAAATTGGTGTCTCTTTTTCGCTCAATCTCTTCATGTCATGTTTGATATCCAGTAACAATGTTTAAAACACTGACAATTTCACCGCTTTTATAGCTGATCCATTGGGCAGTGCCCACATATCTCCTGATAGTGCAATTCAGAAACCATATTCTGCACATTTCCACCTCTGGCACTAAGCCATTGAGTTGTAGTTGCTAGGAAACTAAGCCATAATTCCTAGGCTGGTTCATGATCAAGCATCACAGTTTTTTGAACAGCAATTGTACACCGAATATTTTCACTTGTAGGTAACCATAACATTGTGAGGCCTGTATATTCAATAATGCTTGAGGTTGGTTAAGGGTCCCCAGCCTCTTTTGGGGCTGTGTGCACATTTCAAAATTTGAGAAACTCTTGCGGACAGGGCAGGGCTGGCTCACCCATGAGGCAACTGCCTCGGGTTGCCAGATCTGCAAGGACAGTAGATCCTCTGTGATGCCCCTTTGATTCTGACTTCAACCCTTGGGTAAAGATGCTTTGACACTTCCCCCTGTGCTTGATGTCAATATTCACTCCTTCCTTGTTCCTGGTATAGATATTCAGTCCTCACTTCTTCCCTGGTGGCAGGGGAGGGAGGAGTGCCAGTTTGCGATTTGCCTCAGGTGCCGAAATGTCTTGGGCTGGCCCTGAGGCAGGGCACCACCACAACAGAAATGGCTGCCCTGCAGGCTGGCTAGCCACGAAAAGCAAATAACTTGCCCAGGGAACTGAGTAGCAAGGCAGAGGTTGGGTCTGAGCCCCAAGCGCCAAAACGTATTTGCCTCCAGAAGGCGATTCAACTTCGCGGAAGGAAAAGTGATGGTGCTCAGAGAACTCCCCTCCCCGAAAGCACGCACAGACGAAAGACACAAATCCCACACAGAAAACAAAATATAACACAGGTCTATCTCTCTCACACACTGAAACTCACAGGCAAAGCATCTCCAGTTCCTTTACTCCCCACTTCCAAGCTTCCTAGGCAGTGGGACGGTCCCATATTTTTTCTTTTTAAAAAAGGCAGCCTCCACCTTCTCCCTTCCCTTTCCTGTCAAAGTTTCTCAGCACCACATGGGAGTGGAAGCTTCACTTTCTGGCCAATATGGAAACAAAAGAAATGTGCAGGGCTGAACCCATGGGTGCCATGGGAGGAAACGGTGGCAATGTTTGTTTGCATCAGAACAGAACTTCCACCCTGGCAGGAGGCCCCTTTCTTGTAGGGCTGCTCCCCTTCTCATAACAGACAGAATGACAAATGCATCGGCCGGAAAAGGGGAACAGAACCGTAGTTCTTCCATAAGAGTAATTAAAACTATTCACCATGAAGTTCTGTGGAAGATATTATATTTAAACTAATATGTTAAAATTGTATGTAAGTGCTTAAGAAAAAATACAAAGTATTGATTAGATTATGCCAGAAACAGATGGGGTTTCCCCCCCTCAGAGTCACAAAAGACTCACACCCCAAAGATCTTGAATGTAGAATACATCTTATAATGCACCTCTAAGCAGTTTTCATCTGTGACGTTCACAACAGAAAAAGGCCTTCAGTAGTACTGAAATAAAATAACAATGAAACTAATAGTGCAACCATAAGCATGCTTACTCAGAGGCACGTTGCACTTAGTTCAGTAGGACTTGGCTCTCTACAAATGTCTTAAGGGTGAACAAAATCCCATTTTTGTGTAATCGGAAAACTGTTTCTTTACAGGGTCATGCAGGTTGGGTGACAGACATTGCCTTGAGTAGCAACAAGAAGTGGCTTGTATCTGCCTCAAAGGTATCATCAGTAAGCTTAGTTAAATAATTGGAAACATAGTTCAGTGGCTGTCTTCCTCCCACTCCCGACTGCTTCCGTAGATACCTCATTGTGATACTTCAACCCCATAAGGTTTTTTGTGGGCCCCTCAAAACCCTGACAAGTTTGTCCTAAAAAAAGAGAAAACCTTGAAGACCATTCTCGTGGGCCTCCTGCTATGAGTCTGTGGTGCCAAAAAATATGTGTAACTGTACACCCACCCACACCTCGATCCCCTCCATTTTAAATATTTTAAAATTGGCCACAACTACTTTTGCATTTCAGTCATGCCCACATTGACATGCAGCCCCCAAAGGTGTGGCCCTTGGCCTGAAAATGGTTATCCACCCCTGCTGTAAATTGATAGAAATCCTTCCGTTGTTTCAGGACTGTACTTTGAGAGTTTGGGACGTTGCAGATGCCCATGAAGTCCCTGTGGTGGTCCAAGCCATTAGAACAAGAGGCTCCAAGTTAGCAAAGGTCAGTCTTATTATTCCTCTCTTGGATGTAACTATCCTACAAGAATGTTTCTCTCTATTTGTATGTCCATATGCTTCCTCCTTTTCCTTTTAGCAAACCCCAATCTCCGAATCCTATGTGCCCTAAAGTCCATTCTGCGAGCCACAGGTGCATTTCACAGCCTTTGGATCAAAGAATGTTGAAGGGCAGAGCATCATTTAAGTCAGGGATGAAATCTGGAACTGGTTTTGAATGTCACACTTGAATATCGGAAACGATAATAAAGGAGAACATCTGAATAACAGAAAGCTGCATATCCTATAGTGCATAGCAGCCTTCCCTGGCCTGGTGCTTCCAGATGTTTTACACTATAACACCCAGCAGCCAGCTGGTGCTTTCCCCATATCCTTTCCCGACAGGAACAAGAGCTACCAGCATGACATTCCTATGGCAGCGAAAAAATATTTGAGGGGAAAATAGGCAGGCTCATATATGTATGTGTCTATGTGTCTGTGTACATCGTTGTCCCTGCACAGACTAGTGGCAGTGCATCTCAAATTCAGGATGCAATACAGTTGCCGAAACAATGTATTGATACCAGATGGAATTGCAGTCTTAACTTACTTCTGAGCACACATGGTTAGGATTGAGTTGTAGGGCTACAATCCTGTTCTTTCCTGGAAGCAAGCAGCATTGAACACAATGGGGCTTGCTTCTGACTGAACGAATACAGGATTGCACTGCACTGCAACCAAGAAATTAAGTCATTTTTATCTTGCCCCGCTCATTTTGATGGGACTTAAGTGAACCCAGTATGGTCTGTCACCTAGTAAAATGCTACTAAAAAATTAGGAGCACATGCTGAATGTCTCTTATAGAGTGATTTCTGCTAAGCATTCATTAGCATTTGCAAAAATGGGTCTGCATGTCAGTTTGTTTTTAGAATGGAAATTCCTCTTGTTTGAACCACTGATATGTTATTTTTTTCTATATAAAAAAATCTAGTGTGAAGAATGTAAGAAGTCTTTCCTGCTCTTCCACAATGATGAAGACAAAGTAGAAGTCAATTGTGTTTTCTGTCGGCTGGCAAGTTACAAAGAAAGTGTTCCGCCAGATCCCCCTCCATTGCCTCCACTGCCTCCTGATTTTTAAAGGAATCAGCAACAGGCCATTGCTGGAAATTTTTTAAGCGATAAAAGTTATTTGCCTGCATATACAGAACTCGGAACTTTTTTTTAGTCTTTAATTACATACTGAAATTCCTATGGAATAGAGTCATTTGAAGGATCCACTGCGTCCTACTGCTTGACAAGCATAAAATAAAATAAAAAAGTACTGCCAAGTGGATTTACACAACTTCTAGTTCCACTGTGGTCCTCTCTTAAGTGTAATTGAAAAAGTAACCCAGTGATGCAAGAGGAAAGTCGTATGAATCTCAATCTAGTGCGGAACAATTAAACAACATGTGCACCATTAAGCAACACGAGTCTAGCTGAGAGGTGGAACTTGCAGTCTTCAAAATTCTGAAATCCATATTAGAGCAATACCTTTATTAGGGCAATCAAAATGTCACAAAATAGTGTGCAAGCCATTAAGCTTCAATCTGATCAAAGCCTCAAAAAGGAAAGTGGGAAAAGGTTGCTGACATTCAAGGGAAGCTCTGTTAGGTGTGATTTCTATAATTTAGCAGAGCATCATTTGAATGTCTCCCACATTCAGTCTTGGAGATTTTCATCAGTTGCAGACCCCATGAATTTCAGCATCAACCAAATTTTTTTCTCCCCTCCACCTTAGGCTATCTTCTAGCCTGATTTAATATTATTTTACTTCACAGAATTATATGCTGTTTAATCATACATAACCTCTAAGCAGTTTACATAGAATATGAAATGTTCATTAAAAATATTGATAAAATCAAACATTAATAGCAAGTTAACCTGAAATTTATCAAAATGCATAAAAATACATCTTAAAACTATTTATGGAAGACTTACCTAAACAAAAAACCTTTAGCAGGTGCCAGAAATAATACAGCAAAGATGCCTTTTATTATCAATGGGAAGGAAGTTCCAGAGACTAGTTGCTGCCACACTGAATAATCAACACCTTGGAACTGAAGAGTTCTGGAGAACTTGAAAGTGTGACCACAATTGTCTGACATTTTGCTTGGCCCAATAAAAGCATTGCCCCGATACAGGTTTTGGGATTTTTCTTATGGACCAAGATGGCTACTTCTACGTTTTGAATCTTTGAAGTGTGTTCATATTTGGTTGCATTTGCAAATGTAGATAAACATATGTGTATAAATGTAGACTGCCAGTTTTAAGGAACAGGGGAACAAACCGCTATTCTGAATAATGCTTTTTGTAGGAAAGGATAGGGAGCACTGGGGATGAGTTTATGGAACTTTGATGGCCCAAAAAGGTTTGAGAACCACTGATAGATGCTGCTACAATCAGGACCAGGAGGCAAGGTGAAGTGACTACCTCAGGCGTCAGGATCCGCAGTGACACTGGCAGCAGATCCCAATGTAGACTTTTATCCCCCTTTTGTTCCTGAGGGACTTGGGTGCGTTCGGCCTGGAGACCGACAGGAGATCTGAGAGCCCTTTTCACATAACTTAAAGGCTGTCACATCGAAGATGGAGCAAGCTTGTTTTCTCCTGATCTGAAGGGTAGGACTGGAAACAACGGATTCAAGTTACAAAAAGAGAGATTCCAACTAAAACATTAGGAAGAGTTGTTTGACAGTGGAACAGATTCCCTTGGGAGGTGTTGGACATTCCTTCCTTAGAGGTTTTTAAGCCGAGATCGGACGGCCATCTGCCATAGTTGAGATTCCTGCATTGCAGGGGGCTGGACTAGATAACTCTTGGGGTCCCTTCCAACTCTATGGTTCTATGTAGATCTCCACTTACTCCTTCCTTGGTGGGGAAGGGGTCCCCACTTTGTGGTTTGCCTCAGGTGCCAAAATGTCTCTGGCAGACCCTGGCTACAACCCACCATCTCTGCTCAGAAGCACAGGCCCATGGGGTACTGAGGCCCCCAGTCCTTCCAGCGACAGCCCCCTCCCTGTGGCCTTTCCTTGTTGTGATGGCTGTTTTTTTGCTAAGTTTGATCCCCTGCAAGTTTTCTGCACCCTCCTGGTCCCTTCCAACTCTACAATGCTGTGATCTATTCCAGCCATAGGAGCCAACTCTCAGGGGCAGAGGGGCATTTGCCCCCCAATAAAATATTTGAGGGCCCCCCAAAAAGTTAATGAGCATCTCCAAATATGGTGTGCGTGCTGCATCATGCGATCAATTGTGTGGGGCGGGAATTGCCTCCCCCCACCAAAAAATATTGTTTTTCAAGTTGGCGCCGCTGATTCTAGCAGAATCGACCCTCGGAGAAGTGCGATGCCGCTGGAGGGTCCTATTGAAGCCTACCCACGTCTACACAGAGTAAGCTCCGCTGGAGTTCAGCGGGTCCCACTCCCAGGGAAATTGCATCTTTGCAAGGGGCTCTCCCTCTGCGCATCTTTGCAAAGCGCTTCTCTCAGTCAAAGCTGAGCTGTAGTACAAGCCCTACAAACCATCAACACCCCGCCCCCCAAAAATACACAAATCTCGATGCCGGTCCCTGATCCTTAGGAAGTGCGGTGGGTGGGCATGCAGAAGAACGCCTCCCGTCCACGTGCGGATCCAGCCGCGGCTGCATCTCCCGCAGGCCGCTTCCTCTTCCTCCTCCTCCTTCCTTCTCCCTCCCGGAGGTACATGAAGGCTGCTCCGCTGCTCACCCTACCGGCCGGCGCCGTGGCTTAGTTGGTTAAAGCGCCTGTCTAGTAAACAGGAGATCCTGGGTTCGAATCCCAGCGGTGCCTGCAGAGGAGTCGCCTCTGTTTTGCCTGCTCCTGCAGGAGGCGGCCTTATTTTTATGCCCACCCGCCCTACTCGGCGGGAGAAAGCGAGAGAGGCGCGCTCGGATCCTCCGCCTCCTTCGCTCCAGGTGCTGCTTAAAGGTTTTGCTGCTGCGCGCCGCTTTGCAAGAGGCTGGTGGCCAGGCGCCCGCTTTGCAAGATGCCCGATGTCCTTCCTAGGCACTCTTAAGAGTAGCCCCCATGCCCCACCCCCCGGCAACAGCCCCATCGCGGATCCACGCGCGCGGGGGGGGGGGGGCGAACCCACAGCTGAGCCCTTTGCAATTGCAGTCACGAGTAAATGTACACCTTTTTGCAAAAATGGGTTATCATAACAAGAGAGAGAGATAATCTTACGTGTGGCAGTAGTTTGACATCTTGCAGAAAATACGTTTTAATTATTATTTTTTACACGGCAGTGTGTTTGTTGCCTGCACCTTTTAGACTTGAACTGCCGATTTCTCTCTGTGTGTGTTTCTCCTTCCTTTAAACAGGGCCACTTTTTAACTATGCCAGGCATAGGGGAAAACACACTCCAGCTCCCATAGATGACCCTCTTTATTCTTTAATGTTTCCTATTCTTTCATGCTTCCTTCCTTGTTAACATGTTGAAAAGGATGCTCAGCAGATGCCCACTGGTGACGCATTATTCTTAAGACAGGCACACACAGAGAAACTTGACAAGGTATGGTATGTTTTTCAGAATCCTGCTTATTCCGACCACGCAGACTTTGAAGGGAAGAGTGTTTGTCACATCATTCTACATTCATTCATTCATTCATTCATTCATCTATTTATAGACATGCGTTTATGTAGTTGTCCAGATTAATCCGGAACCACTGCTGTCCCTGCTTATTTCCTTGCTGTCATCAATACAGGCGAAAACTCGCAGAGGGGCATGCATCAATATGTGCCAGGAATTGCTTTATCAAGTCGATTAATCCAACCCAAAGGGTCGATCCAGTTTAGGCTACAATCCTAAACACCCTCACTAGGGAGGAACTCCCCTCAGACTCTGTGAAATTCACTTTGGATAGTGGTCAGAAAGTGTCATTGGGACATAGTACCTCCCCTGTACTATCATTACTTAGGGTCGTGGGCGTAGCCAGGCCATTTGTTAGGGGGGGCAGAACCTCAGTTTGCTATGTATTTTTATTTATTTTTATTGATGGGGGGGGGGAGCTGCCCTTCCCTGCCCCCCCCAGCTATGCCCATGCTTTGGGTTGCCCTGTGGTTGATGGCTTGGTAACAATCTTACCCTGGTCCAACCAGCATAACTCAAGGGCAATATTGCAGCCTTACAGCACCGTCTTGATTATGTCTACTCAGAAGTGAGTCCTGAATTCATTGGGGATCATCCCAGCAACTGTGTTTAGGACTGCAGGTTTAAGTGAGTACGGTCATACCTTGGATCTCAAACGCCTTGGCTCCCAAACAAATCGGCTCCCAAACGATCAAAATCTGGAAGTGAGTGTTCTGGTTTTTGAATTATTTTTGGAAGCCGAACATCCAGCGCTGCTTCCATGGCCTTCAGTTGGCAGCCAATCGGAAGTTGCGCCTTGGTTTTTGAACGGTTCCGAGAGTTGCACAGACTCTCGGAACACATTCTGTTCGAGAACCAAGGTACGACTATAAATTATTTCTCAGAGACTAGCACAGCCACTGGTAAAAATGTTGTCTGTAAGCCCACAACTTACGTACATGCTTTTAACTTGTGCACATCCAGCTTTACAGGTGTGGCAAACAAACTAACAAACAAACAAGGCCGGAAAGGGGGCAGGCTTATGGGGAAAATGACTTTGGCAATCCCACCTGCCATCCAACCCAATGACTATATTGGTTTTGGCTTTATGTGCAATCCTCGGCCCTCCAGATGTTTTTGGCCTACAACTCCCATGATCCCTAGCTAGCAGGACCAATGGTCAGGGATGATGGGAATTGTAGTCTCAAAACATCTGGAGGGCCAAGGTTGAGGAAGCCTGATGTACATACTTGAAGCAGAAATTTAGCCTGTGGGACTTCAACATTCCTGGAATATTCTGGCACTTTTCCGGTCTATAGAGCAGCCTCACAGGAGCAATACTCCACTTCTGGAGGATGTTCTCCGTTTTGGGCATATTTAAAATGGCTTTGCAAGCATTTTCAAAATGGACTTTAATTTTCTTTGTTAAGATGCCAAAGATCAATTGGTTGGGAACGTGTATAAAGAACAAAGCGATGGGGAAGGAGAGGTGAAAACATGAGGACAATCCGTCTTCTCAAAGGGGTTGGTTTGGCAGAAGGAAATACTGTGCAATTCAGGGACTTTTCTGAAGTCAAATGGTGCACAGGTATGTCACGTAAAATTAAAACAGGCAGGAGGAACAAAGTCACTTCCCAGAAAGAGGTCAATGACCAAAAGACAAGCAACACTGTGGAAGGCTACCCTTGGAAACAAAGAGCAGCATCGCCAAGTACTTTTCCTGAAAAGGACAGGACTGCCAAGGAGAGAATGCTTGCGGAAAAGGAATCACAAACAAAAGTGGCAACAGAAATCAGAGCTGGATGTAAATCTCTTAGAAGCTTGGCTGTCACAGGTATGGGACTCCATTCTTATGGACAAATTAATGGCCTTATAACAAGAGCACTGTACTGGAAAGAAAAACAGCAACTTCTATGCAACATGGCATCCTTTTATAGAATAGTACAAGCTATTAAGCATGGCTTCCATCACTAGCATCACACGGAACATTGTGGAATGACACTTTCATCTGACTACTGTACATTTGATGGACCACAACTGGGATCGCTTCATGTTATATTTCCTATATTTCCTTTCTCTCTCTCACCCCCCCCCCCAATAACAAGCCATGAGTAGATTTTATATGGCTTGCAGGTGGGTGGGGAGAGATTTGCAATAAAACAAATTACAGTCTGTATTCTATTAACTATTAAAAGGCTTGGAAGCAGGCATAGAAAACAATAAATGCAGCCTCTTAAAGTAGATCAGAATCACTTAATACTGTCATGTTATGACTTTTGAATCAGGGTAATAATAAAAGCCACAATATAAATTAGTTGTCGGAATAAGGAATGACAAGGAAGTGGGGAGATGCTTGTGTATTATTGTTCCAGCTGTTGCATTGTTTGGTCAGAAGTGAAAGCAGCACTTGGGGAACTCCTCAGAGAGCTGAAGGGCAAGGAGTGGATGTGAGGGCAAGATTTATATACCTTAAAATGAGCCTATTAAGGCCTCATCTGCACTATACATTTAAAGTAGTATTACCCCACTTTAAACAGTCATGGCTTCCCCCAAAGGATCCTGCAAATTGTAGTTTGTTAAGGGTGCTGAGAGTTGTCAGAAGACACCCCTCCCTTCCCTTCACATAATTACATTTCCCTGGAAAATTAGGAGTCGATGGTTAAACCACTCTGATAACGGTTCATATGGGAAGAGGTGGTCCTTGACATATTGCGGTCTCGAGCCGTTAAAGGCTGTATAGGTCGAAACCAACACTTTGAATTGGGTCCTTAAACTAATTGGCAGCCAGCGCAGTCAGGCCCGGATTGGTGTTATATGCTCAAGCTGTATTGCCATGGTGAGCAAGTGATTCCTGCAACCATTGAGGGAATACAATAAGTCTGCATGTGTCTCAAGCAAAAAATCACTTATAGTCAAAACCCATTGGGTTCAATGACAGGTGGGACTGCCAACCTCATTTTCCCCAGAACCCCACCTCTTTTTCTTTTTTAATTTATTTTCCTATGCACACAGGTTAAATGCATGTAAACGGTGGGCTTAAACTTCTTTCTGAATTACTGCTTTCCTGTCCAATCTCTCAACATTATATCTGTTCTGAATTTTAGATTGATTGATTGATTGGTTGGTTGATTTTTACTGGGCTCTGTCTTCTGTTGCTTTATTGTAGCTCTGGAGGTATTTGTGTCATTATTTCAAGGCCTTGGGCAGCAGCCACCAGTAATGTGTAGTTCTGCTCTTTCTTCCAAGTAAATTTTTAGGTTGGAGGTGTCAAGTAACTCAACACGCTCTGCAGTAAATGATGGTTGTGTACACATACATTCAAAGCACATTTCACTCCCCACCCCCAGAAAAGTATTCTGAGAATTGTAGTTTGTTAAGGGGGAGGGAAATTGTAGCTCTGTGAGTGGGTAAACTATTGTTCCGGGATTCTTTTTTTGATGGGCATGTGCTTTAAATGTATGGTGTGTATGCAGCCCATCATGGTTATCCAACTGTGATCTTAGGGGAGCTGGGAAATCTAAACGGGCCTGCAAATATATATTGATAATCTTAACAATATGCACTTTATACAAGGAGTTTAACAAGATTGATTTGTGCTGCCTTGGTAACAATTATCGAAGGCTACTGAAACCTTTCAAGGGAGAAATGAATTTTTTTCTAAACAATTGCTCTAAAGTAATTGCTAATATAAAGCAGGCCTGCCACAATATAAAATGCTTGGCTAGGTGGTGGAACATTGCTTAATTTCTAGCAAAAGGGATTGTGGGGCTCAGTCTCCACTAGCCTGTCTAGAAACAACACCATCTGATCGAGTAGCTCGTCTCCGTGATTCCTGCTCTATGGAGACTCTGCATTGTATGCAGCTAAATTATGCCCACATTAGCCCCACTGAAATTAATGGACTTGTGTTTGTCATGTCCATTAATTCAATTGGATTTACCATGAGTATGAATAGCTTTGGAAACAGCCCTCTGTACCGGCTCAACAGGGCTTTCACTTATTTTTACTTCATATCTTCCAGAGTCAAACCTTAAAAGCACTGAAAACAAAGGCCAATGAGCCCTTGTATAAAATAAACCCTGCAGTGGAATAACCAGAATAGTTCATGAGAAGAAACAGTCTTGCAGATTTAGGAATTGCCTCTTGCAGTCTGGATGGGTTGGAATGATAAATTGCTAAGTGCAAGATCAAGTGTCAATTCAGAGGCGCTGTTGCCTGTTGTGGGGACTTGGGCTAAACTCCAGCGCTTTCAAATAAAAAGCACACGTGACAATATCTTCTGAAGACCAATTATTTAGGACAAAATGCAGAATAAGAGACCTTTGGCCCAAATATTAGTGTTAGCACTGAATCACTGACATGCTATTTACCAACCTACCATCCATTGTTTGTTTCTTTACTTTTACTCAAAAACAAGCCACCCTTGTTGAAACTGCTAAGTGTGAATTACCACAATGTTCTTCCTGTCACTTGTACCATGCACAGATAATTAAAGCATTAGAGAGAAACGAAGTCGTTAATGGCAACGTTTAACCCTGATTTATTTCACAATTGATGGTGGTGGTGTAGCTGTTGTATGCAAAGGAACCCACCGCAGTTGTTCATTGTGCAGGAACAAGATGCTGTTACTAACAGCTCATTATCATATATTCACAATTTGTCAGGGAGCCTGCTGTAAGCATCCACTCTGCATGTAGGGAAAGCATCACCCAAGGAGGCTCCAACTTTAAGGTACTACTGCTGCGAATTTCTGGGCTAGTGGGTGGCAAAGCAACCTACAGCGTTCAGGCTCTTATCATGGGAAGTGGAAAACTACCAACAGACCAGTCACCACTAGAAGAATCACCCCATCCTCTCTTTGCATAAACCCTCAGTGAAGGCCAGCTGGCCCAATAAGGTAGATGGGGCACTGCCCCGTCAACTTCAGGCTGCCCTCAGCCAGCCCCCCACCTGCCTACCTTCTTACTCACAAGGAGCCCAGGGAATGGAATAGCTTGTCTGATACTTCCTCCTAAGGGTATGTTCACATAACCACTAACTCCATATCCACTAGTTTTTGAAGCCATGTTCACACAGTGTTAGCCACAATTCACATAGATCCCATAGTTTCTTATCAAATACTATATTTGATGAATTTCTCCCCAAAACAGCTTCAATTCTACTGGAAAACAGGATATGGAGTGTGAGCATTAAAGACAGGGGGTCACATAAGGAAGGCACTCATAGCTCCACAATTCATATTATTCCACTGTATGTTAAAAACATAAAACCAAGTCAGAAGGTACGCAGAATACTTTTCTCGTGCTGGTGGGAATATTAGACTTCCTTTTTTTAATATAATTTTTATTAGTTTTTTTAACATATCATTTTCAACAGTAATTAAACATACTTTTACATCTTATTCAAATTTTTGACTTCCATTAATCCTGTCTGAAAATTTTCCAATCTAATCTCTCAGTATGCATTTCTTATCTTCTCTATTACATTTCAAACTCATAACCAACATCTCTATCTTTTTAAACTTTGTAACACTTCGTATATTTCTCCTTACAAAACTTCTTGTAGTCCTACTAGCATAATTTCTTGATTACAGTTGCTCTTCAAATAATTCATATACTTCTTCCAATCTTCTGTAAAGCTCTGGTCCCGCAGGTTTCGAATCCTTCCTGTCATTTTGTCCAATTCTGCATAGTCCATTAATTTCATCTGCCATTCTTCTTTCGTCGGAATTTCTTCTTGTTTCCATTTCTGGGCTAATAATACTCTTGCTGCAGTTGTTGCATATAAAAACAGTTTAACATCTTGCCTATTAATGTCCTGACCTAGAATACCAAGTAAAAATGCTTCTGGTTTTTTAAAGAATGTGTATTTCAACATCTTTTTCATCTCATTATATATCATTTCCCAGAAGTTCTCTACTTTTTTACATTCCCACCACATATGATAAAATGTTCCTTCTTTTTCTTTACCTTTCCAACATTTATTATTTGTCTTATACATTTTAGCTAATTTCACTGGTGTAATATACCATCTATACATCATTTTCATCATATTCTCTTTCAAAGCATTACAGGCTGTAAATTTTATCCTTTCCTTCCACAACCTTTCCTAGACTTCTTGAAAGCATTGCTCAAAATATGTTCTCATATTTTTGTTGCCAGTATTTTTTTTATAATTTATGTACAAACCCTCATGAGCACAATTTCTGCAACACATGCAGTAAAAGAAAGCGAAATAGAACGGTGCTGAGGCAAAAGGAATTAGGGATTACGGCAGTAATTTAAGGCTGATCCTTATCATGCGCAGGCACATATTGCTTGTCTGACTCCGCAGTGTCATTAGATCCTCCCCTTCAAATTCCACTATATTTCTTTCTCGTTAATCCCAGTTTACACCTCTTTTATTGAATTCATTTCTCTGGGATTTATGAGGGGTTTTTTAAAAGTGCAATCACAGTCTTAGGACTCCTGCAAACTTTGACACAATTTCTCTTCTTGATGGATAATTACTAAGTCTGCATCTCAGGAATCATTGGCACACAATGGGTTTGGCATATAAAAATAAGTCCATAGCCTCCAGCATTTCCTAGCTCAAAAGAAGGACATGCTTGTTGCAAAATCTGCTCTCCTACCAAAGAATCATTTTGCGAAACTTCAGTTTTACATGTCGTTGAAGTCGTTTTCACAATTTATGCCTGGGTGCTGTATTTGTGTTTACTTTGCAACAGCCTGTCCTCCACTGATTTAAAAGCCAAAATGGGTAATGTTTCATTTGTTTAAAGTGAGCCTTGAAAAATGCAATTGTTCTACAGGGGCCTAATTTACACATAGCACTGAGACAAAACAATGGCTTAGTGCACAGAAGCAAGAGTGCATTCCCAGAGCAAAGGGGAGTAAAATGCACTTTCAATGGGCACCAGTCTTTCCCTACACCAGTGGTGTCCAAACATTTTTCAAAGAGGGCCAGATTTGATGAAGTGAAGGGCCGCGAGGGCCGACCAAAGTTGTTAACCTTTTTTATGATTGAAGTTGAGGTTTTTTAAACCGACCGGTGGGCCGGATTGGCCCCCGAAGCAGACTTTGGACATGCCTGCCCTACACACTCCAGTTGTTCCCAGCCAATACTGCAGAGCTGGAAAAGGGCATCCCAAATTATTAAGGATTAGCTGCAACTTGCCTACTAAGGAGAATAGTTCTCACATTTGGGGCTTTTTAGTTTAGAGAAAAGGAAAATAATAGGGTATATGACAGAAGCATATAAAATTATGCATGGTGCAGAGAATGTGGACAGAGAGCAGCTTTCCTTCCTCTCTCATAATATAGGAACTGAGGGCCAGACAGTGAATGTTGGAAGTTTCAGGACAGCACATAGCTAAATTGTGGAGTTCTTTCCCACAAGATACAGTGATGGTCACCAAAGTCATGGAGGTTAAGGCTATCAATGGCTACTAGCCACACTGGCTGCATTCTGCCTCCACTGTGGAGGCAGTAAATGCTTCTGAATGACAGTTGCTGGGAATCACAGGAGAGTTGCTGCTATTGAACTCAAGTCCTGCTTGCGGGCTCCCCTTTGGGGTATCTGGACCATTACTGTGAGAACAGGATGCTGGACTTGATGTGCCCCCTTTGGCCTGATCCAACAGGGCTCGTGCGTTATTTTATGCTCTCTCCACCATCTTAAGTCCCAAGTCTTAGCAGCGCCACAAGCCATGGCAAAGAGCCAGGCGAAGGACATCATCTTCATCTCCAGAGGTACCTGTCTGGTTATTTAGAAATGGGATGCTGGATCAGACAGATCTTGGTTTGTTCCAGCCAGGCAACCTTAATGTTCTTACGTTCTTGGCAGCCGACCTCATGTGAACCACAGCAGACGACAGTGTGAGAAATTATCAGGTCATAAATGTTTTTGCCTCATACATAATTCAGCAGCATGAATTGATCCGGCTAAAATCAATATATGAACGATCACAATACTTCAGTAGTGTTTTTAAATGAGCTTCAGTGCACGGTGAACAATTTCTCTTAAAGAAAAGATTGTTTTTGAAAACAGAAAGGGGAAAATAAAGCTAAATAACCTATCTTTTACTGCGAATTTGTAGCTTTCCCCGCTGCTATGGATCATAATTTAAAACGACTGTTCAAAAACCCAATCAGCTACATGTTTACCATCATGGGGCTATAAAATCTTTATAGAGATTTGGCTGGTTAGAGTAGGAAATGGGTAGATTTCAGTGGAGTGATTTATTGAGCTATTAAAAAAAAAGAGAAACGCACCACAACCCGTACATTGAAGTAATGACGTCACAGCATTAAAAACGAAGCCAAGTTATTTTTGGGATGCGAGGAGCCCAAAGAATTCACTTTTCTTGCCACATGTGGGTCAGCCAGGGAGCCCCTTTCCCAAAGCGATGCAACGAGGGGGACTGGCTGTGACCCTCACGAAGCGAGCCAGGAGGGCAACTTTGTCCACGCTCAGAGGCAACTTCTCTCTCTCTTCTTTTAATACTAAAAACATGACCCCGCAAGCCCTCGAGTGAGCCCCGGCTTTAAAACAAGAGCAAGCGCTGGGGGTCTTCATCCCTCCCGGCCCTTCCCCTCACAGGCGGCGGTTGCTGGGGGAAGCAGACGGCGGCTGCGGCTGAGCCCCTTGTGGCGGAGCGGGGCGGAGGAGGAGGCGGCTCTGCCAGGCCTGGCGCTCCGCTGCGCTCCCCCTTCCTTCCCGCCCAGGGCGGCCCTGCCCTCCGCCTGCCCCTCAGAGCCGGCGCGTCACGCGGGGCTGGGCCTCGGAAACGGCGGCGTCCTCTCCTCCTCCTCCTGCCCGCTTCCTCGCAGCCGCTGCGGGACGAGCTGCCCAAGCGAGGAGGCCATGGAGAGGCGACGGCGGGATGCTCCCTCGCAGCCACCGCCGCCGCCGTCGCTCGGGGCAAACGCCGCCTCATCCTCCTCCCCGAGCTCGGCGGCGGCGACGGCGCTGTGAGGGGGCGAAGCGGCGGCGGCGGCCGGAGGCTCTGCGCACCTCCCCGGGCGAAGAGACCCGCCGCCATGGACGCGGCGCCCTCCTCCTCCGCCTCCTCCTCGTCGTCCGTGGAGCCCCGGGCGCCCGGCGCGCTGGGGCCGCTGGCTGCCCTCTGCCTGGGTGAGTCCGGGCCGGGCGGGACGGAGCCGTTACGGCGGGGAGGAAAGGAAGCGCCGCCGCTGCTGCTGTTATTGTGGCTCCAGGCGGGATGCGGGAGAAGGTGCCGTTGGCTCTGTTTCTGCCGAGGGGCGGCCAGGTGAGGGACCAGGGCGCCAGAGGCCCGGCGGAGATGCTCCTCCGCTGGTGTGGCGGGAGAGAGCGGAGCATCCTCCTGGCCCGCCGCCACCTGGAGCAAGCAGGTGGGCAGCTGCTCCGGGGGGGCCCGGTGGGAGACCCCAGCCCACCCTACCTCTGGCAAATTTCCCTCACCCATCCAGCTCCCTGTCTCCTGCACCAACGGGCAGCAGCAGCAGCAAAGGGCCATTCCTACCAGCCCCCTGTCCCTGGAGGTGCTGCCGGCGGGGACTGAACCGGGGGGCCTTCTGCAGGCAAAGCCAGGTGCCGTGTTGTGGCCTGTGCATCCGATGCCCGGTGCATCCCCCCCCCTCCCCACAAGGATGCCCGCTGGTGGCAGCGGGAGAGGCTCTGTAAGAGAGGGCGATCCGCAGGCTAGAACTGACCGCGAGGCTGCTCTCTTACACACCTGGCAGCACATGTGTTGGGGTGCAGGCCGTTTGATCCAACTTGCTCGAAAGTATATACTGTATGCCCAGCCGGGACACACACATACTGGCATGTAGGGCCCCAGCCCCGACCTGGGAGTTTTCCTTCATGCGAGGGCACTGCAGAATGAAGTGACATCAGCTCTCTTTGCTCATGGGAGTGCACTTTTTCTCTCCCTGCACTCAGGTTATGCTCTGCATGGAAATGCTCGGTAAAACCGTGGCCTGTGGTTGCATTAAGGACATAAGTTGTTTGGACCCGGTGGTTCTTGAGGATCATTTTTCCTGTCTCTGTCGCTGTAGCTAGAGGCAGCAAGGTTTTCTTTTCGGGTTTTTTTTTTTTGCAAAGTTGCTAGCCTGTACAGTAGTCAGAAAGGCAAGCCCGGAGTGGTGTTGGTGGCTCACTTCCATTTTACAAACAAGTTAGTGCAGTTTGTTCTGACAGCCTTCTTTGATTTGTTGCTGTTAACATGTTAATGGATTCCACCCCTGTGTTGAGAGGGTGGGAGGAGAGGAGAGGAAGATTCCTGCTAGGGTTGCAAACGTTTTTTTGCATAAACACCAAGATCATTTGCACAGACTAATGACACATAGGAGCAATACTTGTTTTTCATATGTATGGGAAATGATTTCAGGATAGAAATGGTTTACTAGTTTACAGGAGGGAGTTCTTTATAAAGGCATCAGAAGGCATAATGCAACTATAATGTAGCTGCAGTCTTATGCCGGGTTACTGGGAGTGAGCCCCATTGAACCCAGTGAGACTTACTTTTGATTAGACACATCAGCTGTGGTTTAGAATGTGATATTTTTTTCACGGGGGGGGGGAGGGAATTGAACAATCTGCTTGACAGAAAGTCATGCCGTTTTTCACAAACAAAATTTGGTGGTAGATGCAAGAACCTAAAAATAAGGTTTCTGGCTCCCATGCTTATGAGAAACTGTACAAACCCTGCTCTTCTTGTGCCCCTGGGCTCTTGAATGTGTCTGAACTCTGCAATGCTGTACATTTGAACTGTGACTCTTAATGGGCACAGCTTGCCACATGCAGAGTTTCTGTACAGAGTATATTTTCTCTGCTGTTCTTTACAAGAAGCCACTGTGTTGACAGATATTATTGCTTCGACACGGCTCTGAACATTTGACCAGATTTGGTATGGATGCATCCTTATGCTGGTCCCTGCATTTGGCAAGGAGCTCCTCATCCATGCAAGATGGAATAGGTGGCATTTAGCCAGTGAGCATTCTCATCTAGATCATAGTTGTTCAGTATTGTCAGGATGAAAAATTTGATTTGTTCCTGCTTTCCCTGTGTTCAGCCTCTCGCTTTCCTTCCTGTCTACGGCAATCTTTCTCTTTTCACTTTTGCAGCAGGTTTTAACTCGCTAAATGCAGATAGAGTGTATGAGCAGCCTCTGATACCAATTTTGCTCGACCCCCTTGTCTTTAAGCAAAGGCATTCAAGTAGCAAGTTCCCAACTCTTATTTCATCCTCTTATTCCTCCAAGATAAAGATGCAATAGGATGAAATAAATTGATAAATCTTACTCCTGGGAAATTAGAGTCACCTAATCATTTTATGCCTCCTGCTTTTCTGTTGGTAAAGGAGGACTAACCCCCCCCCCCAAGAGCAGTGCTGATATTTGGGGTGGGGTAGAAGAGCTAGAAAAGTTAACAAAGAGCTGATACCTGAAAGAAGATGGGCTGAATTTAAAAAGCCATTTGAAAGGAGTCTGATGCCTGGGATATGCAGACTGCCTGCTGACAGACATGGTTTGCAAGAGGGAAGCTCTAGCATAAGCAGAAGTTTGAAAATCCTGACTCTACTGCAATGTGAGACCTGGTCAGAGTAGCACACACCTTAGTCATATCTAGATTGGATTATTTGTGTTCTACATAGAGCAACCTTTGAAGTGTATTTGGAAACATCACTTTGTCCAGAATGCTCCCCAAAGGGGTCAGTCAGTGGGGCCATATTACACCAGTCGTGTTTCAGTCTTCAGTTTGTTTCCAGGCAGAATTCAGCATCTTGGTGATGACACTTGAAGGTGAAGACCTAAATGGCTTGGACCCAGGGTACCTGAGGGACCACTACCTCCTGTGCCAGCCTGCCCATTCATTATGATCAAGAGGAGAGAGGTCTTTCTTTGTGTCTCACCTATGATGAAAGTGTAGTTTGTTGAGACAACAGATGGGGCCTTCTTGGGGGCTGCACCAATAATATGGAGCATCTTGCCCCATGGAACTCAGGTGCTTGACCCCCCCCCCCCCGATTGTCTTCTGCCAGCTGGTAAATACTTAAAAAAAAATAAAAAATTCTGGCAAGCTTTTTGCCTTGCCAGGCAAATCATGTTTTGTTTGGGTTTTTTCCTGAAGACACTGTTTTGCTTGCTATGCCATCCTCTGTTACGTTTTGTCTAAGATTGTTCTATTTTGGTGTTGTGATGTTTGATTGCTGTAAGCTGCCTTGAATAAGGCAGCTCACAGCTTTAGAAGTGTAAGGCAGAACTAACTAGTGTGTGGAGTTCCGTAATGTGGATTTGCTTTTTTGAAAATGAAGGGCATGTACAGTATTCTCTGGTCTGTCAGTCCTTGGAATAAAGGATGTGAAACACCCAGCCTGTTCCATGGTATTAGATCAAGAATTTCCACTATTACAGCTGTTTTCGTAAACGGAAGAGGCCCCTCTGTATATTTCTTCATAACTGCTGTCCTTGGCAAGCTGACTTCCTTTATTCAAAGTAGAAATTGAGATTTCTGAGACATCTGTCTGCTAACCAAAAACCAACAACATAGGCATAACTATCTTGAAGTGGGGGATGCCTTCTGCTTAAGACTGTTCAGGTGGCTGTCCACCCACAAGCTGGGAATCCCACTAACATGTTTTTAAGTTGACGGGCGATAGAGTCATTGCTGTGGCAGGCTCCACAGTCATGGAACTCCCTCCTTCTAGCAATTAGTCTTTATTCTTCCGTACCTCACCTTTGAAAAGGGCTCTGCCTAGAGCTTTAGTTGTGATTTATTTTTATTACATGAAACACAGAGTGCTGTTCTACTTCTGTCATCCTCCCCCCCACCCGTCCTCCCTCCCATTGGAAATTTGAAATTAAGTCAGCCTGCTCAGTTCAGGCAGCAAAGTCTCCATTCTTCCTCCTCCTCTCATGTGTAGTTTCTCTTTCCTGGTTCGTTCTAATCATAGTTTGTTCACTCTAAGCAAGACTTGCTTTCAAACCATGATCAATCACCATGAACCAGGTGTCAGGAGAAGAGAAGGCCCGAGCAAGAATGGCAGATCTAATTAGACAGCAGTATCTAAGAACAAGGCGGGTCTCTCACATGGAGTGGCCTCCTGGCCCGGAGGTTTATTGACCCCAGAAATCAGCATAAGCTGTGAAACTAGTGGAATAATTATTCAGGCTCAGCCCGTGCATTAAATGTGTAGTAAAATAATATTCTGGTGGTTGTTCATAAAGATGCAGGGAGCAGTAAAGTGAAGCTGCCTTCATCTTCATCTGCTTTTCTACCTGGTCTCCAGGCAACTCTACAACTTCAGTCCCTCCCTGCCTCCATTTCTTTTGTTAGATGGGACAGGATATTTGTCAGGTTCCCTTCTTGTCTCTCCACCCCCCCCCCCCTTGTAAAACCCAACTGTTGATACTACAGAGCAATCATTTTAAAAAGCACCAACCACATTTACTGTCCTTGCATTGCCTAGTGGTCAGCGGCCGGGATAGCAGAACATTTTGTAACAAGAAGGAAAAAAAGATACCTCAGTGATAATCCACAGCCCAGTTATTTGCATCAATGTGATGTCTACAGTCAGTCTGTTGTGGATATAAATTGTGGCTGTTCCTGCAAAATGTGAAACTTTTAGATGGAGGCGCAAGAGCAGAGAGTAGCTGCATAGCCTATGAGTAGCATCAAACTCTTCCTGTAATACTGATCTGCTGTCTACCACAGATGATGTTGTCTTTCTTAGGTTGAACAAAACACTCTAACTTCAGCTGCTTCGGTCCAAGACTAGAAAGAATGTATTGATGATGTTGTATCTGAATGATTTTTACTGAAAGTAGACTCATTGATATTAATGGACCTATGTTCATTTCAGTTGGTATACTCTGAATACAGCCAGCATTGGATACAGCTCATATTCTCTACTAACGCTCAGCATTTATGCGGCACTTTCTTTTTCAGTGTTCAGAGCACTCCACATACGTGATACCAGTGAACTTTCCAATAGCTCTATAAAGTAGATCAGTACTAGTATCTCACTATTACAGGTGGAGGGTTCAGCTGAGAGAACAGTGGCCCAAATGGCTACTTACTTGTGTGTGTGTTTGCTGCAGAAACGACCCAGCCCACACCTCATAGCACTAGAGCTGTGACACTTTCCCCATGTTCAGCTGATCCCCTAGACATTATAAACATCCACAGCATGATCTTAGGTATTTTTGCTCAGAAGAAAATCTGAGTGTCTCCAGTAACAATTGCTGCCTACTATATGTGATTAGGATTGCAGCTGGAGGCGGGGGTTTTGGTTTTGATTTTGATTATATATTTTGTGCTTTTATACTGCAATTTTATCTTGTGAGCTGCCCTGAGACCTGCGGGTATAGGACAGTATACAAATTTAATTTTATAACAACAACAGCAGCAGCAGCAGCTTCTGTGAAATTTTTCCTGTTCTATAAAAGAAAAATAAAACAATTAGGTTCTCTCATACCTTAAATATTATACACACAAGGCATCGTGAAGAAAATGAAGACTCTGACTGAGCTATAAGCTAACCCTGGTGCTTGTTGGAAGAACATACCTTCTCTGAATGTGTTTTTCTATTTATAATTTTGTGAATTACTTATTACCTCCACTGTAATCTGTAACAAATTAAAAATATATATTTTTTTCTGTTTTGAAAACAGTCAACCTCTTCTTGTCTGGGAAAATTGAAAGTGCTGTCACTTCATTAGGTAAGATACCTCTGTTTTCTATTAGCATTTGAGCTTCATTTTCCTACTGATAGAAAACACTTTCTGTAAAGAATCATTTTGAGAAAAAGGTGTCTTTTAAGAATAATTTTAAAACAATGTAAATGCTCTCTGATACTAGAGATACTTTAGGCTGAAAGTCTAGTCCAGATCTTCCCACATCATCCTCAAAAAAATTCACGCAGCAAATCCAGATTGTGAATGGCACATTTATCATGTTGGTTTCTATGCCACTGTAAAGGAGAGAAATTCATCTAAATTAATTACTGTCATTCTGGGCCAATTTATATGCAGTAAATGTTGCCCAGACTATCCCAAAACCTTATT
This sequence comes from Podarcis muralis, assembly GCF_964188315.1. NCBI lineage: Eukaryota > Metazoa > Chordata > Lepidosauria > Squamata > Lacertidae > Podarcis > Podarcis muralis. The sequence continues at coordinate 30,285,227 of NC_135661.1, read as the reverse complement.
TTCATTGTAGATAGATGAACACTCTCACTTTACACTGTGCATTTATTGGCTTGAGTGTTAGCGGGAGCAGGAAGGAGGGGATGTGAGAGTAGGAAAAAAATATGACAGCATTGGAGAGACACGTGTAGTGATTAGGCAGCACTGGACCAGGACCGTCCCAGCTTCAAATCTCCCCTTGCCTTGGGCCATTCATTCTTTCTCAGCCTCATGTATTTCATAACAGGTTTATTATGAGGGTAAGATGGTGGGGGAGATGTATTTGCTGCAATTAGAAAGGGCGGATCGAAGTGCAATAAAAAATGAGCTTCCAGAATGGACAAATTCTCTAGTACAGCAGGGCTTGTTTTATTTCTTGGAGATTATGTTGTGTTGAAAGCAGCAGCAGCAACAGTAGTTGTGGCTGCAGTCCTTTATACCAGTGGTGGATGATCTCAGGCCCATAGGCTTAAGCAGGACCAGCATGGATCCTAATTTGTCCCCCATGCTGCTCCACACAGGTAAAGATGTAGCTGTCACATGGACGGCCCTGCCCATCTATTGAAATGGGATGGATCCTCTTCTTCACTCCTGCTCTGCAAACTTATCTGACAGTAAAACCCATTTAACTAATTGAGGCCTACTTCTGTGTAGAGATGAATGGGTTTGTGCTGTATGTAAAGCATGCTAGTAAGTTTTATCTGAAGAATGGACTACAACTTCACTTTATAAATTCTATAGCACAGTTCAGTACAACTTGCGATCCACCCAGCAAGAAGGCTGGTTCTCACTAACCAAGCGCCAGAGCGTGACTGCTGTTTGACAACCCCTTTTCACTTTGAAGTTTTGCATCCCCAAGCAGGCAGCAAAAATTAGAGATTTGTTGAGCTCCTGGTGGGGTTCTGCCCTACACAGCAAGGGATTTGCGTTTGGTCCTGTCAGCTCCTGCAACTTGTGACCCATTATCGTGGGAACATGCAACGGCAGCTGTGTGCTCAAAGCAAAAACCCCACTTAGCGTACTCTCTTTATAAAGATACTTGAAATCCCAAAAGCAACAATCCACAAGCCTTGCTTTCTATGAGAATACTTTTCAAACATACTTATAGAAATTGTGAAGTTTAAAAGAAAGTGCCTGTTTGGGAGAGGAGGAAAAGCAAGCATTTTCAGGACAATAGGTCTTGAAAATGATGTATTATTTACTTGGCTTTGGGCATGGATTTCCTTGGTTGCTGGTTGGTTTGTTCCCTTTTTCCTTTTGGGCAGATCTGTTCAGCATTCCTTATCAAATCCCTTTTGCCAGGCTCATTTAGGGCTATTGATGTTCTCCCAGGAGATGCCCGTTGAACTGAATTTAAGCCAGAAGACCAGATAGTTTAACAAAGCAGAAGGAGCAGGAAAGGGTAATGGAAATATCTATGACAATAACTTTTAGAGACCAGGGAAAGCTGTTGTGGCAAAAAACATGTGTTTAACATTTAACATTTCGTTGTGGCTTTTGACAGCTGCTTGCAGTGGAAAACTGGAACAGCATACTGAGCGGCGTGGGGTCATCTACAGCCATTCCTGGCCACTCCACTATCCTCCGGCCACCAACTGCAGCTGGTACATTCAAGGTGATCGAGGAGATGTGATAACTATTAGGTACTACTAGTGAAAATGTTTTAATTGTCTTCCTTTGCTGAAATAAATTCTCAGATCCAGACCAGTTAGCCAACATAAGCTTGTTCCGAAGGAACTTTATTCTTCACATTGTCCGTGGTGGTGAAAAAGCTGTTTTTAGCCTCACAATAGGCAGGGATCTAGGCTAGGCTGAGTATTGCCAACACTGACTGGCACCAATGGCTCTCCAGGGTTTCAGGCAGGAGGCAACTGATCCTACCTGAAGATGCTGCCAGGGATTGAATCTGGCACTTTTTGCATGCCAAGGTGGTGCTCCAACACTGAGCTGTGGCCCCTATCCAGTCTACGTGCTACTTGGGAGTCGCGGGGAGTGAGCTGCCTGCCCGTCTTCCACTTAATTTTGCTGCCTCTTGGTAGGAAGGTGGCACACAAGGAGAATCATTGTTTTTTTCCTGAAGGAAAGAGCGTATTAACTTATTTGCGCCATTTCTCTTCAGATATATTGTATAATTTGCTTTGAATTTATCAACTAAAAAGACCAGCAATTAACTCCACACATTAAATCTTTAACATCACATCACCTCAGAGCGCAACATCAAACTGGAGGGAGATCAAATGCCCTCTTGAACAAGCTTCTTCCAAACGAGACTAGCAGTTCCTTATTACAACTTTAAAAGTGGGGTGGGGGACGGGGAATGATCCAAATCAAATAATTGAAGACACTTGGTCTTGGGCGCTACCACTGAGCGCTTAAATGTTTAAAGTGATTAATCATTATTTGAAATATATTAATTTATATATTTGATATCATTTTAGAATGGTTCAGCAGACAGCAGATAGTAGAAATTTCACTCAGTTTTTTTTAATTTAAAAACACACACATTATCACAAAAGCAAGACAGGTGTTATCTTAGATAATACAGGAAACTGTCCAGTACCTCCTCAGACCTCCAGGGTCAGAAGCAGGAATGCCTTTGCATATCCATTGCTAGGGAACATAAGGAAGGAAGTGTTCGTGTGCTCAGTTCTGGCTTATGGGCTTCTTCCCATTGGGGCATCTGGCTGGCCACTGTGGGAACAGGATGCTAGACTGCGTCCTGTGTCCTGATCCAGCTACGGGGCTCTTCTGATGCTCATGCCCATCTTCCCAGAGTTGTCAGCCTTCTTCCATGTCACCTGCTACCTGACTCTTAGCTGGAGTTGCCAGGATTGAACCTGGGACTGCCTGCAGGCACAGATTGTCCTCCTCCCTTGAGCTATGGGTTTTCCTCCCTGCCGCAAACTTCTTTTGCAATTTCATTTCAAATTTATTTATTCTTTACTTCACAACATTTGTGCACTTCTTAACTGTAAAGAAAACACACCTCAAAGCACTTTACAAAAAGATAAAACAATAAAACTGAGAAAAGTGTGGGGAGGGGTGTATATTGTCATCTTGGCAGCCCAGGACCTCCATACACACTGCTTAGGCTTGTGCTCCAGAGAATAGTTTAAAACTACCAAAAGTTAAAATCTAAGACAGGTTTAAATTCACAACTTTCTAAAAAATCTGGGTAGGATTGCCTAAACAGGGATGTTTTTAGCAGACACCAAAAAGCCCAGTGAAGGCTCCTGCTTGATATTAATAGGCAGGGAGTTCCAGAGTGTGGGTGCTGCCACACTAAACAATCAAGTCCTTACAAAAGTGGAACTAGTATTATGCGGCAACTGTAGTAGTGCGAATTCTGCTGATCAAAGTGGTTGAGTGGGCATGTGGGGTAAGTTGGTATTTTAGGTAAACTGGCCCCAGATTGTTGAGGGCTTTATATACTAATGCATCTTGCCATGTGCCCAACTTATTCATTCCATCAGAGCCTTCAGACAGAACCTCCTGATGAATTGTGCCCTAGCCCGTCTTTAGCAGGCAAAGACATTGTCTGACCTGCATTTGATACCTGTTCCTATGGCCTTCAGGAGAGCAATTCAGCTCCGTTGTGCCTGGCATTGGGTAATACATCATGCCAGCAACTGAGGAGGAAATACAACCGAGGCTCTCTAACTTCCCACCTCCTTGTTCTAAGGAGTTGGGCAGAATGTTTTTAATGAGCCAATTAAGGCTTCAGCTGTGTTCACAGCCTGCCCTTATTTAGAGAAAGTCACAAACAATCGTGGCTTCTCTTGTTTTAATTGGATGCTATGGTTGCTTTGCTGTTGGCAGCCATAATTATTTGCGCTGGACTTCCAATGTATTTGCTAGCAGGGGAGGCAAATTAGATTTCCAGCATTTGCTGATTTCCAAATGCTTGATTTAGCGCTGGAAGCTTTAATCAAGATGTTATTGACTGATTAATCAAGAACAGTTTTAGTTGATTAATTGATGGGAGCCATTTTAATTGACTGGCCTGCATCCTAAAGGCAACTTTTGTAAATGTGCCAGCAGTTTTATTGCTGCACCACTAGGAGGAGGAGAGTTGGTGTTCCAACCTGGCAGAGGTGACCCCTCAGCAAAGTGTCACGTTGACTTTTACTGTTCCTTTTCATGAGATGCTATCTCAAAGCCTGCCTTCAAAGACATTCTGAAGTAACACCTGCATTGAAGGTTTCAGTGAAATCAGTATTTTTTTTAATGTTCCCCTCTTGCATTTCTTTAGTGCATTCCTCTAAAATGGTGGTCTCCCTTCATTCCTCTAAAAATAAGTCAGTCTCCCTTCATCTGTGCTCCCTTCTCCCGTTTTCCTCCTCTTGTCAGTTTTAAGAACTTTGATTTGGAGGACTCTCCCAAGTGTTCAACAGACTGGCTGATGATCGGTCCTCCTGCCAAGGGAGAAGAATACAAAGCATGTGGATCCTTCATCCCACCTCCTTTCATCTCTGCCAGGGATCACGTCTGGATATTTTTCCACTCTGATCCATCAAGTTCAGGGCAGGCTCAGGGATTTCGCCTTTCGTATATCCGAGGTAAAAGTTCTCTCTAGTTTGAATGGCTATGTTGATTATTGCTTTGCATTTATCTTATTTTCAACATTTCTATCTGAGGTTTATCACTATTTATCCTCTATTAGGCTGAGACTGAGGTGTGGCCAAATGTCACCAATTTATAGCTGAGTCGGGACTTGAACCCAGGTCTTTGTATCCCAAGTCTTCACACACTTTCCGCTGTACCACACTGGCTCTGGATGTAGGCAGGAGGAGGGCCTTTTCCGTGGTGGTGCCTGAATGATGGCAAAGCCCAATAGGGGTGCCTTCTTTTGCACTGGCTCTTGAGATTGTTTTACTCCAGCTGGCATTTTCCAGCTGAGCCTGTGACATGCTCCTGTTGACGTGGTTTTTTATTATTCTGCTTCATGATGCAGCTTTACTGCTGTTTGTTTTATTCTTTGTTTCGTTTTTGATTTTCTTGGGAGTTTATATTTCCATTGTACGCTGCTTTGATTTCACCACAAAATAGGGATCAAATAAATAAAACAACCTCCAGTCTGCTTCTAATGGTGACAGACTTGCACCTTTAGGTACAAGTGTGATTTTAAAGAACCAGAGTCTTGCGAGTGGCAGAGGCTGAGTCCTCCCCCTGCCTGAAGTTTTTTCGCTCTCTGTGCTTTTCAACCAGCTGCCTCCAGTACCAGGAGGGAGAGCCCCACCTGGAAGGAAAGTGTGTGTACAGGCAAGGAAGCAAAAGGGGCAGGGCTCAAGGGGGGCACCAGCCATTTTTCTGCAACAGCAAAAAGAGGGGAAAATAAGATTACACTGCGCATGGCACCCCACCCAAAAAAGCTTTGCAAATCCTCCTCCCTCTTCCACATAACTGCCACTCCTGTTGAAAATAGCCCTGATGTGATATGTTCTCTTGGCATTCCGTGGGGGACTTGTCCTAAGTGGCAACAAGGCTCTTGTGATTTCCAGTGCTAGGAGCAATCGCTCTGGGCTTCTAGCATTTGTATGCTGGAAGGGAGCTCTTGAAAGCAGCTGAAGCCTCAGAAATTCTCCCTCTACAGATACCCTGTGGCAAATGAGCCAGAGCCTGTAGTTGTAAGAAGGATTCTCATTTGCCTTAATTGCACAGCACTCAGAAGCACTTCTCTGAGTCTCTTTACAGAAACAGCCATGCTTTTGGCAAGAGACTCTTTCCCCCCTTCATACACACTCTTTATTGGAGAGAAGAAAGGAGAGAGTGTGATCTAGTTCTGCCTTTGCAAGGGGAAGTTAGAACTGCTGGCACTTTAAATCTGAGATCTTTTCTTTCAAATCCCGGCTCTTTTTAGCTCCCCTAATTTGAGAGTCATTTGTCCTCCTTCCACATTGCTCCTGTAAGAAAAAAGGGCCTCCACTCTCTCCCCTCTTGCCTTTGTAAAACAGCTTTAGCTTCTCCCAGACCTGCTTTGCCCATCTAGGATACCCCTTTTTGTTTGCCTACAGTCTTCTGTTCTCTCAGGTTTTTGTCTTTGAACCTTAACTGGGACAGGGAGCCTACTTGAAAACTTTTCACAACACCCCAATCCCAGGTATTTGGGGGCTTTCTGGTTGGGGCAGAAAGGTCAGTAAGAAGTAATCTTCCCTCCATACTACAGCTGCTCCCCCCCCCCCCCAAATGATGGTGGAAATCACAGCTAGTGGCGGTTAGTTCTTTTTTCAGAATCGGGATAGAGGTAGGTGTGGCCAAGGTGGCCAACAGACAGCCAGTCTCAGGTGTGTGCATGCACATGTGCACAAACCCACACACTTAGACCCAAAGGCAGGTGCACAGGCAGGCAGGCAGGCAGATGACATTCCATGACAATGAAGCTGCTATGGAGAGGAAAAGCAGGGGGAGGGAATCCCCTTCCATCCCTTTGGAAAGGGCACCTCCTCCTTCTGAAGTCATGCCATTGCAGTGGAGCTACTGAAAACCCAGGTGAGTTGTGGGGAAGAGATTGTGTGCAGCTGGTGGGGAAGTTCGTCCTTGGCGAGAGAGAATTTTATACTTGTGTTGGCATAATAATATTTCAGAGTCCTCAAGAGCTGCTGCTTCCAAATCTTGATTGTCCTCCATGCTGGATTCATGTTTCAGGCACAGCATGGAGCCAGAAGTGCCCGGAGAAGTTTCCTAACGCTTGTCTCTCACTTCACAGGGAAAATGGGCCAGGCTAATTGCCAGTCTGATGAATTCCGCTGTCTGAATGGCAAATGCATTCCCGGCACTTGGAAATGCAATTCCATGGATGAGTGCGGCGATAACTCAGACGAGAAAAATTGCACTGTTCCCCCAACCGAGCCCCAGTCCAGCATCTGCCCTTCGGGAACCTTCCAGTGCAGCGTAGCCCATTCCACCAAGTGCTTGTTGAACGAGCTGAAATGCAATACAGTTAAAGAATGCAGCGATGGTTCCGACGAAGAGAACTGCCCCGACCTTTCATGCGGCAAAAGGCTGGGCAACTTTTACGGGTCTTTCGCCTCTCCCGACTTCTTCCGCTCGGACCACAGCCAGGCAGACCTCCTCTGCACGTGGCATGTGGACACGCAGGACAACCGCCACGTTCTCCTGCAGCTTGACCTGCAGCTCGGCTACAATGACTACGTGAAGGTGTACGATGGGCTGGAGGAGAGAGGCGACAAGCTCATGCAGACCCTTTCCTATCGCAACAACAGGCACTCGGTGAGCCTGGAGTCCTCCAAGGGGCAGCTGACCATATCGTACCACGCCTGGTCCAAGAGCACCGGGCACGGGTTCAACGCCACCTACCAGGTGAAGGGCTACTGCCTCCCTTGGGAGCACCCGTGTGGCAACGACGAGGGGTGCTACACCGACAGGCAGCGCTGCGACGGCTGGTGGCACTGCCCCAACGGCAAGGACGAGGAGAGCTGCCCGGCCTGCCAGAAGAACGAGTACCCGTGCGAGGGGAACAGCGGGCTGTGCTACTCGCTGCTCGACCGCTGCAACAACCAGAAGAACTGCCCGGATGGCTCGGACGAGAAGAACTGCTTCACCTGCCAGCCGGGCAACTTCCACTGCGGCACCAACCTGTGCATCTTCGAGACGTGGCGCTGCGATGGGCAGGAGGATTGCCAGGATGGGAGCGATGAACACAACTGCCTGGTGATCGTGCCCAGGAAGGTCATCACAGCCGCTCTCATCGGGAGCCTGGTCTGCGGGCTGCTGCTGGTGATCGCCTTGGGCTGCGCCTTCAAGCTCTACTCCTTGAGGACCAGGGAATACAGGTGAAAAAGATCAGCTTTGCTTTCTCCCCCCCCCCCCAACCCATTTTGTTAGGAGGGCTTTTCATTTCCTTTCTGGGCAGGATAACAGAGACACCTAGTTGAATCTTGGAAAGTAAATTTACAAGGGGTCATGTGGTATGACTGTTAAGACCCTAACATAATACTATTGTTTACATTAACTGCAACAGCTCCCCAGAGTTTCAGACAGGAGACTTGCATCACCCTGCTTGCAGGTACTATGAATTAAGCCTAAGGCCTTTTGCTTCCAGTACCTGTGCTTCCCCGCTGAGTGGCAGTCCCTCCCCCTCTTCAGACCTCATGGGAAAATAGGGTTTCCTGGTACAGGAATGAGCCATGGTGAAGCTTGAACTCTCTCCCCATTCCTCTTTCATGCCTGGGGGTAGATTGGAAGCACCCACAGGCCCCTCTGACTTTTGGATTTGAGGCACAGGGAATCCTGAAACCACAGTTTCCAAGTTTGGACATTGCAAACCAGGTGGGAGGTCTTCTCTGCAGCCAGCCAGCCAGCCAAGAGGCAGAGAGAGAGAGTGCTTGAGCTTGTTGATTATGCCCAGGAACATTGCTTCGGATCCCAGCCCTGATATGTTTCATGCACAGCACAAGAAGTCTCATACTGTCAAAGTGACAGTATGGCAGTGCAGGATTGGGGAGCCATCCTCCTGGCATTGGCATTAATGCTGCTTATCTGGAGGGGGCAAGAAGGGATGGTGGCTAGGTTGGAGCCACGCAGGTGCCCCAGTTGGTGCTCCAGTTTGATGGCGGTAGTGTACCGCATGTCCTTAGGCCAAGAAAGCCTCCGGTTGCAGCCTTAGTCATGAGTGGGTGGTAGCCTTTGTCACTTCTATTTTGGGCCATGACAGTCTCAGAAAAGATGCCTACCTAGTCTATTCTAATTCAGCCAGATTTTCTCTTCTCTTCTCTCCCTCCCTCCCCACCCCAATTTCAGGGCATTTGAAACCCAGATGACCCGTCTTGAGGCGGAGTTTGTGAGGCGTGAAGCTCCCCCTTCCTATGGGCAACTGATCGCACAGGGCCTGATCCCACCCGTGGAAGACTTCCCTGTTTACAACGCATCACAGGTAAATGACTCTGTCTATAGTCATCTACCCATTATTGCAACTCAAGTAGAGTCTGGATCTGAAAATGCCTTGCTTTTTACTAACAATGCATTTACTTTTTGACTGAGCCAGAAAGCATTTCTCCTGCGCTCTGTGGTACTCCTTCAGAGTGAGCTCCGCACAACAGGAACAAAGTTTTGTATTTGTTGAGGGGAAGTACAGTAGAACCTCGGATTTCGAGCATCTCGTAAGCCGAACAATTCGGAACCTGAATGCCAAAAACCCAGAAGTAGTTGCTTCCGTTTTTGAACACGCCTCAGAAGTCAAACAGCTTCCACTGTGTGTTTTTCCATTTTTTCAATGGATTTTGCCGACCGCCCATTGATCCTCGGTTTTCAAACGTTTCGGAAGTCAAACAGTCTTCTGGAATGGATTATGTTTTAAAACCGAGGTTCCCCTGTATTATGTTTTGCAAACATTTTTATATGAAAAGTAGGGATGAATATGACACGCCCCCCCATGTCTAAATGCATTGAGATTCGTTCTGTTCCTCTCAATGCTCTTCATATGTTTTGTTTTGGATGACATTTCTCTGACATGTCCGATCAAAACACAATTAGGACTGCAGCTTGATCACAACACCGAGAACCTGAATGATTGAGGTGCCTGTTGGTTATTTGCATAAATTGTTGACATTATGATTACAAAATAACACACCCAGGCAATATTCCAGCATCAGCCAGCCAACTAATTCTGTATTTTGCAGACAGATATTTTAATTGAGAGAAGGGAATGATTGCCCCCCCCCCCCCAATCTCACAGGCCTGATCTTTATAAGATACCCAGTGGCTGCTGTTTATAGTGAGGAAAAGATCTGTGCAAGGTCAAGTGCTGTGTTTTAAAGCAACATGCAGCCTGGCCCTTAATGTTTGACTACACATCAATACAGTTTTAATGCATTAAAGTACTGCAGGGATGGGGAACATCTGTGGCCCTCCAGATGTTGTTGAGACTGCAGCTCCTGCCACCCCTGACTATTGGGAATGCTGGCCCAGATGGGAGCTGGAACTCAACAGGGCCACGGGTACCCCCACCCTAAAGTACTGTAGTATTGCTAAACCCAAGCGTTTGTCTTTGTGAGATGGATTTGGCAAAGGTGAGCTTTGAAAATAAAGAGATTTGGTGTTTGTTTGCCAGAACCTTGTGAGGAAAGAGAAAATAAATTCACTTTTTGCTATGATATTTTCACCACTTTTCACTTAGAAAATCATGGGGATACTTGTATACACAAATCCTCCCTGCCCCCCCCCCCCGGCAGTGATTGGATTTTGTTTTGTATTTGCGTTTCCCCTGGCCCTGGCAAATGCATCCAGCCTCTACAGCGTGATCCTATTATGGCCGAAGCTCTGTATTTAGTTACACAAGCAGGGAGATCTTCTTTATGTTTCTGGTTTGGGCTTTTTGGGGGCTTTTCGTGCATCAGCCTCTTGCACTGCTGGAGGCTGAAACAGAGGTGACCATTGGTGCTGGATAATCCCGATAATCCCCTGCATTTGTGAGGTCAGGAGGTTCAAGAGGAAAGAAGAGATTGGGGAGAGGTTGCTGTGTCGTGGGCTGAGAGGTTCCTCTGGCTTCCTTTCTGAGGATGGCTTCTGACACTGGCCAGGATGTTAGTGTATTATCTTTGAATGAAAGCTAGGAAGGCAAAAAAAGAACCCACTCTGTTTGTCTTCATAGGCCTCCGTCCTGCAGAACATCCGAACGGCCATGAGGAGGCAGATGCGTCGCCATTCGTCCAGGAGGAGCTCATCCCGCCGGCGCTTGGGCAGGTTGTGGAACAGATTCTTCCACCGGCCGCGGGTGAGAGCTCAGATCCCGCTGCTGAACCCCACCCACACTTCCCAGACAGTGCTAGGGGATGGAATCATCAATCGCACAGATGGCGCGGCCCCCCAGAGCCCCCCAGCTTCTCCCGAGGGAACTAATGTTGAAACGGGGAGCTGCAGCCCAAACCGGGGACTCCTGGAATCTGAGAACAGCCATTTGCCTTCAGAGACAGAAGCTGCAGAATCGCCCCCCTCAGACGTTCTGTCAAACATTTGCACAGCAGCTCTCTCAGAGCCGGAGGACGGACACGACAAGCCTTCGGGTACTGAAGACCCTCCCAGCGGTGAGATCAGACAGACCAGCAAGGCTGATTCAGGGAAAACGTTCAGAGACCCTTTGTTGGAGAGGGTGGCAGAAACACACCAGGGTGGGGGTTCGGCGTCTAGCAGGACTGTTGGCGAGTGCAGAAGCTCCAGCAGGAATAATTTGCTGAGCGAAGAGCCATGCCGGCTCCCCTTCAAAAAGTGGGAGTCGATATACTCTGACAGCCCCGTGAATGTCCCTATTCAGGGGGACGGCCGACACTGTTGTTGCCCCCAGTCATATCGCGAAGAGCCTTTGGGCATTCGCCCAGCTTGTTGCCATTCCATGGAAGTGCCAATCCTCGAATCCCCTCCCCCTCTCTCAGAAATCACCCCCAGCGACGACGAGTCTTTACTGGTCTGCTAATTGGATTTTGCTGGGCTCTTTCAGGGGACACCATTCATTAAATTGTGGCGCACGCCACCCGCCACCCACATCACCACTTCTGTTGCAGCACATCTCCAGCAAGGTTCAGTAGGACAAATGTGGTATCAGCAGCTGATGAGAGTGTGTTCACACGATCATACTTTTCTTCTTTAAAAACAAAACAAACAAAAAAAGCATTTACTTGTATAACGTGTTATACATACAAGACACAGTTATTCTTCCCAAAGGGCTTGCAGTTTGGACTGTCTTGCCATCTCCTTTGGTATCTGCATACAGATTTCTGACTAGCAGGCTACAGTCATTAAAATATACCAGTTGTCAGTTTTGGCACCTCCATTTGTGTGTGTGTGTGTGTGTGTGTGTGTGTGTGTGTGGGTGTGTGTGTGTCTGTGTCTGTGTCTGTGTCTGTGTGTGGCATAAGTGTTTTGTAGCCATCGTCAGATGCACAAAACACCTGGCAGGTGCAATATGTTCCTGGTACGGGAAAGGCAGGTGGGGGAAAGTTCTGTGCCGGCAGGTTAGAGAAAGGAACTGTTAAATCTCGATTCATCTGCCTGTATCGGCTGTGCTTCTTCCACTGCTTATAATGACATATGCTGGGAGGCCTCCCTGGTGCCCTCGCTTCACAATCTGTGTGTGGTTACCAGGGAGAAACTGACCCAGGGGGGTTTCTGCACAGGCACACAGGTGTAACTCTGGAAAGCCGCTGTGTCTGTGAGAAGGAGAAGAAAATGCATGGCTCTGCATCTGCCTACCATAGGGACCCCCCTGGCTACAGTTTTCCCCAGCTGACCTCGATCTGTGGGTGGGTGAACACACAACACCCACCCCAGCAGATCTGCCTTTGCAATTTGACGCTTCCCTAAATCCGCTTGTTCCTTCTGTTTGTGAAAGGCGCTTTCCCCTCTGCTTTCCGAGATAAAAGTCAGCTTATAGCTTCTCATTCATATGCTGGAGGGGATTCATCCAGCAGGCAAAGCAAGGCACCAGGCACAAGTAATTATGACGGACCGCTCAACTGGAGAGATCCAATTATTGGCGATTTAGAATATTTGTCTAAATTAAAGCTATATTTACAGAGCCCCGGGGTAAATCGTTTAACAGGAAACCAAAGGCAGGGAGCATCACATTCCTTTCCTTTCGTATCTCCCCACCCCCTTTTGAAACAAGAACAAAAAAGCTACATCCACTCATTTGCTTGCTCTCTTCGTCACGGTGCCCATAGCGATGGAGAAATGCCAGTGGCAGCCAAAGGTTCCGTATCCTTCATTCACAGAAAATAATTGCATTTTCCGGTTGCTGTGCCACTGTAACAACAAAGCAGCCAAGTTTTGATTATAGTGGGATTGTAGCAAAGGCTGACTTCAGTAGGAGTTTTATGTTGAATTAAGTTGGATCAGTTTTACAAGGGTATTTGTTGAGCTGTTGTTTATTGTAGGTTTGTGAACCCCTTTTACCCACCCCCATCCCGAGTTTCCAATGTGAGCAGAGTGCTGAGTGCATAGAACTGTGAATTGGGAGGTGCTTTTTACCAGAACTGGGTAGCCTGTGGACCTCAGGGGTTATACATTTCCCATCACTGGGCATGCTGGCCGAGGCTGAAGGGAGTTGGAGGCCATCAACAAACATCTGGAGGGTCACAGGGTTCATATCCCTGCTTTATTATTACTATTATTTATTTATCTATTTATTAAATTCACATACTTCCCTGAGAATTATACTGCTGAGCAAGCAGATTTTCCATGGTTTTCAAAGGGAGTTCCAGAGAACTGGTCAGTTCCTCAGATACTCAATGGTGAGAACATAAATAGTGATGTAATAGCTTTCCTGAAAGCTCATGGAGGTTCAGGCATAATGAGAAGTCCTGGTTTCTTGCCGTATAAAGGAGCCTTGGGCTTGTTCATGCTCCCTCTTCCATGCACTGAAGGAGCATCCACATGTGATTTCAAAAACAAGCCGCATGGCTCAATGCTACTTCTGAGCTCAGGGAACAGTAGCTTGCCAAACCCTCCTTAGCGAGCAAACCTGGATCTGAAACCACATCTTGATTCCGCTTTGTTCTCTGCAACTAGAATTGAGTTTTTAAAAGACTACTTAACAAACAAAAGAGAGAGAAAAATCAACATTTTTTCTGAACATCATGTGGTATGTTATACTTTGGGAACCTAGTGAGTTTAAACCAGCCACAGTTCCCCAAGTCATGTCACTGGCGGTAAGTTGACAGAGGGCACTTCTGGTCTCTTTGTAAATGTGCACAGACCCTCTTCAGCAGTGGCATGGGGAAAGTCGGACCACCCATGCACTTGCTGCTTGGAGTAGCATGAGGTCCCAGCATTGGCTGGGAGGACACAATTCCAACCCCCTCAGGCAACCCCTGAACTGTCTCCAAGAATACTTCAGTCACTTGTCCTTGCCATTCCCTTTTTCATTTTTCCATAGACTGCTTTATTTTTTTGTGGCTGCAGTCCCTGCGCTGCTGTATGTGTTGCAGTTCCATGGTAATCGATGGGATCTGAGCGCACTCGCTGGGCACTGGTATGCAGCCAGCATAGCCATTAGTAGCCGCTTCTCAGAGTGCTGATTGCTTTTTAACAACGTAACCAAATGTTTCTCTGGCATTCTGTCACTTAAAAATACCTTTTCAGTTGTTTTTGAAGTTAAGGGCAGTGAGGAGCAATGATAATACAATCAGGTATACAGAGTGTGGTTCAGGATGCCTAGCAATACTCTCTATTTCTTTAACCCCCTTAAAGTCGAATTTAAATTTCTTGGTTTTGGCTGGACCCAAGTGGTTATGCGCCTTAAGCGGAGATGGTATAAATCAGAGCGTGCTGCATCAGCAAAATACTTCTTTTATTGTGAACTTTAGAGACGTCATCTGTCCTGCCTCCCTTTACAAATTACCAAGGAAATTAAAATGTTTCAACTATCTTTCTGTCAAAGCAAAAAGTAATTAAATTAACCTAACATTGTCTTTCCTTTGTGAGATGGGTTGCACAAGACCCGTCAATGGTACTTGAACCATCCCTTCCTCTTACTAATGAATGCAGGAGCTGAATGCCAAACCATGGCCCCTGGCAAACAAGAAGGACGTGTCAGCTTGGTTGGAGAACCTTCGAGGATTGCAGAGGTAGAAATATATTTTCTTCTTTAAAAAAACACAACCACCTTAGGGGACTCCCCTTAAAAAAATTCCCAGTGAGAACTGTGCATGCTCCATAGTCCTAGTCAATTCAAAAAGCAGACAAGGCAACTGGGAGTGGGTGGTGGAATGAAGTGTGCTGGAGAAAGCATAGCTGGCTGGAGGCCTGAATAGGAATGTTTCTATTGGGAGGTGAGGATGAACTGCGACATTTTGTGAAGGGTCCCACTTGTTTAGTTTATCTAGAAAGTTCTGAATTCAAAATTTTGCAGGCGGTAGCATCTCTTGGCAGAACTAGCATGCATTACTCGTTTATTTAAAGTTAATATCACCGAGAAGATTTCTCGGAGCTTTTCCAAAAGATATTTTTGGGGAAATTTTTTTTGAACAAGGCCAATTCCTGTAATAAAGCTTGTGCAAAAGCTGAGTCAGAATTGCGCTGTCCGGGCATGATTTGTGCTTCAAAGGGGAGGAGGAGACGTGATTTGTGTGAGTCGGGGAAAGCGATCAGGTTTGCATGTTTCCTCTTGCTTGGCGCATTTTATCCTGAATCTGTACTTTGATTCTTCTAGTAATGAAGTGGAACAGGAGGCTGAAGCCCCATCCTTTGACCACTCTATATCATATCCAAAAAGTCCTCTAGATCATGATATTTAATTAGGTGTTGTCCCCACATTTTCAAATGTATCTTCAAACATAAGGGCTAGAAATTTAGAGTCAGTTTTGCTGCTGTTTTTAAATGAAAGCTCTGAGGTTCTTAGAAAGTGCAGAATTCCGCAGCTAATGTAACATTCTGCGTTTGATTTTCTGTATCTGTGTTGATATGCAGGCCTGTCTATATCCTGGACAGAAGTAGGTAGAATTGCTGCAAGGACAGCCCTTTGCTACTAAAACAGATTAGGCGAGTTGCGCATTCAGGGCTGGAGAGGGAGACTATGCAGCCTCCAGAGGACGAGTTTCCAAAAGCCATCAACAGATGGCAAGTGCTTTATCACTGTCGTCAATGTTGCACACATTTGTGAGAAACACAAGCCGCTCTCTACGCTCTGCAGCAACAAAGAGGACTTGCTGCTTAAAATACAGCACCGACAGCATAGCAGTTGGTTCACAGTATCACAAATCGGCAAAGATTGCCTAGTTGTTTGCCGGCCCGTCATTTAGTAAACAGCAGAAGAACATGTCTAGTGCTAGCATGTTTATCCAAAACACACTTGATGCAGATATTTTCACGGGCATTTTTAGTGGCGTTTTTCTTCTTTTTAATTAGCAAATAGGCATGAGCAAGCCAGTCCTGAGATGTGGAAGTGATGAGCCACACAAAGCAACCCCCCTCCCCAAGCTCTTGGCGTCACTGAACATGCAGCGTGGGTGGTCTTTGCTGTGGCTGTGAAGTAATTCCCCTCCTGATCAAGAAGACTTGATTGGATTTTCTCCCCCTCCCTAGGCAGCATCTGTTAAAATTTTCAGCCTCAGGATTGTCAGTCCAGCACCTCCCTTTGGTACTCAGGACCATCCTTTTCCATCTGGCGGGTCAGTTCTGCTGAGGTCAATCCAAGAATAGGATGACTTTGCCCGCTTTGGGATTGTGTTATTTCCCCATCTTTCCCTCTGTGCTCCTTCACCCAGGAGTAAGCAATGGCTTGGTGGTAGGAGGGACGGTTGTATCTCTGTGTGCTAGGGGTTGTGCAGCTGACAGAAGTAAGCTTGGAGCTATTGACACAGCAATATCTTAAGACGTAGTCAGGGCTCTCTGTATAATCTACAGTGGTGGGGGGATGTAAAATCTTACCTAGCCCAATCGATGAGAGATGGCAAGTGGGTTTTTCTGACCCATATAAATGATGCAAAGTTGCAGGTGTTTCCTTTGGGCCTGAAGCCCTCCCCTCTGAGGACCCACTTTCCTTGGCTTCTAATGAGGTCAACTTAATGAAAATACAAGATAAAAGCTTTGTTTATGTTGAAACCTAAAGATTTGCTCTTTCAAAAACGAAACTTGAGGGTCTTTAAGAATACAGTGGTACCTTGGTTTACGAACTTAAGCCGTTCCACAAGTCCGTTCTTAAACCAAAGCATTCTTAAACCAAGGCGTGCTTTCCCATAGCAGTGGAGGACTCAATTTACAAATGGAACACACTCAACAGGAAGTGAAACATGTTCTGCTTCCAAGGCAAATACTTTTCTGGGAATACTTTTCTGGCGTCCCTGCTCTCTCATTCACCCTCTGGTCCTTCATTGGTGAATCAAGTGATGATGGGTGGTCTTTTCAACAAACCCTCAATCTGCATATGTTAAGGGAGGATATAGGTTTTAGGTTGGGACTCATAAGTTAATGGAAATAACTCAATGCCCTGGATGAACCTTCTTTTGTGGAAGGAAGGGCTTCTAGTCAATGGGGGCAGGGTTTGTGTGTACAAGACATTCCCTTGTCCATAAAAAAAAGAAAAGAAAGTGATAGAGGCAAGCATTGAGGTGCCCAGGGACTATTGCAGAAAGCAGCTGTCATCATGCAGTTCTGCATTGTCAGTCAAAGCTGTTTTCAACAAATTGCACTACTTCACATCACTTCCTTAAATATGTTATTTTCTCATGGCGAAACTTTACAGAAGTTCATTAGAACTACTGGAATAAGCAATGACAGTCAGAATTTTACATATCGGGCCTGAATGTAAATATATCACTTGACGAATATACATCACTAGGAAGAAACAAGCCAGCTCATTTTATTTTATTTTATTTTTTACTCTTTTTTTCTTCTTTTTTCTTTTTAGGAAAAAGAGCTAAGTGCTATTAACGGTCCACTATAGCTGCTGAAAAGGTGTATCTTATTTTATACATTTTACTATTGGATTTCTAAAAAAAAAAAATATTCAAGATTTTTCTTTTTTCAAAAAAAAAAATCATCATGTAAACAAAAACAACAACAAAAATCTACTTCTCGTGTGTAAAATATATCGTTATTTCTTCAAGGTCTTTTCTCTTCCTGGAGGGGTGAGTGAGTGAAAGGTAGATCATCCTCTTCAATAGAACCCCCTTGTGGGTAGACTACAAAACACACCTTCTGGCCCCAGTGCGTCAAGGACTCTGGAAAAGAGGAAGTCGTCAAGCAGTCAGTTTAATTGTAGCCAGAACATCCACCAGTCAGTGGCTGAATCTAGCTCAGTCACAGAGCTCCCACTTTTCCTGCAGAAAGTTTAATGGCCACTGGCATCTCCACTTAAAAGCAGGGGTGGGGAGCCTGTTCCTTGGAATGTCCTGGGAATCCAGCTCCCAACAGTCCAAAGCAGAGCCCTCCTGGATTAGGCCAATGGCCCATCTAGTACAACATCCTGTTCTCAGAAGTGGCCAGCCAGATGCCTGCAGGCAGCTAATAATAATAATACCTGTATTGTCAACGTACAACCTGTGTACAATGAAATTAACTGAGACTCCTCCCCCCCCCCAAATACTAGCAAGCAGGATTCCAGCACAAGAACCCTCCCCACTCCTGTGGTTTCCAGCAACTGGTATTCAGAAGCATCCCTGCCTCCAACTGCAGAGGAAGAGGACAGCCATTGTGGCTAATAGCCATCGATAGCTCTCTCCATGAATTTGTCTAATCCTCTTTTAAAGCCATCCACGTAGGTGGCCGTTGCTGCCTCCTATGGCAGTGAGTTCCACAGTTTAACACTGTGCTATGTAAGGAAGGGGATGCGGGTGGCACTGTGGGTTAAACCACAGAGCCTAGGACTTGCCGATCAGAAGGTCAGCGGTTTGAATCCCTGCGACGGGGTGAGCTCCCGTTGTTCGGTCCCTGCTCCTGCCAACCTAGCAGTTTGAAAGCACGTCAAAGTGCAAGTAGATAAATAGGTACCGCTCCGGTGGGAAGGTAAACGGTGTTTCCGTGTGCTGCTCTGGTTCGCCAGAAGCGGCTTAGTCATGCTGGCCACATGACCTGGAAGCTGTACGCCGGCTCCCTCGGCCAATAAAGCGAGATGAGCGCCGCAACCCCAGAGTCGGCCACGACTGGACCTAATGGTCAGGGGCCCCTTTACCTTTACCTATGTAAGAAAGTCCTTTCTTTTATCTGCCCTGAATCTTCCAGCTTTTCAGCTTCCTTGGATGTGTCCACAAGTTCGAGTGTTATGAGAGAGAGGGAGGAAAACCTTTTTCTTGCCACTTTCTCCACTCCACACATCACTTTTATAACTTCCTATTGTGCTGCCTCTTACTCGCCTTTTCTCTAAACTAAAAAGTCCCATTCAGTACAGTCAGTAATCAAGGGATTATGCGCGCCACGGCATTGAGAGGCCCACAGGTGCCCATTCATCGCTGAGTTAGGAAGATCATGTAGCAGGTGAGGTGAGAGAGAGACCTTGTTCCCAAACTCCCTGGAGAGTAGCTGGCCAGTCAGAGGAAGAAGCTACCTTGATCCATCTAGTTCAGCACTGTCTACACTGACTGGCAGCAGTGGCTCTCCAGGGTTTCAGGTAGGAGCCTGTTCTCAGCCTTACCAGAAGATGCTGTCATTGGGGTTTAAACCTGGGGCCTTGCTCTGCTCTGCCATTGAGCCACGACCCCTCCTGCCTCCCCACCACCCACAACAAGATGTGAGATGGGGCAGAAAAACTGAATGTTGCCCACTTCAAGAACAGACCTCGAGTTGGCCCTTGTGACCACAGGATGATGGGCTTTGGAAAGCCCCAAATTCAAATCTCTCTGCCCTCACTGCACACATTCAGAAAGAGGCTGTTGAAATCTGTGACTACCCTGAACCTGGCGACATTTTCTCTGTACATAATCAACGTCCTTTATCCCGTCTTTATGGTGACCGCAGATTTTACTCCCCATAGAAGCACCCTCCTGCAGGTTCCCCGCTTACCTGTTATCCTATTTACACACTTTGGTTTGTTTTTCCAGTATACTCCAATAAAAAACACTGGCACTCCAGTTAGTATGATAATCAGTCCAACTCCACAGACTACTGGCTCAGAATATAAACTGAAGATCAAGAGAAAGGCCCAAAATGTCAGGTAAGTGATTGGAACCAGGAGATTAACCTGAGAGGGGAAAAAAGACGGCAAGTGTACAGAAGCCTGGCATTTCCTCCCGATTCCCTTTGCCCTGTATGCATCAAAGGTGTGATGATAGATTGAGAGGCAGTGTGGTGTAGCGGTTAGAGTGTTGGGCTAAGTTGCGGAGTCCTGGGTTCAAATCTCCCACTTGGCCATGAATCTCACTGGGGTGACCTTGGGCCATGGGCCAGTGATTGTCTCACCGCTAACCTAGACCACCCATGATAGTTATGAGGAGAAAATGGAGGGGGCAAGGAGGACCTTTAGGCTGTCTTCAGCTCATTTGAGGAAAACTGGGATTTAAATGTATTATTACTGTTGGAGAACAATTTTATTACCATTTTTCACCCACCTTTCACACTAGGGTCCCAGGGTAGGTGACAACAATTTAAACACAAATATCAAAAACAATTTAAAACAACTTAAATAGGTAATACTAATAATAAGTAATATGTAATAATAATGTTATTAATAATAATTATCAGTAATAATAGTTATTAACTGATTGAGGAGGCCCAGTTTCAGATCCTCTCTCAGACATGAAACTCAGTCATTCCTGTTCTTTCATTAAAAAATTAATAAATCTGTTGCCTTGTTTGCTGCTTTTAGTAAAGTATTTAAGGATTTTGATAGTGGGTTGCTTTCAAACTTGGACTGAGGGCCACCTTCGGAGTTATAAAAATGAAAGGAAGGGTAAAAAATATGTTAAATACACAATACATATTCGCAATTTAACTCAAGAGAACCCTGGGAACTACCCAACCATTTTCCAGAAATACACACCTGTGTGTTGCCACCCTGCTAGTTTGTCGTGATGGGACTGAATTTCTTTGTTGTGACTTAACACAGTAAAAGGTGAACTGAATGGGGTGCAGATTCTCCTTTTCCCAGAATGCTGAACAAAGCATTGGAGAAACCTGCAAAACTGGTTTTGTGCCAGGACTGCAAAAACTGAAAGTGTGTCCTTTACAGGAATCAACCAACACACCTACATGAATTGGTGCAATCTCCCACTGTCACAAAAGCTACTATAGCTCATGGGATACTGCTACCATTCTCACAGGAGGTGCCCCTCATCATCACGGTACCCTCCTCTCATCCTCATTCTTGCATTTGCTGCACCAGTATTTGGAGGAATCTGGAAGAAGGTGGAAGCTGCAGTGGCAGAGCACAAGCCCCTTCTCCTGCCCAATTCTCCCTCTGGTGAAGGAAGGGCCTGTCTGGGCAACCTGTTTCCTGATCAACCACCCTGATTCGCTGGCACAAAGCTTACGTGGAGGTCAAACTGTGTCCGACCTTTCTTGGGCATCCATTCACATTTGTTTGTGGGGCAGATATAGGATGGTACACATTTGGCCTGGGCTGCCTGTGGGTTATTTGTATGCCTCCCTGTCAATCATTCATGCAGCCCAACCTTCCCAGGGTGTTTATCCATCACTTTCCTGGCTGCAAACAGTATGGTTTTTTTTAAAGAAGTGGATTTTCTGCTCTAGGGCAGCAGGACCCCTTAACCAGTGGTAGCTGGTGCCCCTTGCAGTGGGGCAGAGGGAAGGGGAATGGCCCAAAGCTAGTTTTCTCCTCCTCCTGGGAGAAGGAGAAAACTAGGAGGAGGAGGAGGAGGAGGAGAAAGAGGAAACTGGCAGGCAGTGATGCCACCTCCTGGAAGGGCAGGTGGGCTTGGAACAAGCGAGGCTGAGGTTGCCCCACTTGTCATCATGGACCAAACTTTGAGCCGCTGTGATGCTGCACACCAAAACTTCCTGTCTTTCTTCGAGCCCCTCCCTCCAAAGCAGTGACAGTCTGGAGATCACCCCCTGGGCTGGTGGCGGATGAGAGGACCGTTTTGCGTGGCTGTGGCTGCTGACAGGACTCCAAGGAAAGCCTCCCCTTTCACTCCTCCTTCAGGGGCATTGTGGGAAGTGAGCATCATCCGCAAGCCTACCAAACCCCTAAAGAGGCAAGAGAGGGTGCATTCGGAGAGCCCCAATATTTTTCACCTTGATGGGTCTGAAGATTTTGGGCTTCTTCCAGCGCAGCACAATCAAACCGATTATTGTCACTCCGTAGCAGAGGTAGTTGATAAAGGACACATAATTGATCAATGTGTAGGTGTCCCCAACAAGCATGATGACCACTGTGGCCAGACACTGGGGAGAGAAGAAGAAATGGAAATGGAAACATTGCTGGAAGAAAAACAAGGAAACCTTCTCTTTTCTATGTTTTATTTATTGCTACTCCCTGGACAGGGGATACTTTTTCCATCAGCCCTGAGGCTTTTCTATATTGTGCACACACTGTGTATTAAAAGCAGGCCTGAAAAGTGTGCAGCCCCAGGAATCTTGGGTACTGTAGTTGGCTGAAGCTATTATTCACAGCACTCTTAACAAACTATGGTTCCCAGGAATTTGGGGGGATGGGGAATGTGCTTTAAATGTGCACTCAGCAATTCTTTCGGAAGTTCGACAAGCTTTCTTTTTGGCACTAAGTGAAGGCCAACTGCTGCCAAGGGTGACTTCCCACCAGGTAAAAGCATGTAAGCAAGGCAAGAGGTGTGACCAGGGGAGATACAGCGTTGGGCAAGGTCCTGGCCTAGTGAGAGGCCTGGAGGGCTGCATTCAGCCCTCAGCCAGAGGTTCCTGAACTCTGCTTAAGAGGATTGCTATGAAACAGACACACACACCTCTTAACATGCACTCTGCCCCCCATGCTTATCCCTGGGATGCTCTCAGAGGTATCTGTAAGCCACAAAAGCTGGTATCAGAGGAATAGCAAAGCACCGTGGCATTTATGCTTGTAAACTCCTGAGAAGCCTATTTGGGCACAGAGTCGTATGTAATGGAGAAATACCCACACAGACAAGAAGGGCTGGGATCGGGGTGCAGTGTTGGACGTGGATCATGGCCAACAAGCTGGGCAAATGTCCTTCCCGGGCTCCGGAGAAACACAGTCTAGAAGGAAGAGTAAAACTGGTTAGTGGGATCCGGAGATCATCAACTGCATGGAGAGAGCCGCATCTGTTCTTCATTTTCTTCTGGCTACTGAAAGGCTTGAAATCAAACAGAGATGGCTCAACAAGGGGAATAATAATAATAATAATAATAATAATAATAATAATAATAATAGGCTACTTAAGGCTGCCAAACTGACCTCAAAGGAACTAACTTCTGTTTCTCATAGTAAATAGAGAAAAAGACGGTAAGAAAAGAGAAATATAAACCGCCCTGAGACCTGCTGGTATAGGACGGTATATAACTTCAATCAATCAATCAATCAATCAATCAATCAATCAATCAATCAGTGTCCCACCTGTTGGTGCATTTGAGGGATTTGCATGTAAACATGCAGCACACCCAGATGACCTGTTTATTGACCATTGATCCTGATTTCCCTGCTCAAAGTTTGTGGGGAGGTGAGATCATGTTGGCCGTTCGTTGAGGATTCATCCTGATCGGTTTTTGCAGGAGATTTCACAATACTGTGTCAGGGCAGTGTTACATGAGCTAGTTTCCAGGATGGTTTAACCATCAATCCCTCTTCCCAGGGCACTCTTGAGAACTGTAGTTCCCTGAGGGAAATGGGGGGTCGGGGTCCTAACAACTCAGCACCCAGAACAAACGACACTTCCTGGGATTCTATGGCAGGAGCCATGTCTGTTGAAAGTGGCCGGATCCTGCTTTCAACGTGTGGTGCAGATTGGGCCTTGGCATAAATAAGGCAGCTTTCTATGTTCTTATGTTCCTGTCAGTTTTTTTTGTTTCTTAACATAATGGAGTTAAGAATTTGCAGAGCAAACTGCAAATTCTACACCTAATTTTTACCTCACAGACTTAACCCCAAATACACCACCACAAGTGATATGGAGGAAGGGCAGGACACAAATAAGATGAGTGAATAAATCTGTCAAAAGTGACCCACAACAAAGACTCAGAGCTAGCCAAGAAAGCAAAAGGTTTCCCCTCACCCATTCTGGAAAAAGAAACAAAATCGTACTTCGTCTAACCTTGATGAGGTAAAAAGGTATCCGTTTATTCCTCCAAATGTAGACAGAGCCACAGAGACGGGCATAACCCACGAAAAATAGCCCAGTAACTTTTCACCAAATGTCTAAAGCAACAAAAGGCAGAGAAACTGAAACATAATACCACACGGCACAGAGCAGGAACAATCGTAATTAAATAAAAAGGAAAAAACGGGGAGGGGAAGGAAAGGAAAGGTCCAGGGGCGCTTTTACTTACTACCGCCACAGCGTTGGAAGACAAGAGCTCTTGGGGTGACATGGCAGTGAAGTAGGCGATATTGGTGAAGGTGTAGACAAAGGTCACCAATGGGATGGAGATGAAGATGGCACGAGGTAGATTCCTGGCATTCGAGAAAGGAGGAGGGGGCAACAAAAAGCATTAACAGGCACACATAATGCGGAGAGTGCAGATCCGCACTGGATCTCTTTCAGCACAGACAGCGGGATGAGGTCAGCAGGGCAAAATCTAACCTAAAACCTGTAGGAAAAACTTTCTGACGGTGAGAGCTGTTCAACCGTGGAATGGACTCCCTCAGAAGGTGGTGGAGTTTCTCCGTTGTTGGAGTTTTTCGTGCAGAGGCTGGGTGGGTGGCCATCTGTTGGGGATTACTTGAGCTGTGGTTCCTGCTTTGCAGAGGGTTGGACTAGCGGATCCTGACAGGCCCCTTCCAACTGTACAGTTTTGGGATTCTGTGAGTGGATCAAGGCTGAGTACACATGGTGTTTTATTCTACCATCGGTGGGGACTGAGTACGTGGCGGTTCCCCCCCCCCCTTACATAGTCCGCACAGGATCTAGATCTACTGTGTATTTTTGGTGCCATGAAAAGTGCTCCCTGATAAACTGTGTTTCGTTCCAAAAACAAAAGCTCACTGCAGATTGATTCTGCATTACCTGCAATGTTTCCATATGGAAACAGATGCAGGCAGTCCTGGCAATGCGTGGGGTGGGTGGATGTGTGCCTATCTACACCTTCCCAATAATGTTGTGGGTGGACATATACCAAGATAGCAATCCCCACTTCTGCCTTTACTCGCTGGGAAAAGCAAAGGGTGTTGGGTAACCTAGTCAAGGGGTTCGTTTTGCAAATGTGTGTCAAGCAGCCATGCCCACCCTTGTGGATGGAAGGATCTGGAATCTGCAGATGAAAGCAGTGCAAACCATTCCAGATTTAGAAGAACTACATTTTTGTGCTGCAAACAGGCTCGTGTGCCCTCAGCCTCATTCATTCTTATGGCTTTGCTCGGAATCTCATTCTAGCGCTGCTATGAAACTGAGCCCAGGGCTTTTGCTAGTCACAGGCAAGCCATGGCTTTAAAAAAGAGAGGGGAAGAAATGGCGCCTGAAAAAACGCAGCACAACCAAAAAGCAGGGCGCACAAATATTCTAAACATGCAAATGGTACATCAATGCAAAAGATGGGAACAGAAAATATTCTCATGCAGGGATGCCAGCTGACACCAAAGGAAGCCATGAACACTCCCAGGGCAGGATACACCCTAGAGTCAGACCTTGGATAAATTGGGCCCTGGGTGAGGGCCGCTGGGGTCACGTTTGCAGTATCACCAAGTTGTGTGGCTTCTGCAGGATTTCAAAAGAAGAAGAAGAAGAGGAGTTTGGATTTGATATCCTGCCTTTCACTCCCTTTAAGGAGTCTCAAAGCGGCTAACATTCTCCTTTCCCTTCCTCCCCCACAACAAACACTCTGTGGGGTGAGTGGAGCTGAGAGACTTCAGAGAAGTGTGATTGGCCCAAGGTCACCCAGCAGCTGCATGTGGAGGAGCGGAGACGCGAACCTGGTTCACCAGATTACGAGTCCACCGCTCTTAACCACTACACCACACTGGCTCTTGCAGAGTTAGCGGAAGGGCTTTAGCTCAGTGGCAGAGCATTTGCTTTGCATGCAGAATGTCCCAGGTTCCATCCCCAATGGCATCTGTCCAGGGAGGGCTAGGAGAGACCCCAGCCTGAAAGTCTTTGCTGCCAGTCAGTGTAGACAACACTGAGCTAGATGGAGCATCAGACTGACTCAGTGTAAGGTAGCTCCTGATATTCCTAGAGGTGCCTATGAAAAGGACTCAGAGTAGACCCACCGATATTAAAAGACCTAAGTTAGCCACGCTCATTAATTTCAGTGGGTCTCTCTTTCTCTCTTTTCAGACATGTGCAGAAAGGCAGGTGCTAGGAGACACCGCGGGTGGTTTTCCTCCTAACCCCAGGTCAGACGGGAAGCGAAATACTTGCCTGCGAGGATCAACTAATTCCTCCGTCACATAATTTAGGAAGTTCCACCCACTGAATGCAAAGGAGCCCTGAAGGAAGGCTAGCGCCAAATGCCCCACCGAAGGGGTCATCCAGAAATTGAAGGCATTGCTTGGCAAGAGTTCTTCATAGTTTCCTACAAGCAGAGCGTAATGCAAAAGTTAATTCAGACATGCATCTCAGCACCCAGCCACCCCCTCCTGCAGTCAATATGTTAGAAGAGCCGGGGTAACATGTCCCAGGGAGAAGCAGAGGCCTCCTCTGGACAGGGCCAGTCTCAGCTTCTTTGCTGTTGGAGATGAAAAGGCAAGGTTGCCCCCTTGCTTAGTCAGCCTGTCAGCCTCCCCTCACGCCAATGACCTACTGCACAGACTGGAAACACTTTGCGTTCTTAATTTCTGCATGCCAGTAAAGAAAGCCAGCAAATCTGCTCAAAGAAACAGGGAAGGACAATCTTGCAGTATAGCTGCACGACATATTTATAAAAAAAGTTTAGTTATCCAGGCTACCATTAGGCAGAGGGAGCAGCATTGTGGGGCTCAGTCTGAGGGCCCTCTCAAAAAACCCCGCATCTCAGGGCTACCTGGAGAAGGGGGGTGGATGGGACACCAGTTTACTTCTCTGGTACAATTCCAAGCAGGGGGACAGTAACAAGTTGAACCCTGTGCTCATCATCTGAAGCCCTTTTCCATGGGCCTCCTCTGAGGGAGGTGTGGGGGGTGGCAACATGAGAAAGGGCCTTCTCTGTGGTGGCTCCCCATTTACGGAACACTCTGCCCAGGGAGGCAGGCCAGGCGCCATCCTTATCTCTTTGAGTTCGCCATTCTGGAAAAAGTGAAATAGGGGCAAGCACAACAACAACCCTCTGCCCTGTCAGAGTGAGTGGGCTCCGTTTGCTAAGAAGGGCTTAGTTCCTGCATTAAGTACCTTTGAAGATCTGTACGAAGCCCACAACAATGATCAGGCCCAAGGCGAGGAGTTTCCCTGCAGTGAAGATATCCTGGATGCGGGTGGCCCATCGGACGCTGGAGCCATTCACCCACGTCAAGAGTGCTGGAGAACAGGAAACACAATTCCGTCCAGAGAGAGGTTTGTGCCACACGCCTCAAAGATCAAAGCCTTTTATTTGAGCTTATTATTTTTGAAAGAAGACAGAAAACGCCTAGACATCTAAAATGGGCTATAAAGTGGAACCTCGGTTTTCAAACGTAATCCATTCCGGAAGACCATTCGGCTTCTGAAAATCGTTCAAAAACGGAAGCGTTCACTTCCGGGTTGTTGGTGTTCGGGTTCCGAATTGTTCGGGTTCCGGAGTGTTCAACAACCGAGGTTTCACTGTAGCACCGGACTCCATTTTATTTGTTTGTTTTTAAGAGAGAGAAGGATTGGGAAAACAAGAGGATGAGGCGAGGATCCAAAAGGCAGCCTGGACTTCACTGAATGAGCACTGTGTTTATGTACCCTTCTCACTCCTATTATTATTATTATTATTATTATTATTATTATTATTATTAATCATCATCCCACCTTTTCCCCAGACTGGGACTCAAGGTGGCTTACTGATCAAAATACGTAAGCACAGATGGAATAGAAAAATGCTAAAAATGTTTTCCCCCCATGTTAATCATTGAAAAGTAATTAAACACCAATAAAACTAAAACGGCACCAGCCCTTTCTTGGTTGAGGGTGTCTCTGCTGGAGAGTGGCCCTCTTGGCAAATGCTGCTGGAAGCCCAAGGAAAAGGTTGCTGATAAATACTCACATAAACACACCATGGAAAGGACTCTGGAGGCATTATAGGGAGGGATACAGTTGGGAAACACTGGCTGGAGGACATAGTTTGAAAAAGTCAGGGCGATCACAGCCAGGCTGGTGGGGTACATGATGAGGACTGCGCTCCATAGGAGGAGAAACCTGAAGCCAAGAGAAAAGGAAAGAAAAGGAGAATCTCCAGTTAAATGAGACGGCGCAAAGAGCCACATTGGGCTACCGGCTCCTCCAAACCGGGTCATACTGGCTGGCTTGCAGCAGCTTCCCTGGAGGTCAGGAATGATGCAGCCATCGCCTGGAGTTCCTCTCCAGTTCTCATTTTTGCAGACTTAAATTCACTCCTCTACATTTCCACATCAGTTTGCTGATCCAGTTTCTTCATTCAAAAATTTACGAGCCTTTTAGTGTAAATTTCTCCTAGTAAACGCATTTTTAGTGCAGTTTTGCCACATACATGCCACTTTAGAAACAATTTCCCCTAATATAAAGCATTGGGTATGAAGTGATGCACTCCCATGCACATTCCCCCCCCCCCCCATACATGCATTAATGTGTGCTTTGCTGGGCAGGAGAACTGTGCTGCAACATTCAGGGAAGTGCAAATTTTGAAGGGGAGCTGCCTTTCAGTTCATGGACTGGCTCAAGAAGAATCTGGTGCGAATCAGGTGCTTTCTCATTAAATTACAAATCAAATTGTTTTTCTCCCCCACCCCTAAGTGGAGGTCAGATTGATAGCGATCTTTACTGCACATTTGCTCTGCTGCATTTAGTTACCTGCCTCCAGCTGCATTTTCTTGACCTTTAAACGTCTCCCTTGCCAGATGTTCATTCATCTCACACTTTCCATGCATTTCCCCATCACATTGCAAGCTGCAAAAGTCTGTTGTCGTTGTTTTTAAAAGTGAATTTGTTACGGAACAGCAACAGAGTGCCTTAGTCCACTTTAATCTCACAAACTAAA
Source organism: Podarcis muralis (assembly GCF_964188315.1). Lineage (NCBI taxonomy): Eukaryota > Metazoa > Chordata > Lepidosauria > Squamata > Lacertidae > Podarcis > Podarcis muralis. The sequence goes on along the minus strand of NC_135661.1, from coordinate 30,256,598 downwards.
AATTCTGACATGCATTCAAATCCCTCCCACAAAATTTTGAGAGACTGGATGCACCCTGGATAAGGGGCCCTCCGATTCTCATAACAACAATCACAATCAGTGTTATGTACTGAAGTTCTCACCCTGGGCCAGCAGGGGGATACTGTAGATAGTTTTCACTCAGGTCCACGTCAGTGATTTTAGGCGGGAAACCCTGGGTTGTTGTTGCTACAATGTTGACAGCCGGCTGCCTATAAAAGCAGGCCGGCTGAGCTGTTTGCTGTTCAGTTCTGTCCAGCTTACAAATAAAGAGCTGCTCTGGAGAAATCGCTGTGTCGTCTGCTATGTTCGCCCACAACTTAACAATCAGAAAATTGAGGGAGAGGGCAGCAAAGCTGCACAACATTCCTACACCCAGGTTTGCTTCAAGCTCCCCACCCGCAATGGGGAAGAGAGGGACCAGCAGCAAAGCTCTGAGGAACACCTCCCGCCACCCTCAATGAGTTGGCAATGGCTTTATCTTAAGGAGAAGTGCTTTCTGAAGCTCCCCTGCCCCTCAGCCTGTCAGGCTGGCATGTCCAAAGTGTGGCCCGGGGCCTAATCCTGCCCGTCGGTCAGTTTAATCCGGCCCCTGTGGCAGTTTATTTCCTGGGGTAAAATCCCCCCAAAAGCTCAACAACTTCAGTCCTAAAAAAAGGTCAACAACTTTAGCAGGCCCTCATGCATGTTCACTTCATCAAACCTGGCCCTCTTGGAAAAAAAGTTTGGGCACCCCTGCCTTAAGGGAAGCCCTTGCAGAGCCTCTCATGCCCCCTCAACCGCATTGTAGGGACAGCAGGAGGCATTTTGCCTCAGGTGCCGAAATTTCTGGAGCCACCCCTGACTACAAGTCCCAGAATCCTCCAGTCAGAAAATTAGACTCATCTTTTCTAAGTGGCAGCAATTGCAAGCCAATAATCATGGAAGGCCTCCTCCAAGTGTTAGTTTCAGGTGGTAGCCGTGTTGGTCTGACGCAGTCGAAATATATATAAAAATTGTCCAGTAGCACCTTAGAGACCAACTAAGTTTGTTCTTGGTATAAGCTTTTGTGTGCATGCACACGAAAGCTTATACCAAGAACAAACCTAGTTGGTCTCTAAGGTACTACTGGACATTTAAAAAATTTTTTTATATATATTTCAAGTTTTAGTATTACTGAAGGATTTAAAGAAAGGGGGGAACTGGCTCCCCCCCCCAAGCCAAATCTGCTTATGATGCAACCCCTACTAATCTTCCTTTCCCCTTCATTTTTAGAAATAAAAAAATAAAATAAATAAAAATAAGATTAGGCAGGAATCTGAGAGTCATTATTGGAGCTGGGTGGTTTCATAAAACAGCTATTAAATGTGCAGGTTAATTAACTTCTGGTCAGAACAAGATTCTAAAAGTCATTTTTATTGGCCAGGAAATGTTTAAATGGAAAGGGTTCTGGAAAAGTGACCACCTTTTAGTTTTTGTATTAACGTTTTTGCTACAAGGAGGGCGAGAACTATGTCCTTGAGTTCCTTGGAGGAAAGGTGAGGTACAAATTATAACAATAAATAAATAAATCTGTACAACTGGAAAAGCATGAAAGAGAAACGTGTATTAACTTTATGGAATCACCCGTATTTTTCGCTCTATAAGACACACCAGACCATAAGACACACCTAGTTTTTGGAGGAGGGAAACAAGAAAAAAAATATTCTGAATCTCAGAAGCCAGAACAACAAGAGGGATCGCTGCACAGCGAAAGCTTCTGGGATAGCTGCGCAGCCTGCATTCGCTCCATAAGACGCATACACATTTCTCCTTACTTTTTAGGAGGGAAAAAGCGAGTCTTATAGAGCAAAAAATACGGTAACTCCCACAAAATCTGTTTTCCACCCCAATTTTTCCATTCCTGCCCTGCCCCCTGGAAAAAATAGCAACCCCCATCCCAGCAAAATTGGGTGGAAAAACCCCAGATGCGTTCCCTGCCCCAACACAGTTTTCCCACTCTTCCCCTAGACCTTCACATCTCTGTGCTCATCCCAAGGGCAAGTGATGCCAGGTCCAGCTCTCTCAAAAACTACTGCCCCTGTTTAGCCTCAATAAAAACAGCCTTGTGGAGACAGGGCAAGGTTAACACGATCTCCCTGTTGAGTTATTGCTGGCCTGAGGGTGGAGCTGAAGCCTTTGTCAGCCTAAACGTTTAGGAAACAACGCGGAGAGCTTTGCCGCTTTTTAGATCTCCACGTACGACTCGTCGTTTTGGCACTTTCTTAGATGCAATAAATATCAATTCCTGGGAGGCGGCTGGCCCTGAAAATGATCAAGAGTTGCCGGCTTTCTTCTGGTTGCCTTTGTCCTTACAAAATCTTCACGGCCTGATTTACAGGCTTTGCAAAATGTAGCCTGCCTCCTGGTATCCTGTGCAATTAGGATTGCACCTGCTCTTTGCCAGAGCAGATATTGTGGGTTGGGGGGGAGGTAATCTGTTTTTATGCAGGTGCTCCCCTCCCCTCAGCAACATTGCATCAGCAGTTCAGGCTGTAACAAGAAACTCCCTAGCCAGTTCATTCAAACACCAATCAAAGTAAGGACGCTTGCCTCCAAACATGAAATAGGGTGTTTGGAAGAGGACTGTGCTAGGAACGGCTGCTCAGGCCTCCATGACAACAAGGGAAATCGTGAAACCTCAGGGAAGCTGGTGCAGCACAGTGTGGGGGTTAGAAGCCAGGAAGTCCTGGGTTCAAATCCAGAACTCAGTGGGAAAGCAATGATGCTTTGCATGCCAAAGGATAATAATTATTATAATTATAATAATAATAATAATTTATTTTTTTGTCAATATTATTTTATAAGTTAAGGGACTTTTTGCTCAATTTGATATTTTACGGATAGTTATTTTGCATATTGCTACTTGCTGTTATTTTTATTGATTAAAGTTCACAAGATTTATCGTAATTGCTGAGAGCGAATTTCTGTTTCATTATTGTTTGCTGATGTTTTGAGAGTCAGTTTTATTGTGTACCAAGATTTTCTAATGGATTTTTGAATATTGCCTTATTTGATATAAGCCAGGGGTCAACAAATTTTTCCATCAGGGGGCCGGTCCACTGTCCCTCAGACCTTGGGGGGGGGCACGGACTATATTTTGAAAAACATAAACACCCTACAAGCTGGTCTTGCAGCTGCCTCTGGACATGGAGGAGGAACTCATTCTGCACGTGCTCAGGAGTGTGTCTCGGCAACGCCCACTCACCAGCGTTGTTGACAAGCAGCCGCTCCATTGGCCCGTCCCCGTGGAGCTCCCAGGAGGTGTGCACCACGTGCTGCGGCCCGTTGTCTGAGGCCAGGTCGTCGGGCATTCCACACATGCAGAGCACCAGGCAGGCAGCACACAGCTCGCCCTCCGGCTGCTCCAGTGTGGCCACCGAGCGCGCCACCAGCAGCAGCGCCGAGCCAGGCACGGGGCCAGTAGGCGCACCAAGCTCGGGCTGAAGCCCCGTGATGTGCCCGTCACGATGCCCATGGCACAACCCAGACCCGTCGCCCACCCGAAGGCCTCCCTGTCCATCGCTGCGCTGGGCCAGGTTTACTTCAGCCACGGGCGGCAAGGCTTCGGATTGGCTGCAGGAGCTTCCTGCAGCTAATCCGAAGCCGCGCCAGTGTTGCCACCTGCCCAGAAGCCGTGCCAGGGTCACAGAAGTCAGTCCCCACGCTGCGAAGTGTCCACAGTGCACGGGGACTGACTGAGTGGGCAGCAGGGTCCGCAGGTCGGATTTATGAGCCGAGGGGGGCGCATCTGGCCCCCGGGCCTTAGTTTGCCTACCCCTGATAAAAGCTGTTTCTTTTGCAGTCAGATTTTTATTATGACTTTATTGTATCGGATCAGATTGTTATAAGATGTGTGATCTTTGTTGTATATTTTGTTGTCTCTTCAGCAAGTAAACACCTCGTGTATATTGAAAGGCAGTATACAAATTAAAAGTAAAATGAAATGAAGACCTTGGGTTTGATCCCCAGCATCTTTCAGTTGATTGACAGGTGGGCGTGGTTTGGGGGAAAATAGAGCACCTGGTGGGTCAAGACTGACCCATTGGCTCTAGCTTCCTTGCCCCCTTTTTAGAGCAAAATATTGCCAGCTCCCTAGGCGTCCTCAGCGCTGTCTCTTCCAAAGTGCTGCACCCACCACAGTCAATTGCTCAGGGGAGCGAGGAGCATGTGCCAATATAGCCCTCCTTGCAAGGTTGCTGTGAGGATGCCGTGAGACCCAAAAGATTAAGCGTCATGCTGCTAAAGCGCCACTTACCCAGCTAATTCACCGAAGATCTCGGAGACGTAGGAATAATCCCCTCCAGACTTCGGGATGGTGACTCCTAACTCGGCGTAGCACAGCGACCCGAGGGCTGCGATCCCCCCGCCGAGCACCCAGATGATGAGGGCGAGCCCCACAGACCCCGTGTGCTCCAGGACTCCTTTGGGGGAAATGAAGATGCCGGAGCCGATAATGTTACCTGGGAGGAGCAGAAGGTGTAGGAGAAGATGAATTAATATATAGGCATATCTTCTCATCTCGCTACTCTAGTATGCTCAATAACAACAATAGTAATAACTTGAAGAGGAGATTTTGGATAGTACTTGGCAGATGTATTTTTCTTCAGCTACACCAAAGCCATAGGAAGCTGCCTTCTACCCAATTAGACCATTTAGCACGGCCAGACCATCCATGAGAAAGGCTGAAGCAGCTGCCTCAGGTGGCAGAAACGAAGGGGCATCTCCGCAGACACACACACCCCATTGCCGGATGAGCAAGGAGAAGTGGCTGAGGCGGCCTTTGGTATGAGATCTTGCGAGAACCTCATAAAATATTGCAAGAGTCCCACGAGATCTTGCAGGGATAGCACAAGATCCCACAGAGCTCTCGTGAGATCTGTCCAAAATGCAGAAGCCGTGACCCCAATAAGCAAGGCTTTGGCGGAGGCAATATGGAAGGGGTGTGTGAATATCTGGCATTCATGCAGGGCTGCACCTTCCCGTTTCAGCAAAACAGGATGGACAACACCCTTGCCGTTTGGCTTAGCATTGTCACCATTGTCATCATCAATCATATTTATATGCTGCTTAATGTTCAAAATCCCTAAGCGGTTTACAAATAACAACAACACACCCCACAGTAAGATAATGTTGAAAAAGAATAATGTACACACCACATTTAAAACAGCGAATGCAAAGAGATGCCTCAGTGAAGTAAAGGTAAAGGTAAAGGTACCCCTGCCCGTACGGGCCAGTCTTGACAGACTCTAGGGTTGTGCGCCCATCTCACTTAAGAGGCCAGGGGCCAGCACTATCCGGAGACACTTCCGGATCACGTGGCCAGCGTGACATCGCTGCTCTGGCGAGCCAGCGCAGCACACGGAACGCCGTTTACCTTCCCGCTGGTAAGCGGTCCCTATTTATCTACTTGCACCCGGGGGTGCTTTCGAACTGCTAGGTTGGCAGGCGCTGGGACCGAATGACGGGAGCGCACCCCACCGCGGGGATTCGAACCACCGACCTTTCGATCGGCAAGTCCTAGACACTGAGGCTTTAACCCACAGCACCACCCGCGTCCCTTGCCTCAGTGAAAGCCATCAGTAAAACAGTAAATAATAAAGCAGAACAATGTGGCGACTAGTTTAAACAGATGGGGTTGTTTTTTTTCCAGTTAAGTTTTTATTGAATTTTCCTTTTACTTATATTGGTTACAACCATGCTTACAAATTTACAATTTTTGAGCCTCCACCAGCACCTCCCCCAGTCATCCATTTTCTTTATTTTCCCACATTTTCTATATACTATTGCCGATTTACCCTTAACCTTCACCTCTCTAATTCTGTCTTGCAATATACCTTAGAATGTTACAAAGTCTCTTTAAACCCCACTAGCGTTGTTTGTTGATCACATATAGTTCCCAGATATTCCGCAAACTTTTCCCAGTCCTCAGTGAATTTTTGATCTTTCTGGTATCTTATTCTTCCAGTCATCTTATCCAGTTCCGCATAATCTGTGAGTTACATCCTCCATTCATGTAGAGTTGGCAGTTCCTCCTGTCTCCACCTCTGGGCCATTAGTGTTCTTGCCGCTGTGACATAAATAGATGGGTCTTTAGGTGGTGTTTGATGATGACGATGATGAAAGCTTGCCGCTGTTTCTGCCTCATGAACAGCCCATGTAAGGGTGACTGACCACTGGCCATGCTGGCTGGTGCAGATGAGAGTCTAGCAATAGCTAGACTAGTTAACAGTGACTGGCGGCAATTCTCTAGGTTTTCAGACAGCTTTACCTAGAGATGCTGACGACTGAACCTGGGGAACATCTGCCTGCAAAGCATCTGCTGTACTGCTGAGCTACGGCCCATCCCACTCTGGTATCCTCCAAGTGCTTCGGACTCTGACACCCATCAGCTCCAGTCAGAATAGGACCCAGCCCTATAATTCGCCACTCCCTAAGCTGGACTGACACCAAAATCTGCCATAAAGGAAAGCCCTAAGCAGACAATAGCTATTGAAACAACTATTGGATGCTTTTCAAGGAAGATCCCAGGATCATTTACTTGGCGCTCAGGCGCTCAGTAAAAGGCACGGGATTTAAGAAATTGTTTTCATGACTGCTGTGAGTAAGACAGTCAATGAAAGAGGAGAACTTTCTCAGAACGACAAAGAAAGGAGGTGTTCGGAAGAGGTGGAAGAACTTTAATCTCGCAGCCAAATGGCTTTTCTGGCGAAGGTTTTAATCCGGACGGGGAAAGTCTAATTAATATTCAGAAGAACCTTCTCCAAAGGAAGACGGTCAACCTGGGTGGAATGCTAAACTAGGCCGAGGAAACCTGGAACCAGGACAGCTATGCTAATAGGCTGGACCCTGCGCAGGGAGGGCAGGGCAGCAGGGTCAGGGCCTGCCTTTCAAGAGCGGTGGGTTACGTAAGGAGACTCTCAGAGGGAGCAAGTAGATTCCCCAGACCCAAACCGCAGCTTGGAGCAAAATGCAACTGTGCTGTAATCAAGCACGTATGTGCATGTGCACACCCACCCACAACATAGAGATACACAGCATTTCTAAATGAATAAACAGAATAATAGAGTTAGAAAGGACCCAAAGAGTCATCTAGTCCAGTGCAGGAATCACAGCTAAATACATACATAAGATTTTGTGTTGCACAGGAGCCCAGGGTGGCAACAACAGCGTAGTAAAACAATGCCATTAAAACACACTAAAAACAGTTACAAACATGTAAAAACGTCAAAGGAAGAGTACAATGCCCCAGCAGCAAAGAATTTTGAAGTTGCCAGGAACAGTATCTTTCAGCCATCCATTGTCTGGGTGACTGGGAAGGTTTAAAAATTCCTTGTGCGTGTTAAGAATGAAGGGGGTGAGATCCACCTCTCGCAGAAGGGAAACAGCCACTGAGGAAACGCTGTCGTGGCTCTGTGCCAACCAGGCAGGACCTAACAGTGCCACCAACAGGGTAATTTTCACAGGTCAGGGTGTTTAGTTTACATTTCCTCAACTTCCAGGTCAGAAGCTGTGCCGCTCTCCTGCTGCAGCAAGGTGTCAAGGAGCCTTGTGTCACTCAGAAGCCCACGCAGCCACCCAGCTGTTCGTATTTAAGATGTCACAAGACGCTTTGTTGTTTGTACCAGTTACTTCAGTAACCCTTTCTGCCACATTATTGAAAAGCAGGCCAGGAATACTGTTTCTGCTGACTTGATGGGACTGAAACAATCAATGTGAGCTGCTTTTGACCACTTGGCGAGTCAACTGAGCACAGACACACCCTTCTTAAATTTCGCAATCCTGTTTTATTGGGAATACATGCAAAAGATAATGTAGAATGGGTGTGTGATCTGCTGTCAGATCTTTGCTTTTGTTGTGACTTACATGGTCTTTCTTTCTGAAGAAATCTCCCAGAGAGAGAGAGAGAGAGAGAGAGAGAGAGAGAGAGAGAGAGAGAGAGAGCACTATAAATTGTCATTGTGATGATGACTTTAATCATTTATTTTATTGCTTGGGTTTTATTGCTTCCTTTTGTTTTATTTTTGTTTGTTGTTTTAGCTGATTCTAGCTTCTATTTATGATGATTGATATACATAGCATTTTCAATATTGGCATGTGTGAATGTCTGATCTGTTGAGATATATCATTTCCGTTTTTGCACCAGAGTACCCCAAAACCACTTATAGAGACTGATGGAGGCATCTAGTTTTGAGAGATATTTTTGGCCTTTGGCCATAAGCAACAAATGTTTCACCCAATTCATGCATCTTTCTTAGGATTCCTTGTTTACTTCCACATTTGTGTGTGTATGTTGGGGGGGGGGATCCACCATGTGGACCATAATATATGGATATGTGGCACCCACATCCCATGTAACATTCATGGCAGTTGTGTAGTCTGGGAGCACCTACTGGGAGGATCTCAGAAGTGGCAACAGAATCTTCAGCCCAGGTCAGCATTTGGTGTGGGCCTCAGTCACAGTGCTCCTTAGGTGGCGTGATGGGGGTCAACCCCACAGCTGAAATCCCCTCCATATCCTGCTTTCACTTCTGGGCTAAGAACAGGGTGCCAAGCAGTATCACCCAAGGGGCCAGGTTTGGCTCAAGCACAGCTAGCTGCTGATCCCTAACTTAGGTTATAAACAGCAGCAAGGATGGGGAAGGGCAGAAATCTCAAGCCCGAAATGAGCAGATGTGTGAGGCTTCGTCTCCATCTGGTGGCCCTAGAATGAAAACCAGCCCCCTGGGCTTACGCAGGAATCTTTGAAGAGGAACGTTGGGAATTCACTAGCCAAGCTTTTTCCCTTTTTTTGTTTTTCACGCTGGAAAATTTCTCAAGGCAAGGGAATTCTCTGCCATCTAAGAATGTCTGCAGGAGAGCTTTTCACTTTCCCCGCTCTCGTTGATGTGAGTGAAATCATATGAATGAAAGTGAACTGGGAGGGGGAACACTAAAACGCCATTAGCTGGTGCATTAGCTTTGTGGGGGCACTTTGTGGAGCCCCCTTTCCCAAGATCCAGCTGTCACCTGATCATCGCACCTTGCAAAGCCCTATGCATGGTGCTCCACGAGACTCGACAATCATCAGCGCTGGCAGAGCTTGCTCAGGGCTCTGTGCCCCCCCTGCTTTCAGCTCAGACAACATCTTACCCTGACCCACACCCATATGAATGGCATCAGGTGGGAGGGCAAGAGGTTCCTCAAAACTGTCACAGAAAAAGAGTGCATAGTTATGGAACTCCCTTCCACAGGAGGCAGTAATGGTCACCAACTTAGATGGCTTTAGAAGAGCATTAGACAAATCCACGGAGGAGAGGGCTATTGATGGCTACTAGCCATGATGGCTATGCTCTTCCTCCATAGCTAGAGGCAGCAAGCTTCTGAGCATCAGCTGCTGGAAACCACAGGGCTCTTGTGCTTGCTGGTTTCCCACAGGCATTTGCTTGGGCCACTGTGAGGATAGGATGCTGGACTAGATGGTCCATTGGCCTGATCCAGCATTCTATTATTACGTTCTTATGAGAGTCCCAAGGGGAAGATGGAGAGGCCTGCAGGTGCAGTTGTTAGACCATCCAAAGAGCTGCTACGCTTAACCCATTTTCAGGCCACGATAGGATGGGAAAATGCAGCAAAAATGAACTAAAGCAACACACACACAAAAAAAACGAAGCACTGCAGACATGTCATCAGCAACCTTGGCAACACTACAACCGCCCACCAATCTCAGGCTGACGCCCCCAGACAATACAGGAGGAGCAACAGAGTTACTGCCATTGCTCTGCCAACAGCAGTCCTGAGCAGAGAGCGAACCAAAGCTGCTCTAAAGTGTAGTATTTCCTGTATGCCTGTAAAACGCAAACCATGGTTTGGAGTCTGAACCATGGTTAGTGTAAACTGTGGTTTGGCATGATGTCTGAACTGAGCCTCCATCTTCATTTCCCCACTCACTGAAAGAGGTATTAGAGAGGGTTGATCTTAATAACAGGATGTGATAAATGAAGGAACTTCCCAGTGTCTTAAAATGCGGCAACCATGTTCTCCTCGGTGTGCCAGGCTGGGGGGGGGGCAGGCGGGTGAAGAAATAGGCAAACCCAGTAGCTGTGTACCCTCGATGCTAAAGAAAAGCCTTTTTGTTCCTAACAACTTTGAGAAATTCAGCCACAAATCGTTCAAGAGCCGTTCATTCATGTGAAAACACGAGCCCTGTAGCCCTGCCAAAGTGGAGGAGAACTGAGGTGATCCGCTCCAGAATTCCTAGTCACGCAAGTACACCCATTTAGCCTCGGTGGCACCGTTAATCTATGACACACGCAGTGTGTTTCAGGGCGTGCTCTTATGCCGGGGGGGGGGGGAGAGATTCTATAGTTTCCAGCAGGATAGAAGTACCATTTCACTCTTGCGACTCAGTGGACAACTGCAGCTTCCCTCTAAACACACAACATGCAATACGAAGGAGAATTAAAATCTCCCTAACCAGGAGTGGCGTCCATCATGTTGCGTGCTTTTAAAGCACTTTAGCCAACTCTCTGATCTAGGTTAAAGTAAGGGAACGTGATTGGCAGCCGCCCTCTTCTCCTGGACTCCTGTGGAAAAACACTCTTGGATAATGTGCTTATGAAGGATTATAATGCTATTTTTCAAATAGGACCACTCTCTCCTCGTAACCTTCTTTTTCACTTCTTGCTTTTTTCTTTTCTCTTTACCGTTGTTATTGCTTGTTGTATATTAGAAATGAAAACAGGAACAATTACATAAAAACCTGCAACTATCTAATCTACCTTCAGAGGCTTAAACATGATGTTAACCCATATCTTCCTTCAAAAAAAGCACCCAAGGGTGATCCAGGCAGGCGTCTCTTGTAGGATGCTGCACCTCATGCCTGCAGTGTTATTTTAGTTTTATTGCACTTTCCAAATGACATCGTTGGCATAAAAATGCCAGTCTGTATTTCCCTCCCCCATTTAATCCAGATTTACCCTTTCCAGGGCAAATCAGATAAATAAATAAAACCTGTTCCCAATGACCCATTTGCAATACAGTGGTACCTCAGGTTACATACGCTTCAGGTTACATATGCTTCAGGTTACAGACTCCACTAACCCAGAAATAGTGCTTCAGGTTAAGAACTTTGCTTCAAGATGAGAACAGAAATCGGGCTCTGGCGGCATGGTAGCAGCAGGAGGCCCCATTAGCTAAAGTGGTGCTTCAGGTTAAGAACAGTTTCAGGTTAAGTACGGACCTCCGGAACGAATTAAGTACTTAACCTGAGGTACCACTGTATCTGAACAACCCCCATGTACAATATTAATCCTGTCTGGAAGCACCTTCGGAATCCTGCAGCATCTTAAAGGCAATGTCTTTATTGTGGCCACCTTCCTAAGCCGGTGCCCTCAGGATGCTTCAGACTACAGCTCCTGACATGTGAAGAGCTGCCACTTCTGGGAGGGGACTGTAGTGTGAGCTTGGGGGGGGGGGCACACTAATGTCTTCTTGTACTTCCCAAAGCATCCTGAGATGGGAAAGAAATTTGACGCATTTCAAGGAGAAACTGCATAGCCCATGCTTTCCGAAACAATCCATGGACTGAAACGCAACCTCCATCCTTTCAAATCTGCACATCTCCGAATTTCTCAGTTGCACTTCTCTGGCCAAGTCATGCGCACAAGAATGTGCATGTCTGAATGAAGTGTGCAGAGAAAATGAATGTCACTTCGTCTGTTTATGTTTGAAGAAACTCTGATCAGGGATGGGAAATCAATGCTCACCCCACATGTTGTTGGGCTACAACTCTCACCAGTCCTAGCAGGTAGCGGGAGGACCACAGGGTTCCCGCCCCTGGGCTTTTCTCAAAATGAATTCAAGGTGGTTTTACAATAATAAAATGTAGAATCATAAGGTGGATCTATACACAGGGGGTGGGATGAACACTATAAATAAGTCAGAAATTAGATTGTTATAACAAAATAAAAAAAAACCCTACAGAAAAACACATAGAAAAAGTTCCTGCTCTCTGGTGCCATCTGGTGTTGCATGTTTATAGTGCATTCAAATCATTGTTTTTTTACTAATGTAGCTGAGTCCATAGAGTTGGAAGGATCACAAGGGTCATCTAGTCCAACTGACTCTTTTGCCCAATGTAGGGCTTGAACCCACAAACCTGAGATTAAGAGTGCCATGCTTTAGCAACTGAGCTATCATGTCACACGCACACCAGTTTTATACATCGACTCTCTCTCTCGCTCTCTCGCTCTCTCTCTATGTGTGTGTGTATACAACAGTTGAACAGCATTAACACAATCAGCAAAGAACCCTAGCAAATAGAAAGAACAGTGACTCCTAAAATACCTGAAGATCTAAAGAGAGCAGCATTAATGTAACACAAAAAAGAGAAAAATGCTCAGATAATAACCTCCTTTTGAACAGCTGCATTTTAACCAAGCATATCAAAGTATCAAGACTTGACATATCTCACCTGGAACAGCATTCCTCAAGGGTGGCCACTTTAACATGGCCGAAAGAGAAATCGCAGCACGATAAAATTTGCACGCTCTATTCTATAGGTATAGATGCAAATTACCACCATTTTTTAAAAAAAGGAACGCGTTCTGTTTCGTCATGGGGGGCTGGAGGAGACTGTGGCCTGGGGGCCCTTTATCAGTGCCTGCTCAGTCCACTCTCCAGGTGGCAACTTCCTGCCCGTCTCCCTTGAACTATTTCACAGGCCAATCTCATTGTTCCTTCCATTTCCCAGAACTGGATAGGGATGCAGCTGCATGCAAAAGTCAGCATTATTTTGGGATAGGGTTTGGTGGTGTGCAGTTCCCATATATATGGGGCACGTGCTAAGAGGCGGCAGTGAACAAACGGAAATGAAACAGAGCCTGCCAGCTACACCTAAATTCCAAGGCATAAATATACAGTGATATTTCATAGTAGACAAGAATGGCCTGTATGATGGGTGTCAAGTTAATACGGACCAGCTTTACCAAACCCTCCAAGTGTCCCTATTTTCCAGGGACGTCCCTGATTTAGAGAAGCCATCCTGGTTTCTGATTTGATCCTGGAATGTCCCGCTTCTCCTTAGGATATCCCTATTTTCATTGGAGAATTGTTGGAGGGTATGGTATGGAGTTATCCGAACCACCAAGCCATCTTAAGGCAATCGTGTATAGGGAAGTTTTTTTAAAAAATGTTTAATGTTTTCTTATGTTGGAAGCTGCCCAGAGCTGCTGGGGCAGCCCAGTCAGATGTGTGGGGTATAAACAGTAAAATTATCATTTATGGAATGGGACGTCCCTATTTTCATCAGAGAAATGTTGGAGGGTATGCTTTACTCTTAAGGTTGGGATCATTTTGAAACAATGGCAGTAATGGAAACAGGCACCCAACTCTGCCACAAACGAAGTCAGTCCTCTAGTTTCTAATGGATGTCCTTTTTTCTGGCAATGCCTTATGGGAAAGCAAAGGGCAGCCATTAGAAACTAGAGGACGAAAGAGGACGCATCTAGTCTAATTTGCATGCATAGATATAAATGGAGAAATAATTGCTCTAATTTAACCAGAAATTCAGTACATTTCACTGTGAATGGGGGAGGATGGTGACCAGGGCGAGCTGGGAGACTGCTCAGTCTGTGGTCCAAATTTGTTGAGGGACCATTTCAAGGGTCTCTCACCTGCTTCCAGAAACCAATGATGAACCAAGCCATTCTTCCAAGAGAGGAGGCCCTACTTCAGCCGAGGCTGAGGCCTGCTTTGTTGGGCACGATATCCCACTGGCTTCAGTGTGCCCAGGACCGCAGCCTTGGGCTGGGGCTGGATTGTGCCCACAGTTCAACCCCAGGCTCATTAAATTTGATGAGGGCACCCAGGTTTACTCTGAGGGCCGAGTGGCCGAAACAAAACAAACTTTACATAAGCCCGTCTTTGCTTTGCTACCGGGCATTGAACTAAGCAGGCCCCGGTTCAGCGCCCAGGGGTCTAATTGAGAAGGGATAATTCCCTGTGCCTTACGTAACATGCCATGTCCTCTTGGCGGCAACAAGGACTGGCGATGAGCAAATGGAGGAGCCACCCTGAAATCCAAACAGGATAATTTGGTCTTTTCGGGGTCAATGTGGATGGAGCATATGCTTTGCATGCAAAAGGTTCGATCCCCAGCAGCATGCCCAGCTAGACCTGGGAGAGACACCCTGCCTGAAAGCCGGGGGGCGGGGCGGGGGCTGCTGCCAGTCAGAGTACACAATACTAATCTAGATAGACCAAGAGTCTGATTCAGTATAAGGCATCTTCCTATCTCCTGTCTTCCAAACTTTGGGGTGCTGAGGGGCATGGTGGAAATTGTTGAATGGTGGCATATTATGTAATCCCACAGCTGAGGGGGGGGGGGAGCACTGATGCAGTAGGGAGCCCACCAAGACTGGAATTGGCCTGCAGGATGGGGTGAAGGAAGTCCAGCAGAACAGAACATAGTTTTACTGGGTCAAAACAGTGGAGCAGATTCTCTCTGACTCCAACTCTTACGTTCCTCACACAAGTTCTTTGCAGGAGCAAAACATGGGACAAGAGAGGGTGGTTTTTTTGCTTGCGGTTTTTTTTGTTTTGTTTTTTTGCTTGAGCTATAATTCCAGCATTCCTCCTGGATTTTACTGAGGTAGGAATTTCTAATCGCATTATGTTATGACCAAACTTTAAAGATTTTTAAAAATTGGTTTGAAGATTTATTTATTTTTAATACAAAAACGTTATTCTTTAAACTGCCACTGAGTTGTAAAGAAGTTATTTGGCTGCAGGGCAGAAATGCATTTATTAAAACACCCACACCCACACCTACAACTGAGCCTTTAATGATTTCGCTGATGTGGTTTTTATGTAGAAGTTTTCTGAAAACAAAAGCTTGGAAAGGGGGTATGAGAAATCCACGCGTTCCCCTCCCCCACCTCCGCAATCCTACAGTATTGCAAGGCATCACCTCATGGATCAGGCTGATCAACTTGTTGCCCCTGCTGAGGATTATAATGAAATGTCTTGGAACTGAAGAACCTGGAACCCCAGATATAGAGGACAGAGGCGCCTTTCCCATAGGGCTTAGTGGTTCGTTGCGCCAGGGTGCTGGCCTCTCAGGGGCGCCCCAGCGAGTGGGGGAGCTGCACGGCTTTGCCGGCGGCCTCCCCTTTCCCTGCACCCGCCAGCTGGCCATCACCCACTAACTCCAAGCCCTACGAGAAATATCATCACCATTATTATTATTATTACTACTAGGAGTAGTACTACTACTACTGCCCTCCACCCATAGATATCAGGGCAGCTCACAGCCTGAAACTACAGTACTAAGCACATGCTAAAAACTAGAACAAAGGCAAACCAAACCAAGCCAGCAATGCTCCTTCTCCCTTATTTGTGAAACAAGCCTGTTAATTGCCTATCCAACTAAAAAAATAAAAAGGCACTGAAGGTTTTTGAGATCACTGCAAGCTAAAAAGCATTGCAGGGGGTTGGGCTAGATGACCCGCAGGGTCCCTTCCAATTCTACGTTTTCCTGAAAAACACACACGCACCACCCAGCTATGGTCCCTCTGCTGTCCTCGCCCCAAGCAACTGCGTGTGAGACTTGCTCCCCAGAAAGTGTGCCTTGTCTTGCTACCTGTGGTTTTTTGGTCTCTCATCAGCCCCCTCCCCCCAATCTGCTCATATTCCTTTCTCCCTAATCTCCAATATTACATTTTCCTCTGGTTGAGACTTAAAAGAGAAAGCCCTAATTCCCAACTGTGTTTCTTGCTGCAGTCCTACTGTCTTCTCAGAAGTAAGGTCCTATTAGATTCAGCAGGGCTTACTCTCAGGTAAGTGCAGTTAGGGCTGCAGCCTTGGTGATCCAAGTTTTGGGTCCTTTTTAGGTTCAGGATGTCACTGCTTTACACCCCCACCCCACCCCCCCACAAAATTTGAAAACGTCAGCTTTGCACTGAAAACACAAATTGGCAGGGAACTTCATTGTCTGTGTCTTTATTAATTTATTTAAAGAACAACAAACTGGCAATTGCTTTAAGTTTTTGATATGTGGTGATTTGAATCATGAGGATGAGTTAGAAGAACTGCTGGGTCTTGAATGAGTCTTGCTTTGGAATTGAGGACTTCACTGGATTTTCTTCTGCCTTTTCATTTTATTTCATTTTATTCTCATTTGTTCTAAGCCAGGGCTTGTTAGAGACAATGTGTAAGCGTGGTGTCAGCTCCCTAAAAAAAAGTCAACAACTTTGGGGTCCCCTCCCCCTTATAAAAGGTTGACAACTCTGGGAAACCGGGGGGGGGGGGGGGCGGCGAAGCACCACAGCTCCAGATATGCTTAAGACGGCCCTGATAGAGGAGCAAAACTACTCCAGGGCCAGTATCTTTCAGGTGGGGGCCTGCTGGAGAGCACAGGGGCCCACAGACCACTTTACAGTGAGCCTCAGTGCCACAACCTACCTAGCCCTTGAATGCCTTTGGGTTGGACCAATGCCTCGTGTGCTGGGGGAAGGAAGCTGAGAGTCAGGGAGGGAGGACCTCTTTCTCCAAGGTGAGAACTGCAGTGCAATATTATAATCTTAGAATATCTAACTGTGAAGATACATAAAATGAAAGGGTTTAAGGTCAGTGAGGAGGAGGAGGATTGGTTTGAGAAGATATTGAATTATTTGGGTAGGTTTGAACAATCTGGGACAATTAAAATGTTAAAAGTTAAATAAACCTTGTGGAGGGAGGAGTGTTAAGGTATACAGAATTGTACATATGGTTGATTTGAATATGCAATTATTGATTATGTATATGCAATGTATCAGCCACCTGGGGGGGGTTCACTGTTTGTGTTTTGGTTGATAAAAAAAAATTATTTTTTTTTAAAGAAAGAGGCAGAAGGTTAGTATTTTTTTAAATGGTGAAAGGAGAATAGAAAGGAACAGGCTAAAACAGGGAAGCTGTTACGGGAGAAAGTGCAAGTAAAAGGAAGGATTAAAGAAACTGTCAATTGCGGGAGGAGTTAGAAGTTTGCTGTGAACGGGAGAAGAAATTACAAGAGATGAGGAAAAGCAAAGAAGTTTGACAAGCCTGGAAGAGGAGGGGAAAGCAATCACAGTAAAAGCCCCCTAGATCAGCAAATCCCTCCTATAATGGGGAGAAGAGTCAACATTCTTCCAGAGCTAATGTCTGTATTGGAACTGAGGAGAGATGAAGAAGGAGCCCCTTGTGAGAGGGAAAATGAGGTGGCAGAGAATTTAGCAGTGGTACGGAAAAGGCACCCACTAGATCTGCTTGCCAAGCAGAGGATCTCTTAGAAGTGAAAAGATGCACAACTCGCCTGCGTTAAGTGACCTGTGGTCTGCGCTTTGCTTACAAAGCGAAGATGCACCTTCCTGAGCGAGGTGAGTCCCAGAATTCCTTGCAAGAATCCCAGCAATCACTAGGTCACTGGCTCCCAAAATCAGTGGCTCCACCCCCTGGGGGCACTGGGAGCAGCCAAGTGGCAAATCACCATCAGACTTCAAAAAGCTGGTATCGCTGGATCAAGTTCCTCAGTTTCGTTGAATTAATCAAACTAAAGAGTTTTAAATGGATTTGGAACAAATGTGCAATTATTCGTTACTGTTTTGAATTAATGGTGTCTTTATGTTCCTTATTGGGTCATGCAAACTATTCTTGTGAAGAATGCCTTTTTAAAAATATGAGGTCGGTGGCCCAGGGGATGAGTTTATGGAACGGGGAGGACAGGGCCCTCCAAAAGTTTGAGAACCATTGCGCTAGGTGGTCTCCTAGCAGAGCATAATTTACCTTCTGCCTGACCTTGTTGTACCCATTTATTTCAACAAGGCGCAGGAACTATGGCTGTCTTTGGCAGCTGGGCATCCTATTCAGTGTTCCGTTCCATGCTTGTCTGTTCTGATTTTTTCCTCCCTTCAGACAAAACTTCCTCCCAGTCCTCTGCCTTTCTTCCCTTCCTGACATCCTGCTCCTTCTGTCTTGCCAGTGTGAGGTGATGCGGCTTGCATTTCATTAGGTGAAATCGAAGCCTCGCACAGCCAGACGGAGGAGAATCTCCTCGCCACACTCTGGGGTGTTATGCAAGGGAGCTCAATCGGCAAAAGCAAATCTGCGCAGCGGGAGAAGGAATCTGGGCTCAAACAAACAAACAATAGCAGCAGAGCCAGCCCCCCCTCCAGATCTGGTGTCAGGTGTCTGCCAAGAAGAACCCCCTGGCAAGAAGAGTCCCCTGGACTCACTGAGGGAAAACGACTAGCCCAAAGGCCCTCCGAAAGCTGGAGCTGACCCCAAAGACTTCACAGATGAAATGAGGGGCAGCCCTCTTCACCCCGACTCTCAGGCCAACCATCACTTCCAAGAGGTTCATTGATGGCTACTAGCCACAATGGTTCACAGAAGAAGGCAGAAATGCTTCTGTGTACCAGTTGCTGGAAACCCCAGAAGAAGAGAAGGCTTTGTGCTCGAATCCTGCTTGCTGGCTTCCCAGAAGAGGCATCTGGTTGGCCACTGTGAGAACAGGATGCTGGACTAGATGGGCCATTGACCTGATTGACTAGTTGGCTCTTCTTCTTCTTATTGTTCCTACGTTCTTAGCCACTCACTCAGCACTGCGAAAGGTTCTTTCTCTGCCTGATGAATGCAAAAACTCATTGTGGTGTATTGTAGTAGAGGAAATTGCTTGCAAAAAGGTATACATTGGTCAAAACTGTGTACAAAAAGATGTCTATCATGACACAACACCCAATTGTCCCTATTTTCCACGGACAGTCCCAGATTGACAAAAGTCGTCCTGGTTTCTGATTTGATCCCAGAATGTACCCCTTTTCCTTAGAATGTCCCTATTTTTATCGGAGAAATGTTGGAGGGTATGGAATTATACGACACCCCCCTGAGCCAAGGAGATAAGTAACTATACACTACAGCCTTTAGAAGACATCTGAAGACAGTCGTGTATAGGGAAGTTTTAAAAATGTTTAATGTTTTATTACCATATGTTTTTATATAGGCTGGAAGCCACCCAGAGTGGCTGGGGCAACCCATTCAGATGGGCAAAAATAATAAAATTATTTATTATTAGTATTAGTATGAAATAGGCTGCAGGGGTCAGCAAACTTTTTCAGCAGGGGGCCGGTCCACTGTCCCTCAGACTTTGTGGGGGGGCCGGACCATATTGGGAGGGGGGGTGAACGAATTCCTATGCTACACAAATAACCCAGAGATGCATTTTAAATAAAAGCACAAATTCTACTCATGTAAAAACACCAGGCAGGTCCCACAAATAACCCAGAGATGCATTTTAAATACAGTGGTACCTCAGGTTACATATGCTTCAGGTTACATACGCTTCAGGTTACAGACTCCACTAACCCAGAAATAGTGCTTCAGGTTAAGAACTTTGTTTCAGGATGAGAACAGACATTGTGCTTCAGCGGCGCGGCAGCAGCAGGAGGCCCCATTAGCTAAAGTGGTGCTTCAGGTTAAGAATAGTTTCAGGTTAAGAACGGACCTCCGGAACGAATTAAGTACTTAACCCGAGGTATCACTGTAAAAGGACACATTCTACTCATGTAAAAACATGCTGATTCCTGGACCATCCGTGGGCCAGATTTAGAAGGCGACTGGGCCAGATCCGACCCCCAGGCCTTAGTTTGCCTACCCATGGAATAGGGTGTCCCTATTTTCATCGGAGAGATATTGGAGGGTATGCAGTCCTGTTCCTAAACATGGTGGCGGCTTTTATGTAAGAGTAAGGAAGAAACCTTTCAGGCTAATAGCTGTGCAGACTCAACAGCAAAGCTGATCTCTCCCCACAGGGTTCCCTGCGTTTTTGAACCTTTTGCAGTATTTTCTTTTGCAATATTAATGTGTTGCTAAGGTAGCGAGTTCATTTCGCAGCAAAGCGCAGCGCTGAAACCTCTTGGAACTTGCGGGCTCTTGGCAAAGCTGCCCCAACTGCGAATGCACATATTTAATTATAGAAAGCATATTGAAACTAGTGGCATCTCACAGTTTCCCCTTTTTGAATTTGCTGGGCATGATCCAGCCAAAGCAAAGCACCTGTAAGCCCCATTGATGTCAGTGGAAAAGCTTTAAGCAGGGGTTTCATCCCCCATTGAAATGAATGAGGCCCAAAAGATAATGGAGGTGGTCCCAGAGTCTGGCCACTGGAAGCATGAGACAGCCAAGCTCAGCCAGTAGGAGCCTGGCTATGGCCTGGATAGCAGACTTGTCTCAAAAACGCTGTGTGTACCTCCTCAAGTTCTCGAAAGAAAAGGCAGGATAGAAATGAAATAAACCAGCAGTTCTTAACTTTATCTTCATCATCCCCACTCTTTTAAATTTGGCATCTACCTGTTCTGATCCCAGTACAATTTATGCAATGAAATCACAGCATTCATTAAGAAGCTTTTTACTTCCTACTCTCGTTTCCTGAATTCCCATGAGCATCATAACAAGGATTCTGCAAGAAGGAAAGCTGAATCCTGTATAATTTATGTGTGTTTCCACCCTAATTTTTCATGCTGTTTAGTGGCTCATTTCAGACATCATCTCAAACAATGGTTTGTACTAGCCACAATTTAGAACCCAAACCATGGCTTGAGTTTGCAAACGGAGGCAAACCATGGTTTAGAGCCCCTTGTCTGTTTTCAGTTTTCATCTGCCCGGCACTCCCATCTTCAGGTGCAGAGAAATGGTTGTAACTGTGGTTTGTCAATTTAAGCATCATGCCGACAAGTGGCTAGCGCAAACCACAAGGTCTCAACCGGGGACAGCAAACTTTTTCAGCAGGGGGCTGATCCACTGTCCCTCAGACCTTGTGGGGGGCCGGACTAAATTTTTTTTTGGGAGGGGAGAAATGCAAGAGCACCATGAGCCCCGGTGGCTGCTTACCTGTGTCTTGCGAGTGGCAGGGGCTGGTGGCGGCAGCGGCGGAGGGACAATGAGTGGCACGCGAAAGGACTCAGGAGAGGGGCTGCTTAAAATGGCGGCTGCTCGAGCGCTGCTGCTGCTGCTGGCACCAACAAAGCCCAGCCCCCTTCCTCCTCTAGGCAGGGCGAGGAGAAGCCAGGAGGAGGGAGGGAGGGAGGAGGTGCTGCCGCCATGTGAGGGAGGGGGAAAGAACACACGCGCTCTTGCGATCCACATGGCGATTTCCGGACCATCTGCAGACTGGATCCAGAAGCCAATTGGACCTGATCCAGCCCGTAGACCTTAGTTTGCTGACCCATGGTCTAAACCTTCTTCACGCAATGGTTTTCAATTCTGATTTTGTGGCCAGAGCAAACTGTTACTTGTCAATGAAGACTGCACACTAAACCACAGCTAAACCTTCCTTAATCAAGGTTTGATGTGAGGTCAAAAATTGACAGAAACAACAGCCACATTTGCTGGATTGATTTCTGCCCAGGACACGTGGTATAAGTGCCCTGCTCTGCCAGGTTAAGAGTGGGGAGGAACATCCTACTATGTTGAAACCAGGGATCATAGTTTGTTGCTCCCTTGCAAGCCACATTCCGTCAGCTGGCAACAAACCTTTACTCAAGGTTGGCCAGCGATTGTGGCCTGTGAGGAAGAAACAAACCACAGTCCCTGGGTTTGATTCAATGGGGAGCCAAGGCACAATGGTTGGTTCATCCCACTCGCGCCAAAGGAAGAGCAAAGCAGGCACCATCTGGCAGCAGGGGCTAGCTTGCTGCTTCTTTAGAATAAATCACAATTTGCCGGAAAGTCTGGCTTCCTGTTACCTGTGAATGCAGCCAGTGAGGGCTTCCGCACTGCTTCAAGGGAAACCTGGAGTTTGTAAGAAATGCAATTCTGCAGCTAAAACCGCATTCAACAAGTTTTCTGTGCTCCCAGGAAACACACAGCCCTATCTCCTTCCTCAGCCAGCAGTGAGCCTTATGCAATAATCTGGCCTTGTCTTGAACTTCAGGCGTATATGGATTTCACCCTGGGAAATTTGCAGGAGCAAACAATGTACAACTATTATATTGTAACCAAGTAAATGGAACCGATAAGCCCTCAATTCCTGAAAACACCCATGGATGTTGCAGTATCTACGTGGTGACAATTTGTATTCCAGAGGAGAGGAGGCCAGAAAGTTACACTTGCAAGGGCAGCCATGATGGGTAACAACAGTTTAGCAGCTCAGATGCCTACACATTGCACCCAGGAAAGTCTGGTCCAAAATCTCAAGGTTCAGAAATTGTGAACATTTGTAACATAAAATCGTGATCTAAAGGGCTAGCCTTCACCTCTTAATTTCCTGGCACAAGCAAAGCAGCCTTTGCACCAGTTTTTGCATGCCTGACTTGTTTTGTTGTTTACATCTTATATCTGGCGCACATGCACATACATACAAGGAGATTGAAGCTACCTTCAGATATAATAGCAAGCCATGCATGGGCAACTTTGCATAGAGGTCATGTGGCACAAAGAGTCAGCTCCCACTCAGGAACGGCTGTGGGCAGGATTCCTGCTTTGTAGGGGGTTGGACTAGATGACCCTTGGGATCCCTTCCAACTCTACAGTTCTATGATTCTATGACTTTTTCAGATTTGCAGTTCCCTTCATTGCTTCTCCCTTGCATTACATGCAAGGGGTTGGAATGAGAAACATTTGTGTGAGTGTCAAACTGGTCCTTTTCATGCTAATTGTTAGTCTTCAAGGCAAAGGCCACACCGGCTGCATTCAGACGTAACAACAAACCATGGTTGCGAGACAGGCAAGTGCAAACCATCGTTTGCCTGTTTGGATAAGGGGAGGAGGCAGGCAGGTGGACATGAGCCTCAGACTCAGGCTTGCTTGTTGTGCTAAAACTAGGGTGTAGTCCGACTGTAGCAAATATAATATATTTCCCCATCTTTCCTAACCTCCATGACAATTTATTTATTTATCTGTTGCATTTAAACCCTCCCTTTTCTTCCAAGGAGCTCATGATGGCGTATATTGTCCTCCTCCTCATTTAATCTCCACAACAAACCTGCAAGGTAGGTTAGGTTAGGCTGAGAGGCAGTGACTGGCCCCTGAGGACACACCAAGTGAGCTTCACAGCTGTGGAGAGATTTGAACCCTGGTCTCTTGGGTTCAACACTCTAACCACCACACCACATTTGCATTCAGCGTTAGAACGGGGCCCTTTCATTTCAGCATCTATAAAGGAGAATATTGCCCTGTGTTGCCTCTTACACCTTTCCCGAATCCCTGAAAAATGGGAAGTAAGATTGAAGCACAGAACATGGTCCTGAACGTGTATACTGACTTTGAGCCCGATGTCTCAGCGCTCAAGGCAGGGAGCACACTGGGTTGTATTTGTGTTTTCTGCCCAGCCCCAACTTGAAAAGGAGTTGCAGGGATCAAGCTGGTGTTTGAACTTGAAAGACAATGCGGTATAGTGGTTAGAGCATTGGGCAAGGACCTGGTGAAGACTAGGGTTCAAATCTCCCCACAGGTGCCCTTTGGCTAGTCATTCTTTCTCAGCCTAACCTACTTCACAGGGTTACTGGCATGTACTATGGAGAGGAGCCACTTTGAGCTCCTTGGTGGATTATAAAAGCAATTACAATGGTACCTCAGGTTACATACGCTTCAGGTTACATACGCTTCAGGTTACAGACTCCGCTAACCCAGAAATAGTACCTCGGGTTAAGAACTTTGCTTCAGGATGAGAACAGAAATCGTGGCGCGGTGGGAGCGGGAGGCCCCATTAGCTAAAGTGGTGCTTCAGGTTAAGAACAGTTTTAGGTTAAGAACAGACCTCCAGAATGAATTAAGTACTAAACCCGAGGTACCACTGTATTAAGTAAAAGTAATGACATGTAAATGAATAAATAAATTTTGGTCTTATCCTCTCAACAAGAGCAGCAAATTTCTTTCCAGTTTCTCAGAGCTATCATGCTATGAATAATTTACAAGCCTAACCTACCTCATGGGGTTGTTTTGGGGATTAAAGGAGGAAGGGAATAACCATAAGTTCCTTGGGAAAAAATGTGGTGTATATATGCAATGAATAAATAAAAGTAATAAATGAGCAGAATGCAAAGCAAACAAGTTATCCTGAAGGCCTCACATATAAAAGGTCAGAACTGGCCAGTGAAAAGGTCAGCTCGTTGATTAGTTGTCCATTCAATATTGATGCGTATTTTCATTATTGGATTCTATAGCCAAAACATTAGGACATACCGTAATCTTTTCATCACGTGTTTAATATTCTTGTACTATTTAAACACAACACACAAACATGGCTAAGGACATTTGTTGGAATGGCTGTCACTCAGTGACAGAGCACCTGCTATTCACCTAAATTCAATTCCCAATAGCAGTATCACCAGGCAGGGCTGGGAGACAGCCTCTGCTGAGATCCTGGAGAGCTGCTGCCAGTCAGTGTAGACAATACTGAGCTAGGTGGACCAAGGGTCTGACTCGGTGTAAGGCATCTTCCTATGTTTCATGCTCTACCCCAAGAAAGAAAAATATAGAGACGCTTTCACCCCAAAATAGAGTGACACTACACAAGAACAGAGGGACGCAGGTGGCGCTGTGGGTTAAACCACAGAGCCTAGGACTTGCTGAACAGAAGGTTGGCGGTTCGAATCCCCGCAATGGGTGAGCTCCCGTTGCTCAGTCCCTGCTCCTGCCAACCTAGCAGTTCAAAAGTACATCAAAGTGCAAGTAGATAAATAGGTACCGCTCCGGCAGGAAGGTAAACGGCCTTTCCGTGTGCTGCTCTGGTTCGCCAGAAGTGGCTTAGTCATGCTGGCCACATGACCCAGAAGCTGTATGCCGGCTCCCTCTGCCAGTAAAGCAAGATGAGCGGCACAACCTCAGAGTCGGTCACGACTGGAGCTAATGGTCAGGGGTCCCTTTACCTTTTACACAAGAAAAGGGAGTTCAAAATAGCTTCGTCTCCATTAGAAGTCATGGATGTTGGATGTGGAAGACATGTTAAGAGGTTGCTGTACACAAAGCAAAACTACTTTGAATATGGAATCAAGTATGGAATCAAAAGCAGGGAAAAGCAAGCTACGGCTGCCTTTGCCAATCTAGTGCTGTCCAGATGTTTTGGACTACAACTCCCATCAGCCCCAGCCGTCAATCAAATTGTAAAACGGAACCCGATCCGTACAGAGCAGGGGGGAGAGGATCGCAGGGGCCTGTACAACAAAGAATTCTGAAAAGCGGGGGAGCCAGTCACTTGGAGAGAGGCCCATGTGCATACCACGGGGTTTGGCTCATGCTTGGTTGGAGGTAGCGACTGCTCTCGCAATCCCTATGAACATTCACTGAACAAGCGAAAAGAACTCATGCTCTGACGTGTACAGGCAAATCGCGGTGTGCCGGCAGACCAGCATCACCAACTAGGCTTGGCAGGGTGTGTGTGTGTGTGTCTTCAAACCATGGTTTGTGATAATGATGGTTTGGCTTCATGTCATAAAAACAGAAGAAGAGCCTGCTGGGTTGTGCTAATGTCCCATCTAGTCCAACATCCTGTTCTGAACTGTGGGAAACCAGCAAGCAAGATTCTAGAACAAGAGGCCTCTCCCCTCCTGTGGTTTCCAGAAACCGAATCTCCTCAACACTCAGCTTCATTAGATGTGCGAATTGGCAAACCAAAATTATGGTGGTCGTTTCCCCTCCAAGAGGCTTGCCTGTGTCAGAGGAATGAAATTGCTGAGCGGATGGGGAATCAAAGCAGACAAGAAGCTCTCAACCATGTATGTTTGGAACCTCAAGTCATGGTTTGCTTGGGTTCTAAACTATGGTTAGAGCAAACTATGGTTTAGTGTGATGTATGAACTGAGTCACATGTTGCATTAAAATATCCGATCTGAGCTAGATTTTCACTGTGTTGCACAAGTGATGGCGAGTTCACACAGCTGTAAGTTGTCGTATAAAAATGCTCTTGAAAGTCGTCTGGATCGTTACACTGTTTGTTGTTGATGTTTTCTTTTATCAACAAACTTTTTAAAAACTGCAGAAATCCATGTCTCAATGGTTCCCTTTTTTGAAAAAAAATATAAAACAGTCTTAAAATGAAGGGGTGCATTATTACTGTATTCCCATTTTGCTGTGTTTCTGGAGAGGGAGGTGAAACTGAGAGATTATGGCATGCACTGAGTCACCTCCTAAGTCCATATTTGAGGCACAATTTAGCTCAGAACCTTGCTGGGCTACACAGCTTATGCTTGTAACCACTATGCTCTGCCGAGCTCTCAAGAAAAACGCCTCTGTCAGAAAAGATGCCTGGCTTCCCTGCGACAGAAAGGCAACAAATTGCGCTCTTATTTATTCCTTCAGTTGCCTTCATTAAATAGTAAGCTAGGAAGCAGGGTT
Organism: Podarcis muralis; assembly: GCF_964188315.1. Lineage (NCBI taxonomy): Eukaryota > Metazoa > Chordata > Lepidosauria > Squamata > Lacertidae > Podarcis > Podarcis muralis. The sequence continues at coordinate 30,230,237 of NC_135661.1, read as the reverse complement.
CGTTGGATTTCCCTCTCTCTTTTCTGATGCGCCTGCTAATAATATTGTTATTCTAATCAAAGCATTGTAGTATTGGAAGGAACCCCGAGGGTCATCTAGTCCAACCAGCTGCAATCCAGGAATGAATAACAAAAGCATCCGTGGCAGGCAGCCATCTTTATTAATCATAATACTAATATCACACACAGCTCCACACATCACCTTGGGTTGCCCTCGGTTTCCCCCATGCAAAATATCTCCATACCCTGACACAGTGGTGTTAACTATATTTTGAATGAGCAACAAAAAAGGGGGTCATAATTAATATTCCCAGGACTGAATGCCATTGTGTCCCACAAAGAGGAAGAGGAAAGTGACATGGGCAGGTCAACCTGTTCCTCGCCATCAGAAACCACTTCATTCTTCCCCTGAATATGTTGGTGGCTACTCCTGTCTCCCTCCCTCCCCTTGGTTTTGTACCCAGGATGAGGGTCTTTGATGTTGGACGAAGATCAGCTGTGGCAGGAAGGCACATGGATGGACAAGAAAAATGGTTTTCTGTGTCCTCCGGGGACTCAATTAGGAAAATGGTGATGTATGTTGGTTTGTTTTCCCCCTTTCCCCTTGCCAGGAAACTCTTAATTAGAGCTCCTTGTTCTTTTCCTTTCTGTGTGGCTCGTTTTGGGACCTCAGAGGTGAGCTGCTAGTCAGGAAGGCTTTCGCGAGGGTGTCTTTCAAGGGAGCAGCGGCAGCTCCTTGCAAGAGATAGGAAAGACTCTCCACCTGCATTTCAGTTCCAACTTCTCAGCACAGACACATTCTGGTCTGCAGTTTTGACTGACGTACCCATTTTTGCAAGCAACACCCCCTCTTAGAATGCATCTTTCTAATTTATTTTCACAGCCTGACCGTGTTTTGCTTCTCATGTGGGGTTCCTAGATATGCTGTTCAAAGCAAACTGAATCAAAATCTCTGCCCCATCCCCACCTCTGCTAGAAACCCTGGGAAGCTCCTGTCACTCAAGGAGATGGGAGTGATGGTGATGATTACTATTCCTGATAGGCCACAGTCCTGTTGTTAATTTCCCTCCCTCGGATGATGCAGAAGCCCTGCTTTCCCTAAGCTGCTGCTTAAAAGCTTTTGGTCCTAATGGGAACAAAAAAGGACGTTTTAAGAAAAAGGGCGTTTTAAGGACGAGAGGATATGCTAAAGACTCGGAGACTTGGCAGACCCTGAACCACATCCAGCCACAGCTCAGCTTATGCAGTCCACAACAGTGGACAATTCAGCTGTCAACCCATGTGAAGCAATCACATGACCCAGACCACACTCTTCTGGGTCTGCATGTTACAGGTAGGGTTCCCAAATGACCAAGGCCTGGACTCTTCCTGGGTCTCTTCTGCTTTTAACAGTATGGTATATCATCATCAGTGGATAATCTGAGAAATGAACTTCTCACAGCACAGAGGGAGACACCAGCTTACTCCAGATGTTTTGTGGCATGTGAATGAACGTTGTATTTACACAACTCTCCCTTACACTCTCTGACATCTTTCCTTCTCAGTGTGTGGTGAACCATAGCGTGCCACATGTGATCTGGAAAAACTATGGTTTGCAGAAAACATGAGTTTCCCCACAAACCATGCAATGTCTGCTTTCGATGTATCAGAAATCTGAGGGCTCAATTCAGAACACACCCACAGAACTTATGCATCCTCAAAGAGCAAGAAGGCATTGCCACAACAGAGAGCAAAACTTGCATAAAATTTCCATATACTCTGGAGCAGGGCCTTTTCAGTGGCAGCACCCCAGTTGTGCAGCTCCCTCGCCTTGGAGGCACAAGGGACCACAGCACTGATAGGCTTCCAGCACACAGCAAAGACTCCTTTGGTCTCCTGAACTTTTAGAGGACATGTTTGGTTTAAATTCTACTTCCCCCCGCCTTAGGCTCTGACGGCGCAGGAACGGTAGGCCCTCCTTAATCTAGTATCACCCATCACTTTGCAAACTCCTTTCCAAACCAGCAGTTAAGTTATATCCACCCTGGCATCTTAAAACACAGCAAAGTCCTTTTCCCTCCCCCTGCCCTGCACTTCAAGTCTCCTTTGCGCACCAGAGAATCTTCCTTCGATGCACATTACCTGACTCCTTTCCCCATGCCTGCAACAACCCCCACAAATTCCTATTTAAGGAAGCCATCATCTGCACATGCCCAACAAATGCCCAAACTGTGCACACCTCAGCTTAACCACAGTGTGTGTTTTCAAATTGGACAGAAGCTGGTTTGAGGGGAAACAAATCCATCAGGAGTATTCCTCAAGGAACTACGGATTGTCTATGGATTGTGGCTAGCACCCATGGGTCTTCAGCTTCATGCAGCAGCGGTGGGAGTGTACTGGAGCCAGGGCAATGGTCCTGCATGCAAGTCTATATGGTTGGGACATATATCCAGGGATGCCTGGGAGAGACTCCTTGCCCGAAACTCTGGAGAGCTGCTGCCAGCCAGTGTAGACAATGCTGCACTAGATGGACCAACGGTAAGGCAGCTTCCTATTCCTGGCCCCCCCCCCCCCCGTTTCCTCCGAAAGAGCCCTATGAGGCAGGTTGGGCTGAGATAGTGTGACTGGCCCTCAATGTCACCCAGTGAGCTTTGTGGCCTAGCAGGGCTCTGAGCATGGGACTCCCCGGTCCTAATGCACGACTCTTCTCCATTACACCACACTGTCCTTGTTGCAAGCTCAGGAGGCTTGAGACCACTGCAAGGAGTTTGGGATCAGAGGGCGGGGGGCTTGTGCCCTTCTCCACTCTCTGGGCCCAAACCCATAATGGACCAGCTTCATCTTGGATGCAGCTGCTCCTGGGTTGAAAACAAACCCACACAGACTGATCCCCATCCAGTCTTTGGCCACAGGTGGAAAGGACCAAGCTCAATGGTTGAATTATGGAATCATAGCATTGCAGAGATGGAAGGGATCCTGAGGATCATCTAGTCTGATGGCCTGAAATACAGGAATCACAACTTATGCATCCCTGACTGATGTCCACCCGACCTCTATTCAAAAACCTGCAACGAAGGAGTCCGTTCCACTGTCAAACAGCTCTTACTATCAGAAAGTTCTCCTTAAGGTTTTGTGGCAATCTCCTTTCTCATCGTTTGAATCCATTCATGGTCCTTCCCTCTGGAGCAGCAGAAAACAAGCTTGCTCCATCTTCCATGTGACAGCCCTTTGGATATTTGAAGACGGCTATCATGCCAACCTCTCTCTGCCTCTTCTTTTCCAGGCTAAATCTATCCCACATCCTCAACTGTCCCTCATAAGGCTTGATTTCCAGACCCTTTTATCCTTTGCTCAGCGGGAAGAAGGTCCCTGGCCAGTGATGGGGAAAGAGAAAAGCCCGTGACTGAGACCCCGGAAAGTCACTGCCAGTCAGAGTGGACAATACTGTGCTGGAATCTCGTTAAAACAGAAAGGTGTCAAACCATCGCAAGAGGCAGGCACCCCCAAATTCGGCCCTCCAGATGTTTTGAGACTACAATTCCCATCATCCCTGACCACTGGTCCTGGTAGCTGGGGATGATGGGAGTTGTAGTCCCAAAACATCTGGAGGGCCGAGTTTGGGGGTGCCTGGCAAGAGGTGTTGAAATTTTGGGAGGCTGGATAGTTGCCATGGAATGGTCTCGGGGTGGGGGTGCACGTTTTTATTTTTTATTATTATTACTTGGTTAAAATAAAAATAAAAATAATATTCACGAGGGGGGAAAATCTGTACTGGAATCTGACTTAATAATAATAATACATTTTTATTTATATCCCGCCCTCCCCAGCCGAAGCCGGGCTCAAGGCAAAGCTGCGTCTGATGTTTGGCTTCAGACCTGAGCTTGCAGCTGGCTGAGAGGACTCACCATAGAGCCTGGCATGGTGCCCCCAGAGCCCTTTGGACTGGGTCTCTCTTGGATCCCAGCACCTAGTGGATGAAGTATTGAGGGGGGGCCAGGGAGGAAAGAGGGGGGATGGACCTCTCTCTTCCTCGTCCTGTTCCTCAAAGGCCCCCACTTGCAAAGGAGCCAACTCCTAGGAGCTGAGGTCCCTTCTGCTTCCCACAGTATAATATTTGAGGAGGCCAGGGGTCCCCCAAAGTTGATAGGCATTGTCATTCAAATGGGGTTTGTGTGTGCTGCATCTTGTGATCGATTATGTGGGGCAGGACACTCGGACCCTTACCTGGCCCCCCCCCCAATATTTTATCCAAGTTAGCACCCCCGCCCGCTTCTCCAGTAGTATTGAATTATTTTAAAATGGCGGGATTTGAATAGATTTTAAAATTATAAACTGTGCTGTTTTGTTTTTAAATCTGTTTTGATGCACATACTAGAAGAGAAGCCAGTTTGGGATGCTGGTGTATTTCTTGAAGTCCTGTCCTATCTTTTGGATTTGGCAGAGGGAGGTGTCTGGCATCTCAACAAAAGTAGCTGGGTTTTCCTTCCTCTGGGACACCAAAGTTCCCAGGTTAAAGAGAATGCAAAAATTCAGGATTATTTTTATATTTAAAAAAGCAAATAGCTGGAGGTGTGTGGTGATTAATAGGATCAGGGCACAAGATGAGGGAGGATTTAACCCTTTTCTTCCCTGCTGTGGTCCTGGGCTTGCGGGGTGGGGGATATATACTGAATGTGGCATTTGCTTTTGGGATGGGGTGGGGGATTTCTTCTTAATGCACAGTAATGCACATTAGTAGGGCACACTTGCTCACAGGTGATAAAAGTGCACAGGACAATGCACTTTGTCACTTGGACAATTTTAAAACCGGATCTCCAAAGAGGCAGTGTGGCGTAGTAGTTAGAGTGTCAGGCTTGCCAATGAGACACGGGTTCAAATCACAAGGAAGCTCACTTTTCCAAACTCAGCCTGAAGTCTTCTCCTCCCTCCCTCTCAAGCCAACCAGAAAGGGCTGTTGTGAGGACAGCATGGAAGGTGGTAGAGAAACAGAACCGAGGATGCCGCCCTGAGCTTTCAGCAACGAGGATCCCCCCCCCCCCGAACTTTTGGGAAGGCAAGCCGGACAAAAACCACAATCCATACGGACGGCTAAAGCGGCGATTCACACGTGCCCAACCAACAAGGTCCCTTGGTAGGCTACAGGTGCCTCCGGCGTTTGCCGCGAAGCAGGTGCCCGGGATCCGCGGAAGCTTGGCACTGCCACCGACGTTACTCCAGGAAGCTCGGATCGGGTCCCCATTCCCACCCCACAACGCAGGAGAAAGCCAAGGGCAGGAGAGCACTTTGCAGGGCGCGATCCTCCGACTCCCCCCTCCCCACAGCCAAACCCCCACTTTTTGAGCCAAGATAGATCTCAAGGTGGGGGGGGCAGAGTCTCGAGGAGCCCCCGTCCCTCCCGCACAGACTTTCCTCGGAGTTTCTGCCCGACGCCCCCTTCCCCGGGAGGCGACCCCCTCCCTCCCTCCCTCTCCCCCCACCCCAACTCTGACCTATGATGATGGCACAGGCGCTGACCAGCCCGATCTCCTTCTTGAGCGCGACCTTCTCGGCGGCGCCGGCGGGGCTGCTCGGGGGGGCGGCGCCCTCCGCCCGGCTGCCGCTCCCTCCGCCGCTGCCCTGCTGGGGGGTCTTCCCGGGGGGCTGCGGCTGCTCCTGCCGGGCGGGAGGGGCCGGCTGCTGCTGCTGCGCCGCGATGCTCTTGCGGAGGCTCCGCTGCTGGTTCTCCCCGGCCATCGCCTCGCCTCCCCCGCCGCCGCCGGAGCCCTCCGCTCTGCTCTGCCGCCCAGCTGCGGGGGAGGGGGCAACGGGGAGCGGGAGGGAGGGAGGGAGGGACGGAGGCGCATGCGCCGTGCGAGGAGAGGAGCCCGGGGCGCCCGAGGTGGCTCGGCCCGGGGGTGGCGGGGGGCGGGGGAGGTCGCGTTGTTTGTAACCCACCCACCCCCTCCGATTTCCAAGTCTGCACGTCCAGTGAGAAAGAGAGAGAAAAGGATAGACGCGTGTAGACACATTCACACGCACACGCGGACCATAAAGGCGCGTCTGGGTGCAGAAACGCTTGGGGGGGGGGACCTGTACGAGCAGCAGGGGCAGGCGAAGCAGGTGGTGGTGGGGCGCTCGGCTCCGCTTGGATCCCCTCCCTCCACCGGCCTCGGCATCCCTCGCCAGCCCGGGATCAGCCAGGCAAAGGGCTCCTAGGGACTTTGGCTCCCCTCAGCTCCAACCATTGGTCCTGCTGGCCTTGGGCTGGAGGAAGTTGGACTGGACTCGTGCCCGTTGGGCTTTTCCCTTGGCGGGGGTCACTTTCTATGTGTGGCGTTGGGGGGGGGGGAGAGGGACTCTGTTTGCCATGGGGGTGTTCTTGGCTTCTCCTTTGCTGCCCCACCTCCAGCCCCAGTAACCTCCAGAAGGGAGTTGCTGCCACGGGCATTAGGGGGGTGTAGATTTTAATGAGCTAAATCGAGTGGAAGATTGTGAGTCAGGAGAACGGTGTAGCAACTTGACAATTTATCTTTCGGTTGCTATTTTGTTGCATAGATTATAAATGCTGCGTTGACTGGTTAAACGTATAATAATATGCACTATTGCCTTAAACAGGATGTTTGGCTTATTTTTTCAGTTGTTGCTTTGTTAACAGTGCTTTATAGATTGCAATTGTTTGGCTGATGACTGTGGCAATCCATTCAGACTGGTGGGGTACAAATAAATGATTAATAATAATAATTCTATAGGATTCCTGGTGTATTTGTGATGTTCTATTATGTTCTAATGTTTCTGTTCTCGTTTGTAAGCCGCACTGGGATTCATTGGGATGGAAAGGGGCATAGAATCATATTGATCAAATCTCTCTCGCACGCACTCCTTGAGGAGCAAAATAAAAACCCTCAAAAGCTGATCTTGGGAGCTGTCGGAAAATTAGATTTTGTTTCATTAGAGAGACAGATCCCCCAGGAAAACCCACGCACGCGTCTTCTCCCGTGGCACCAAATAAAGACCAACAAATGACACGCTTTTGTCGCTTGCTTCAAACCCACCTGAACCTTGATGATCCTCAGGGTCCCTTCCAACTCTCTACCATTCTTTTATTCTATACAAAATAAAAAAATTCCTTCCAGTAGCATCTTAGAGGCCAACTAACTTTGCTATTGGTATGAGCTTTCGTGTGCATGCACACTTCTTCAGATACTGTTCTCCTTGTCCCGACGGGACGGGACTTGGCCGGAGCAACCTTCGCGCAAAGCAGCGCAGACGCTGGACGCGGTCCGGATTCGGCCTTAACCTCAGATAACCGGCTCACTTGCAGAGCGCGTCAGCCCTAGATCTTCCCCAGCACCTGCCCCCAAACCTCGCAGAGCCTTTTCTTGGGGGGCGTCTGCAGTTCGGGGGGGTTGGTTAAAAAAATGTCCCTGTGAATCAGGAGAGATTGACTCGATAACTCACGTTCTTCTGCATTGCTCCATACCAAAGTTTTTTTTCTTGAGCCCTGTTAGCAAAAAATTCCCGAGACGACCACGAGGACAATTTGATGCTGTTCCCTTCCCTCCCTCTCTCTTTTTTTGAGGGGGTGGGGAGCTAAACATTGTGCTGCTTCCAGGGACGAATCTCAACATCCTTGTCATTTTCCTTTCTGTGCCTGGAGTTCTGCAGCAGGAGACTGTCGCGAGTCATTTTATTGTTACGGGTCTCTCTGTTTTGTTTCGTTGGGTCTTATTTATTTGATTTATTTCATAAAATTTATACGCTGCTTGAGTGTAAAAAAAAAAAACCAACCCTCAAAAAACGGTTTGCAAAAGGAATAAACAAAGAAATCAAATAAAGATTTACAACAATAGTTTAAAACATACAAAAAGTTAAAATGCTAAAACAAGTTGAAATTCACATCTACTTTATAAGCGTCTGGGTAGACATGTCTGAACACGGATGCTTTCAGCAGGGGCCAAAATATATCTGGGCAAAGTTTCTTTTTTGAATACTGGTCGTTGGATCTTAATTGATTGAGTGATTGATTGAGAAACTTCTGTCATGACACGTTTGTTAGTCTTTTAAGGTGTCGTGAGACTCTCTCTCTCTCTCTCTCTCTCTCTCTCTCTCTCTCTCTCTCTCTCCTTAGCTGCAAGGGACTTTTGTCACAAAAGAGCAAATTTCTCCTGGCGACCTTTAGCACTAACGTCCTGGGGGATGAGCGCACTCTTCTGCTACGAGTGAAAATCACAGCCCCATCCCAGGATGTCTGGTCCTACAGAGGCGTGGCCCACTGGGTGCAATGGGGCTGCCTTGCTTGGGCTGTGGACACCCTGCCGCTTCCTCGGCCTGCTGCCGGTACTTGAAGCCGAGTGCCCGCGAGGTTAGTCGCGATCCATGCAGATCCAGTGGCCGCTTGAGAAATTCTCCCCTTCTGACGCGCTTCCCTTCCAACCAGCTCCCCTCCAACTTGAAAGCCGCCGGGCGCTGTCCCTTTGCGGAGGTGTGTCCGCTTGAGATGCGTCCCTTGCGCAGGCGCAGATGACAGCTTTCTCTACACGGGAGTTTTCAGGAACCAAATCAGAGGGTGGGCATTGTGGGAAGCCTTCCAAAAAAGTGGGCCCAGCGAAGGGTAAAGGCGGCTTGGAATTGGGCAGACGGCTTTTTTTGGTTAGCTTCTGGCTTTGCAAAGTTCAGTTTTGATAGGCAAGATTGTAAACTGAATCCAATTTATTCCCCTCCTTGCCCCATTGCAACTGCCCACCCCTTGCCTCCCAGCTGGAATGGGGGAGCTTCAAAAGGCAGCTGAACAGGGAGCCCCAGGGAGGAGGAGGAGGAGGAAGGTCAGGGGGCTGGCACATGGTCTTGTCAGGATTGTCAATGGGGAGAAGGGCTTTGTGGAGAGAAAAAATATTGTCCCCACAGCCAATTCTGGCTGAGTAGGCCCCCTACATTTGAATCATCTCCAAAAAAAGAACCCTGGGAATTGTAGCTGGTTAAAGGTGCTATGAGGGGTAAACTACAGTTCTTGGGATTCCTTGACAGAAGCAGCTTGCTTTAAATGGAGGGTGTAAAAGAAATGATAAATAAATAAAGGTATCTGCTGCCACCGACTTGCCAAGAAGAAAGGGAGAAATGTCAGCCTCCCCTCCTAGCCTGCTGCTTTCCTTAATAAGCAACTTGCCCCTGTCCCCCCCTCCCACCTCTGCCAGCAGTAAATTCCTCTATTATTTGTAGAAAAATAAGCTCTTAAGGGGTTTAGCTTGATTACTAAGCAATGTTGGTAGGCAACCCGAAACAAGCTTTCATGTGGACTAGCAACAGGGTTGTGTTAAAGAGGAGGTTTAATTTATTTCTGCTGGCTTTTCCACAGTTGAGAAATAGTTTAGGATTTAATTGCTGCTGCTGTTGCTGACTGGATTTGTGGTGTTTTTTAATCTGTTTTAGATTATTGGGTTATTTTTAAAATTGTTTTATCTTTATTTTTTTACTGAGATTATGTACTGAGAGTGTGATTGTAATTTGTCTTGAGTACCTTGGAAAAAGACTTCAGGGGGATTCAACACTAGATGATGGTTTTGCTTGGGTGTCTGAATGGTACCCCCTCCCCCCTCTAAACAGAAACATTCGCAATAGCAACATCTCATTGTGGAACACCAGGTTCCCCTCTACCTTTGATGGGCAGGTCTTCATGTGATGGCTCAGGTAGTAAAAATGCCCTACCCCCAATAAAACCAAGTGGGAGATATTAGCATGTTTGCAGAAGTACACACACACAAAAATCTCGAAAAATCCTTCAAAAACCTTTAAGAATGTAAGAAGAGCCTTCTGGATTCTTTGGCGACTCTGCTTTCTACTTCTCTCCATTCAGAGGACTCTCTCCATTTATTCCTAACCTTTGCTTCCTGCCACTTAACCAATTCCTGATCCAAAAGAGGACCTCTTCTCTTATTCCTTGACTGTGAAGCTTACTCAGGAGTCTTTGGTGCGGTACTTTGTCAAAAACATTTTGGAACTTCAAGGACACCATGTCAGTAGAATCATCTCTATCTATATGCTTGTTGACACTCTCCAAAAATTCTAATAGTTTCGTGAGGCAGGGCTTTGCTTTGCAGAAGCCATGCTGACTCTGTTTCAGCAGGGCTTGTTCTTCTGTATGCTTGATTATTTTATCTTTAGCAATGCTTTCCATCAATAAGGGCTGAGAATGCTCTGGGGCCACATAATCCTGGCTGATTGGTCCATGACAGGTGTGTGCGTGGCAGAAGAACAGGACAGCTGAATGGAGCATCCTGGTGGATGGTAGAACAGGAATCTTTTCTTGCAGGACCAGATGGGCTGGATAGAAATAATAATAATAACCACCATCATCATAATAATAGCAAGCCATACACAGATACTGGGCACCCTTAAAAATGCCTGCACCCCTCACAGCACACTGCCTCAACCCCTCTCTAAGCTGCACATCATCACAAAGGCAGCAAACCTAAATAAGAAGAGCCTCTGGATCAGGCCAATGACTCATCTAGTCCAGCATCCTGTTCTCACAGTGGCCAACTAGATGACTATGAGAAACAAGCAAGCAGGACTCAAGCACAAGAGCCTTCTCCCCTTCCTGTGGTTTCCATCAGAAACATTGCTGTCTCTGGAGGCAGAGCATAGCCATCATGGCTAGTAGCCACTTTGTGAATTGATCAAATCCTCTTTTAAAGCCATCCAAACCATTTAAGCGTCAAACACTTAAATACTACTGAATTCTCAGGCAAAAAGGGGAAGCATTTTGACCTGACATCTACATGCAGAGAGTCCAGGTGTGGAAGGAGTCCCAAAATTCAACATCACTGCATCAGGGTGGGCAAGTGTAGAGAACAGTTCTCTGTTTGATTAGCGCCCTGGGCCAAGTGTGGTTTAAATAATGTAGGAAGTATATACACAAAGTATCAAATGTGGTGACAGTAATAATAATGCAACCAAACAACAACACCACAAACTGGCTTATAAGTATAAAACCAAATTTACTAGAATAATAACTAGAATAGAGATAGACTTGTAACCATTCAAGCAACAAACATACTAAGGTGCCATGTGCAAAACAAAGCCTGGAGATACTGTAAACATGGAGTGGATAAATGTACAACTGTATCTTAACAGATGGATTCAAGTTGCAAGAAATAAGATTCCGACTAACTTTCTGATGGTGAGAGCTGTTTGACTGTGGAAGGGGCTCGCTCGGAAGGTGGTGGACCCGCTTTCATTGGAGGTTTTTTAGCATCTGCCATGGATGCTTTAGTTGTCATTCCTGCATTGCATGGGGTTGGACTCGATGACCCTTGGGGTCCCTTCCAACTCCACAGTTCTGATTTTAGGGCTTGGTGCCTGCTTGGATTGGGCTGAACAACCTCCCATCCTGCCTTTAGCAAGGCCACATGCTGAGTTAATATTTTAAATCATTTTATTTTTTTTAAAAAAGAAGTAGGGGGAAAGGCCAGCATTCAGAAGGCAGAGAGAGAGAGAGAGAGAGAGAGAGCAGCTGCTCTCCAAAGTCAGCTCTCCAGAGCAACAACTTCCTCTGGGCAGCCAAGTCCAGGCAGCCTGTGTTCCCCTTGAATGACGAAATGTTAGTAAGCAAAAAAGCCAGAGTTCTTTGCCGAGAGGGGACAGCCCCATGGCAACTGAACAGAATGGTGGGGGCAGGGTGTTGGCCCAGGGGCTCCTTTCCCAAAAAGGCTGCTGGTGGTTGCTCTTTTGAGCCTAGCTTTCTTTCACGCATTGAAATGTACAGAAATGCATATATGTACATAAACAGCCTTTTTGGGGCCTGCTTGTTTAATTATTAAGTTGAGTCCCCTTGTCGTTTGCCGTTTCTCAGCGACTAAGGACATTGGAAGGACTCTGCTGGGTTGCAGGAAGTTGCCTTTGTTCCAATCCAGGCCACGTCAGTACTACCTACACAGACTGGCAGCAGCTCCCTGGGATGCCAGGGCAGGTTCTCTCCCATTCCTAGATCGAGCCTCTGCATGCCAGGGCTAGTCGAGGCTGAGTCTGGGCTGGGAGCTGGAAGGGGACAGAGAGCCTGAATTTGCTCTCTGTGCTGAATCCAGTGCTACAGCTTTGGAGACCCCCTGGAACTCTAACGGGGGAAGCAAGATCAGCTTGTACTGTGAGCCCACCCATCAGGTCATATATATGTGTGTAAATAAAACCAAATCGCCTCAAGACAACACAGTCTCCACTGCCCCTCATTTCAAGGAAGGCAAACGCTGAGTAAGTGCAGGAGTCTCTCAATGCTTAGAGATTGGGGTGACACATAAGAATAATAAATTTGTCTTCTAAATATAGCCAATGGCTTCGGCCTTTCCTTATCCCCTTCTGCACCCCTGATCTGAAGCTCTTCTCCTATTCCTACATTTAGCTGTGGTGATTGTATGTTGCAAATCACTCTGAGACCTGCGGGTATTTTGTTGTTGTTTAGTCGTTTAGTCGTGTCCGACTCTTCGTGACCCCATGGACCAGAGCACGCCAGGCACTCCTGTCTTCCACTGCCTCCCGCAGTTGGGTCAAACTCATGCTGGTAGCTTCAAGAACACTGTCCAACCATCTCGTCCTCTGTCATCCCCTTCTCCTTGTGCCCTCCATCTTTCCCAACATCAGGGTCTTTTCCAGGGAGTCTTCTCTTCTCATGAGGTGGCCAAAGTATTGGAGTCTCAGCTTCAGGATCTGTCCTTCCAGTGAGCACTCAGGGCTGATTCCCTTAAGAATGGATAGGTTTGATCTTCTTGCAGTCCATGGGACTCTCAAGAGTCTCCTCCACTTGTGGGTGTAGGGCAGTATTATAATAATAATAATAATAATAATAATAATAATAATAATAATAATAATAATGCTGCTGCAATGGGTGGGACTTGATGACCCTTGAGGATCCCTTCCAGCCCTACAGTTCTGTGATTCTCTGCTCAGACTGTTACACAAGACAAACACATTCTTAGTCCCTTGTTTTTCCCCACCCTCCTCCTTTGCAGCCTTCTCTTACATCTTATTTTCTCATGTTTCTGTGTCGCTGTTTGTTTTCAAACAAAGGTGAAGGATAACGTAACACACAGCCCATAAATCTGAAGAAGGCCTGCTGGCGAATCTCGCTTCAAACCAAAAGATCTCTGGAAACCGCCAAGGTCAGGGTAGCGGGGCACAAGCCACGTGACGCATCCTGGCCATCCCACTCGGACAAACCGCAACTCTGCTGCATGACTGTGTGGACCTGTGGCTCCTAGAGGGGACCTTGGCTGGTGGATTCTTTTCCCCTCGGCAGTTTGCTTTGCTGTTGTGCCATGTGTGAACTGCCCAACCTGGGCTTCTGTGTTGCCTTCCAGAATTTCTTGGACTCCAACTCCCATCAGCCTCAGCCAGTGCACCCAATTCTCAGGGCTGATGGGATTTGTAGTCCAGCAACATCTGAGGACTGGGAGATCCCCAGCCCTATTTCACGGCCTGCCATTTCCCCTGGGGAATTATTATAATTGTTTGGATTTCTTAACTGCCCTTCAGCATAATTGACACTGGCTGCCAGTTAGCTACCGGGCTAAGTTTAAGGTGTTGGTTTTAGTGCATAAAGCTCTATACAGCTTGGGGCTGGGGAACCTGAAATATTGCCTCACTTGTTATATATCCAGTTATATACCACACTCCACAGATGAGGGCCTCCTGCGGGCACCTCTCATCAGGAGGTTCCTTCCACACAGTGCTGGTATTGAGCTTTTAGTGTTGTGAGACCTCTGCCCTCTGGAATGTCTTCTGCTTGAATCTTCTTCTTCTTTGGAGATCACTCGTAGCAGAGTAAGATTGTCTTCCATGAACATGGTCTTAACAGTGACTGTGGAAGCCACTTCTGGATCCACATGTCCTTCCAAAGTGGGGACATAGATTTCTGGGTGGGAGTTGATCACGGTGAGAGTTTGCCAAGCGTACTTTCCTCTTAGTGTGTTTCTCCCTTTCGTCCTGAGTTCGAGCTGGAAGAGACTGTTCTCCAATTGGAGCGCTTGCAGGCCAGTGTTTCCCAGTTGTCAGTGTTTATGCTACATTTTTTTTTAGATTTGCCTTGAGAGAGTCTTTAAACCTCTTTTGTTGACCACCAGAATTATGCTTTGCATTTTTAAGTTCGGAATAGAGTAGTCGCTTTGGAAGACGACAATCAGGCATCCGCATCACATGACCAGGCCAACAAAGTTGATGTTGAAAAATAATTGCTTCAACACTGGTGATCTTTGCTTCTACCAGTACACTGGCATTAGTTTGCCTGTCTTCCCAAGTGATGTGTAAAAATTTTCGGAGACACCGTTGATGGAATCTTTCAAGGAGTTGGAGATGGCATTTGTTATGTACTGAAGTTCTCACCCTGGGCCAGCAGGGGGATACTGTAGATAGTTTTCACTCAGGTCCACATATGCAAATAAGGGATTGAAAGTGACGTTCAGTGATTGGATAGGTACAGAAAGTGGTTACTGTTGCGTTGTAGTGGAGCTCTATATAAGCAGGCTGGCTGAACCCTTCAGTTCAGTTCTGTTCTGGCCTGTGAATAAACGAGAGCTGTTTGAAGAATTGCTGTGTCGTCTGATATGTTCACCCACAACTTAACAGCATTTATAATCTTGAATATTATATAGGTGTCGTCTCTGTTCTCTTTTTGGCACCAAGCAAGTTCTTCCTTTTCCAAGAAAAGGAAAAAGCTGTTTCCCACCTGTATGGGGGGTTGTTTTAAAAGTGTTTTTTATTGTTTCATTGCTTGTTGTTTGCTGCTCCTTTGAGAGGCAGGGCAGGATGTGAATGTAACAAATAAATAAATAAGGTCCCTGGGCTGGTGGTGATAAACCATATACAAGTGCAATGTAATTAAGACAATTTACAATTACAAATCAGAAGAATAGGGTGTGTCCTCTAAGTCATGAACACACTAAGTCAAATTACAGTTTAGCTGGGTGTGGCAGCAGAATGACCAAGGAGGAGTAAAGCGGCTTTTGTTATTATCTCATGGCCAGTTGGCAACACTATCCTCATTTTGGGTAAATTTATTTCTGTTCACCTGATTCATAAAGCATAAATCCACGTGACTTGTGGAAATAAAAGCAATGGTAAGAACATCATTAATTTGCACAGTTTGAAAGCATCAGTGCAAAGCCAGAGGGAACCTTGTATGGTCTGCAACCACGTAGGCTGTCTAATTCATTGTGCCTGGGAAGGGTGCTCCATAATCTGGGTGCCAGCACAGGAAAGACACTGTTTCCAGTAGATTCCTCTCCCCATTGGGGGCTGGTCCATTAGGATGAAGGTGGTACCATGTAATCGAGATGCTCAGGGTTTGCTCAGCAGATCTCAGCACGACCCACCTCACAGCAGCTGTATTCATAGAGACATAGAAATGTAGAATTGGAAGAAACCATGAGATCCATCTAGTTCAACCCCCTGCAATGCAGAAATCTTTCACCCAACATGGGGCTTGGAACCCACAACTCTTGAGATTAAGAGTCACATGTCTGAGCTATAGGGAGGTCTGGCTGTGGTTTCCCAGCTCCCTGGAACACAGTCCAGTTCACTCCCCAACTTTTCTATTTAGCAAGGTGCTCAGTCCCACCTGCTTCCAGAAGGGGGAAAAAGAAGCCTGAGCATTCCTGTTATAGCCCTGCTGCTATAGAGGCAGCTTGGCAGAATTAATACATGGCATCATAGTGACACCTCGTGGTAGAACCAGTGAAGTGTCAGATGCAAAATCTCCTAACACTCTTTTTTTAAAAAAAATAAATGCATTATTTAAATTGAACTCAGGGGAGATCCTCCACCTGCCAGCCTTTCAGATAACACATGACTTTTAAAAACTTATTATTAACTTTAGTTTTCAGTTTCTGAAAATACACAAAATTAACAATCCCCATATAACGCACCCTGCAAGAAACATTCCATGGACATACAATGTAAATACTGCAGTCAAACATGAAGCAAGTTTGTAAATACACTGATACCTCGGGTTAAGTACTTAATTCGTTCCGGAGGTCTGTACTTAACCTGAAACTGTTCTTAACCTGAAGCACCACTTTAGCTAATGGGGTCTCCTGTTGCTGTCGTGCCGCCGAAGCACAATTTCTGTTCTCAGCCTGAAGCAAAGTTCTTAATCCAAGGTACTATTTCTGGGTTAGTGGAGTCTGTAACCTGAAGTGTCTGTAACCTGAAGCGTATGTAACCCGAGGTACCACTGTAGTTTAGAGTTTATTACATTGGTTAAGTAGCTTCTACTCTCTGTCTTAACAGGTTGTCCCAGAGTGAGCTGGGGGTAGCTGGTGGTGATAAGGCCACATTGTCCTTTCTGGTGTTCTGAATAAACATGGGCCATACAGTTTCAAAATCTTTTTTTAGTTCCCAAGTGCTCTGAGATGCTTAATTAATTTCTCTTTAAGGGCTGCATTCCATAGCCTCTCCCACCAGGTCTCTGTGGCATTCAGTTAGAAGCTGTTTTCTGATACTGTGTTGTTATTTATCTAGCGGCAGACATGAAAAAGATCAGTAGGTCCTTAAACAATGAATTATTATGGTCATCTGTAAACGGATCCAGCAAAGCTAGCCTCAGATCACCTCTCCCATGCTAGAAGGAACTTATTTTCATAACAAGTTACTCTCAAACAATATTGTTGTGGTTGTTTGCAATTTAATTTGGAATATATCTTGCACCACTAAAGCAGGGAACCTAACGACCAAGGATCAAATGTGGCCCTCGATGCTTTTCTGTTTGGCCCTTCGGACACTCCCCTGGCCCCACCCCTCACCAGCTCCGCTTCACACCTTCCTTGAGAGTTTTTGCCTGGCTGGAATGTGTCCTTACTCAGGAACACAGGGAGATGTTTTATGCTAAGTCAATCCATCCGTCTATCTAGCTCAGTATTGTCTCTACCCTGACTGGTCTGGGGTTCCTCACAGACCCAGCCTAAGATCACTGAGCTCCTTCAGTCCATCAGCCTTTCCTCCTTTTAGCGCCTCACCCCATTCGTCCTCCCCATCTGCCAACCAAACTCTCCCAGCTTTCTCTCTCCATACTGACAGGGTGATAATGCTGCTGTTCAGAAACTAATTCTTCCTCGTCCCCATGGCAATAAGTAGCGGTGAAAGGTTTAAAGCAGCAGCTGGGCAGGGCGGCTCAGTGCTTGGCTGCACTGGATTCCTGGCACTGGGAATCAAGGCGGATGGGGTTGCATATGTCTACAACGTTTGCATGATGGGGCTGTTTTCCTCAAGCCATTCCCCTCCTGCCCTACACCTGGCATCAGGTAAAGATGAGGCTCCACCAGCTGATTGGCAGACCCTGGCAAGCCCTCTTCCCTTGCCCAGGTGCTCTGCTTTCAGACCTTTACTGCAAAGAGAAGACTTGTCACCTGGTTGAAATGGCCTGTGGGGTCTGAGCGACCTCAGGATCTGGCCTGCCCGCTGGAGAAAGGTTTCCCTCAAGATGTTTCTCAGGACAACAGGAAGGGAGAATTCCACAATCGATATTACACCCACAAAAAGCAAATAGGGGTGCTTTTCTCCCTCTCTCATCACACACCAGCCATGACAGTATTTCCAAAAGCAACTACTAAAGCAACGCTCTGGGTAAAAGCCTCAGCGCCTAGGGCTTGCCGATCGAAAGGTCGGCGGCTCGAATCCCCGCGGCGGGGTGCGCTCCCGTTGCTCGGTCCCAGCGCCTGCCAACCTAGCAGTTCGAAAGCACCCCCGGGTGCAAGTAGATAAATAGGGACCGCTTTCTAGTGGGAAGGTAAATGGCGTTTCCATGTGCGGCTCTGGCTCACCAGAGCAGCTTCATCACGCTGGCCACGTGACCCGGAAGTGTCTTCGGACAGCGCTGGCCCCCGGCCTCTTGAGTGAGATGGGCGCACAACCCCAGAGTCTGGCAAGACTGGCCCGTACGGGCAGGGGTACCTTAAAAAAAAAGAAAAAAAAAGCAACTACAGTACTCTATTCCGAACTTAAAAATGGAAAGCATAACAAAAGAGGTTTAAAGACTCTCTCAAGGCAAATCTAAAAAAATGTAGTGTAAACAGAGACACAGGTAGTGCTGTGGTCTAAACCACTGAGCCTCTTGGGCTTGCCTATCAGAAGGTCGGTGGTTCAAATCCCCGCGATGGGGTGAGCTCCCGTTGCTCGGTCCCAGCTCCTGTCAACCTAGCAGTTTGAAAGCACGTCAAAAGTGCAAGTAGATAAATAGGTACCGCTTTGGTGGGAAGGTAAATGGCGTTTCTGTGCACTGCTCTGGTCCGCCAGAAGCGGTTTAGTCATGCTGGACACATGACCCGGAAGCTGTACGCCGGCTCCCTCGGCCAATAAAGCGAGATGAGCGCCACAACCCTAGGGTCATCCGTGACTGGACCTAACGGTCAGGGGTCCCTTTACCTTTAAACACAGTCTACTTGGAAACACTGGCCTGCGAGTGCTCCAGTTGGAGAACTGCCTTTACCAAAGGTGTCACGGGCTTTGAAGACCCTCAAACTCAAGACGACAGGGAGAAATGTGCAAAGAGGAAGGCACGCTTGGCAAACCCTCACCATGATCAACTTCCACCTGGAAACCTATGTCCCCACTGTGGGAGGATGTGTGGATCCAGAATTGGCCTCCACAGTCACTTATGGACTCACTGTTAAAACTGTGTTTATGGAAGACAATCTTACTCGGCTACGAGTGATCACCAGCGCAGAAGCAGCTGTGTTTCCACAGCCAGAGACAGCATTGCTTCTGAGTAACAGTTGATAGAAGCGGCAGGCGGAGAGAGTGCCCTTGTGCTTGTGGGTTTCCCTTTGGTGGCCTCTGATTGGACCACTGTGACACCAGGATGTTGGAACTAGATGGGTCCCCTTTGGCATCTAAAGGGCATCTTCTTATGTTCTTAGAAAATGACTCTTTTTTGGAGAGTCGCTCGCCTACCCCTATGTGGGAGCATCCACAGGAAGGTGGCCATTTCAGCAGCCAGTGGGGAAGTCGTTGGTTTAGTCAACTGACCAGGGAGAAAAAGCCTGTCTCTTTAAAAGCAGTCTGATCCATATGTGGTGGCCCTGCCCAAAAATTAAAGAGTTCTGGAATATTATATACGACGAACTGAAAAAAATTGTAAGAACAACATTTCCAAAAAAAACCCTGAGGCCTTCCAGCTTGGGATTGTAGGGAGAGAAATACCCCAAAATGTGAAAGAAATCTTTCTGTATGCAACCGCGACAGCGAGAATTCTAACTGCACAAAACTGGAAGGGGGAGGGGGTTCCTTCAAAAACTGGGTGGCAGAACAAACTGGTAGAATTTGCCGAAATGGCTCAAATGACAAATAGGCTGAGAGGTAATGTAAATCAGGACTTTGTCCAAAAATGGGATATGTTTAAGAACTATTTGACGAAATACAACAGCGGTGTGGTGTCTATTACAGCGTTTGAATAATTTCTGTACATATGAATGATAAAGTAAAAGGTTTCAAAAGCAGTAAGAAACTATAAGATTGTATAATTAATTTAAAGTTACAATTATGTTTAATAGGAAAACAGAAAAAGTAAAGGCATTAGGGGGTGGTGGGAAGTCTTATGTATATTTGTAATGAATGTATGGTGAATAGTATTGTATAGAATTGAATTGTCATTGTTTTGTAATCTTTTCCCCTCCAAAGACCATACATACTAATGTTATGTTATTAAGTAAATTCAATTTTTTTAAAAAGCAGTTTGATCCTTAGAAATCAGCAGGTGGAACTTCTGAGGGCCTGGAGCTAAATGGGATCACCTGCTAACTTCTGCAGATCAAACTGCGGGTTAAAGGGACAGCAACAGGGCCTGGCTTAAAAGTTGGTAGTAAGCCTGATTCCATGGTACGCCATGCCCTTTGCATTATGAAGTTTCTGAGTTCAATCCCTGGCATCTCCAGGTGAGATTGGGAAAGATGGACCAAGAGCCTGACTTGCAATAAGGCACCTTGCTGTGTCATGGGCACCCATCCCTCCCCCAGCTAGCAAAGTGGCTGTACATGCTGAGTTGTAAGCAGGTATATTAAGTGTGCACGCCACAGGCACAAATCCCCGTTTAATTGCTTGCTTGCCTGTGCTGTCTGAGCTCTGGCTCCATAAAGTATAAAAAGAAATCAAAGGAAATGCTTTAAAAAAAGATCCTTTCTTTAGCAATGCTTCTCGCCCCCACATCCCACTTTTTAATTCTGAAGATCAGGCTTTTAAATCTTGCCTAGCGCTTTCCAAAAAGGAGTCCCTTGGAAACCAAAAAGGTCTGATCTAATAATATACATGGTGTACATTTTGATCAGCATCTTTTAACTCAGTATTCATATACTAGTAGTACTTAAAACAATCCTCTATTGGAAGACAACTCCGGTTTAAAGCGAATGACCTCCCTCAAAGAATTCTGGGAACTTTAGTTTGTCAGGGGGGCTGGGAACTGTAGCTCTGTGAGGGGGAAGCTACCACAGCCAAGGTTCTTTGGGGACGTTGTGGGCTTTAAATGTGCTCTAAAGGTATAGTGTACACAGCCAGATTCATAACCTGGGCCTGAATTCACATCCTTTGCTGTTAAGAGGGGGGAATACTGTGCCCCACCCCTACTAACCCCTACCAGGCTTTCTATTCCTGCTAATAAAGCTCAGAGCCTGGCCTAGTGTGGGTGACTGATGCTTTCCTGCATTAGTCCTGAGAACTCCTTATGAAGATGGATGCACAGCCCCAGCTACTGCCTGTCCCCCTAGTTGCAAATTGCCAGTGATTTTCAATTTCCCTCTTATCTCTCTTTTGCTTTTCCTCCCCCCTCTCGCTTGACACCCCTGCCTCCTAAGCAAAGCATGGCTGCAGCACACACTCCATTTGCAAAGGGGTTGGGAGCTCTCTCTCTCTTTCTCTGTGTGACATGTTGCAAATTGCCTCCTGTGAGGGTGCTGGAGAGACAGCTGGATGTGAAGAGGCTTGGGGAGGAGAAGGAGGGGGAATTAGAAAACCTCAAAATGAATGCTATTCATGCTTACTTAGCAACATTTGTTCCCTGCCTTTCTCCTAGTGCACTTGGCTCATCCACAGTTTAGGGTGTGCTTGCAGCTTTCTGCGTTCCCATTTAACTTGCACAGGCCACATGAAGTTACTATTAAACAACACAAATCTCAATGGTGTCAGCACCTAGTTAGGAAATCTTCCCAGCAGCACCATCTTGGAACTGTTTCCCCAGGACTGCAAGAAGTTTAGGGGCCCAGGAGTGGCACATTTTGAGCAAAATTTGGCCACGCACAAACTTGCTCTATGGGCATAGTCATAGGGTAGCAGGGCAGGCAGTTGCCCCCCACCCCCAATTTCAAGTAAATGATTAAAAATACTTAACTGACCAATCACGTCACAGATAGCTCAGTATTGCCCCCCCCCCAATAAATCCTGAATACCAGCACCTCCAGATTCTGCTGCTTCTGTACCAGGGTTAATTGTCAACCCCCCCCCCCCGCAGTATCATGGGAACTGTAATTAGGCAAGATGTTGTGAGGGGGGGAAATATTCTTTGTGATCCCCAACCCTTTCTCATTGAACTACACCTGTTATTGATTTATTACATTTATATTCCACCAATTAGATACATTTTAGACCAGAGATGGGGAACCTCAGACCCAGGGCTCAATTGCAGCCCTCCAGGTCTCTGGGCCTGGCCCCTGTGACTCTCCTTAAGCCACACCTCATCCCTGGCCTTGCTTTCCACCTCCCTCTGCTGTTATTTTCCCTGACTAGGGCATGATATAAGTAAAAGAAACACCTGCTCCTTTTCCCTTATAGGGTACCCAAGAGCCCATATAGAGTCCTTTTGTAGGTTCTCTATCGGTAGGAGAAAATAACAGAGACCAACCAGAGAATATTGAGAAGCAAAGCAGCTAGTAAGCCTGATCTTTATTAACTGTTGCAACAGGGTGCTTCCCCACATGCAGGAGAGAGGAGGAGGACCCCGAGCCATGCGTGCAAACCCTTATATAGACATTTTAAATTCGCCCCCCCCCGGAGTCCAAGACCACCCCCAGAAACATCATACATACATCACAGAAGGGGTGTAGCCCAAGACCAACCCCCAGATACATAATACCTACATCACAGAAAAGGCGGTCTACAACAGAAATCTGAGTGCGTTGTTTTTACCCTTTCTGCCAGGTTACCTGTTAATGGTCACTTGACTGGATTACCTGGGGAGCCTGGCCATTCTTTTGTAATGATAATACTTAATTCCTGAGCCTATTCACACCTTAAATGGTGCAGGATTTGTGAGGACAGAGACAATGGGGAGGTTTCTGTATTTCCTTCCACCTTGTAGAGAAATATTTGAGGTGACTGAAAGAGTCAAAATGGCTTTGGGACTTTTCCTGTGGGTTTTGGACATGTGGTTTATATATTTATATTTATATATGTGTTTCCTTGGTACATTTATGAACATTTGTAAATATATATATATACAGTGGGATGTGGCCCCTGGAAGGCTGCCTGTAAAATGCAGCCCTCAAAGTGCAAAAGGTTCCTCCCCCATGTTAGGCTGCACAGGCACCATACATTTAATGCCCATGGTTTCCCGGGGGGGGGGGGCGGGAAACCAGGATGCTGTGTCATCCCCCAGCCAAAATTCTCAGCACCCTTAATAAACTACAGTTCCCAGGATTCTTAGATGGGGGCCAAAGAAAGTGCTTTCAATAGAAGCAGCCTCAGTCCCTGGGCTGAATGGCCTGAGGTTGCTCTGCAGAGTGGGGAGGGGCAGTCCCACGGCCTAGAGAACGGGGGAGAGGGGGCTCCTGCTTATTCCCTTGGCGCCCGAAGAGGTTATTCCACGCAGTCCCACGACCACCACCTTGGGCAGCAACTCTTCTTCGGGTGGGGGGGGGGTCTTGCAGCTTCGCGCATGCGCCGCGGAAGAACCAGGGGCGCCCACCTCCCCCACCATTTCCTTGCGCGGGGGGAGGGGAGGGGACTGGAGCATGCAAGGCGCCCCCTCTGCAAGGCAATAGCCCCCTGGTAGCTCAAGAAGCAGAGGCGTGTGTCTATGTGGGAGCTCAGCCCCTCCCCTCCCACAACGCCCCCCCCCCGCCGGGTGGCGGAGATGGTTCGTTCCCTCCTGCTTCGTCTCCCCCCCCCTTCACCAGGGCAGATGGTACGTTCCTCCGGCCGACATTCAGGCTGGGGAGGGAGGGAGGGAGGCAGATAGAGACCCTCCTTTCTTTAGCCAAGAGCGCTTAGGCGGCTGCTGCTGCTGCTGCAACCACCTTGCTGGGGGCTCGTAGGAGAGAGAGAAAGGCGTCCCTTCCTCGCTTCTGGGCAGGCCGGGCGTGGGGCTCCCCCCCTCTTCCTCCCCTCCCCCCCTTGGGGGGTGGCATGACCCTCTTCGGCAGCCGGGAAGTGGGCTGGCGCTGTGAGTACCGCTCGTGTGTGTGTGTTTGTCCCACTTCCATAACCCCCGCCTCACCCCCGGGTTGCGTATTTGGGAGTGGGGGGGGGGAGTCGCCCTCCTCCCAAAAAAGGGGACTAGGAGCGGGGGCTCCACCGCCCGGAAGCAATGAAAGAGGAAGGGGGAAGCGGGGGGGGGGAGAGGAGGGTGTATCCGCTGGGTCCCCATCAAAAGCCCCATGCCGCCTCCTTTGATTTCGCTGCGCAGGAGGGGCGCACGCGCGCGCCCTTCCATTTGCTTTGCGCCTCTTGCTTGCAGAACGAAGCAAGGGGGGGGGGTGTCGCTTCCTAATTCTTCAGAGACATCTTTACTGGGCCCAACTCTGGGTGGGAAGAAAGTTGGATGAGGATTGACGAGAGCTCTCTCTTTAAAAAAAGAATGATAGAAATTGGCATTTTTATTTTATTTTTTTGAGGCCTGCAGCGCTAGAGGTGGCTAGGGCAACTTGGAGGGGTCTGGGGGTGGTGCTTCTATGAACCCCCAGGCAGGGACCTGCCGTGGGACCGGGCGCTGATACACTTGGAGGACGTTTGAGGGTGGGACGGAGAAGAGTTACTGGAGCCCCCTCCCCGGCCCTTGCTCAGGAAGACCCTCGCTGGCCTCTATGTCCATCCTGAGACTCTGGCCTCTTCAGATTCTGGGAAACTTTCCCTTGCCAGACCAAGAGGAAGCATCCTTGCCCTGGGATGAGGAAGTCGGGACCCCTCCCCACATTTCTCTCTCTGCCTTGCAGGAAATGGGGCTCAGGATGCCTGGGTCTAGCATGCCAGTTGCCCAAGGGCTCCGGCTCAAGTCCCCTGATGCTGGGCCTTTGATGGTGCCCTGGAATTGGAGGTGCCCAGGCCCAAGGAGCACATGCCCAGCCTCAGAGGTGTGGCAAGGCAGGAATTCTGCCTCTGTGGCTCATGCCCAGTGACAAAAAAATGTAAACACTTAACATGGTGTTCTAATTAATTTTTCAACTTGGTTATAGTATTAAGATGCAGTTCAGCAGGCAAGTCTTTTTATTCCCTGCTGTCCTGCCAAGTAAAGGACAATAATGAGATGCCGCTCTGATTTGCCTTGTAGACAGATTGTGTAAATGAATGGGGAGGCTGGGGGGGCATCTCTTTGGTCACCCCCCCCATGCTGGGACACTGCCTCTGCTGACACCATTAAGTTGCTTTAATTGTTTTTAATACTGTATAATTTTTATCGCTGTAACCTACCCTTAGGGTGAGTAATAATAACACATAATAATAATAATAATAATAATAATAATAATAATAATAACAACAACACGTTTCAGTTCCTTGTATCTACAGTATAGAGACTACTCTTGTCTGTACACGAACCTGAAAAATCTAAGCTGGTTTATATCCCTGTGAGATGTTCTAAGGATCTGCCCTGCCGGAGGGGGTCAGCCTTGGACTTTGTTAGGGGGTGCCTTATGGAGTGACAGTGGCCTCCACCCAGCCTGCCCCCTCCTGGGCTTCTGGCCTCCTCCTTGCCCTGGGGCTTCTCTCTCATGGTCTTCCTCTTTCTCTAGATCTCGACATGGCCCGGGAGCCTAAACTGAGCCACGCCAGGCCAAGCCAGAAGAGGCAACACAGCGGAGGCCTGTACCCGTGAGTCTTTTGTCACCACGGATTGGATCCGGCTGTGCAATGTTCCGTTTACTGTGTCTAGGCAGGGAAGGGCAATCTGTGCGGCCCTCCAGGAGTCGTTGGACTCCAGCTCCCATCAGCCCCTGCCAGCAAGCCCCTGCCATCACTCAGGGTGATGGGAGTTGTACCAGCTGCTTATGACCTGGTCCTGGTGCCCGCCCCCTCGGAAATGGCCCTGAGAATCTCCTTCTCCAACCCATTCACTGCCTGGGTTGAGTTCCAGGGCACCCCCGGCATGGAATTCCTGGTTGCTGGTGGTGAACTATTTATTTTTA
Organism: Podarcis muralis; assembly: GCF_964188315.1. NCBI lineage: Eukaryota > Metazoa > Chordata > Lepidosauria > Squamata > Lacertidae > Podarcis > Podarcis muralis. The sequence continues at coordinate 30,204,919 of NC_135661.1, read as the reverse complement.
TTGATTTGCACTTGTTGACTTCGTGGTCCACCTTCCCCCATCCCAAGATGTTGAAGATGGTGTACATAGTTCTCCCCAACCTCCTTTAATCCCCCACAACAACCCTGTGAGGTAGATTAAGCGGAGAAGCGGTGACTGGCCCCCGAGGTCACCTGGTGAGCGTCATGACCGGGTGGGGATTTGAGCACTGATGCCCTTCTCAAGCCTCTTCTGCTGGGTGCTGACAAGCTGCCATTTAAAATTCCCCACAGTGTCTAGACATGATGTTGGGACGTTGTGGATATTTCAAAAAAGCCTCTGCTTGGTCTAGAGTGGCTGCTTGCCTCCAATCAGGAGGCGTTGCTGCTGCTTTTTGCACCCAGAGTTGCTGGCAGACGGTTTTTGCCACAGCTACTCATGCTCTGGTAACTGAAAGTTTCCAGCCACCGCTTATCCTCTGGCCAAGAAATGTGCTGCTTGCTATATTTCTGTGCCTCTTGCAACTAGACTCCAGCTGCCCTCAGATGGATTGCTTTTTTTCTTCATTAGCTCATGACACGCAGATCGGGAGGCAGTGCTAGGAAGGGGGAGCATGGAAGCCCAAGGGATAGGTGCAGGCTTGACTGCTGCACTAAGTGATAAGTGGGGCTGCTCTTGCAAACTGTTTGGAAGCGTCCGCTGCTCCAGAATGGGACAATCAAATGGTTAGCCGGAACTTAAATGCGGGAAACGTATTTGTAGCTTTGCTTCAGGTAGACTCCAGGGGGAGAGTTTTTTCTATGGTAGCATTGCGGTTGTGGAACCCACCCACCCAAAGCCACTAACCTGGCCTGGCTGCTTTTCTGCTTTCTTTTCGGTGCCACCCTGTTTCACATGCATGGGCTGCGTTCAGTTTCCTATTTTCCAGCGCTGGAGAGAGAGGGACGAGCACTGTGCTCTTCTATCGCCTCTTTGCTTCATCTAGATCCTCACGTGGAGGGTATTCTGCTGCCAAGAAAACAGATTATAACCCTGGGATTAGGCAGAAGGGTGGTTTGTTGGGGTTTTTTTGCATTTATTTATTTATATGGCTGGTAATGGAAATTGTTTGGTTGTAGCTGTTGAGAAGAGGAAGCTGTTGGGGTGGGGGTGGGGGGTAGGCAGTGTCTGCAAGACGCTTTTCCTGTCCTCTTAGATTCTGGTGGGATCCGGTACTGGTTATCCAGCCATAATCTCTGCCTGATCTCCCTGTGTGAAGGAGCTGTGACATGAACAGCTTGTAGGTAGGACAGAATCTGCTCCAGGGCAAAGGCAAGACAGAACAGGAGGTTAGTGGTGCTCCCAGACAGGGATGGGGTTGGTTTTATTATTAATTTAGAACAATTGTTACCCTGCTTCATAGCCCTGAGAGGCTCTTGGTGCATCTTAGCGCAAAAAAATTGCGAGCGGGCTGTTGAGATATCTCAGATGAGGTGCTAGCAACAGGATTTGTTGTGATGATTGGATTTCCCCTGCAGAAAGGGTAAATGGGCGGGGGGGGGGATAAGAGATGGCGTTTTGATGCCAACGCCAGCTCACTAGGACAGCTTTTCTCTCCATCTCTTGGACTCAGAAATTCAGGATACATAACACCTCTGTCTCTCAGTGAGTTGTTTTGATGGAGGAGGCTTTCCAGTTAAATGTAACTGCTATAAATCCTGGGAATTGTCGTTTAACTGAGGGCGTAAAGGACAGTTTCCTAGTAAGCCCAAGCTCCCCTCACTGATGCTGACCCCTGTCCTGGAGCCCTTGCACAGGGTGGCTGCAAGTGGCCATCTTAAATTTCCCACAATGCCACAGAACATCCGCCATAAGGCTGCTTGGGGACATGGTTGGAAATTTTAAAATAGTGGCCGCCTGGTGTGTGCTGGGTGAGACTGCTCTGGGAAGAGGTGTCCTCAAGATGTTCCTAGGGGAAATCAGTGGGGTCTGGAGGAGAGCGAACGCTGGAGGGGACTGAGGCGATTCCACCCACCCACCCCCAGGATTGTGGCCTTGCAGGCCTGTAGTCACAGGAGTAAGAACCAGCGTTGCTGAACCCACAGATGGAAACTTGGAAAACAAAAGGACTGAACAAAGCCTCCCAAAATAACTTGGAGGGGCAAACAATAGCTGCTACGCAACAGCTTTTCCCAAATTCCTGGCTTCGGCTCCCCTTGTGGCTGCCAATGTGCCGTCTCGCCGTGCCTTTAAAAGGAGGGGTGTAGCTATTGCCGGGGGTGTGAGCCATTCTTCAATCCTTCTGAAACCCTATAGCTCCCTTTGTCCTGCAGCCCAGAGGAATAGGCCCGGGAGCTGAGCACCCTCCCTGGTTCGCAGGCCTTCTCCTCCTCCACAATTTGGCCCCTGCCTGGGTTTGGCACTGGCTGAGTTCCAGGATCTGCCCTGTTGCATACAAAGAGCCTGTGAAAGAGGAGAGGAGCGACCACAGGAAAGCAATAGGTTTTATTATGGCCTGAGCCTTCGCAGGCCTTCATCAGGCATCCTTCATCACTCAGGTTCTTGCCCACCAGAGCTCATCCGAAGTGTCTCTTGTGTATGATACACACTTTCGTGCCCTTTCTTCAACGCTCTTCCAGAAATCTGGTCTGCTGGAGCCAGAGGAAAAGGGCTGTGATGCAGAAAGAAAACCCAGTGCCATAAGCCAGGGTCTGTGTATTCTCCCTAAAGATAACGACACACCCATTCTGGGCATTCTGTGGCCTGTGCGAAATTAGCCGTGCAGATGTGCTGGTTTATTTTGTGCCAGTTCCAGAAGAAAATAAAGGTGGCCGCAACTGGCTGTTGACATTCCCCTAGGCATTATTTTTTTTTAAAGACCTCTGTATGTGTAGAATCAGGATAGAAAGAGTCCTTTTGCCACATCGGGCATGTAGCTGCAGCATTCTTGAATAATAATAATTATTATTATTGCAGTGGTACCTCGGGTTACATACGCTTCAGGTTACAGACTCCGCTAACCCAGAAATAGTACCTTGGGTTAATAACTTTGTTTCAGGATGAGAACAGAAATCGTACTCCGGCGGCACGGCAGCAGCGGGAGGCCCTATTAGCTAAAGTGGTGCTTCAGGTTGAGAACAGTTTCAGGTTAAGAACGGACCTCCGGAACGAATTAAGTACTTAACCTGAGGTACCACTGTATTATTATTATTTATACCCCACCCATCTGGGCAGTTTCCAGCGCATATAAAAACATAACAAAGCATCAAACATTAAAAGCTTCCCGATAGAGGGCGGCCTTCAGATGTCTTTTCAAAGTTGTGTAGCTCTTTATCTCCTTGACATCTGAAAGGAGGGCATTCCACAGGGAGGGCGCCACTGCCGAGAAGGCCCTCTGCCTGGTTCCCTGTAACTTCGCTTCTTGCAGTGAGGGGGAATGATGGCTGTCCTATTCACCTTGTGTGGTTGGGCCAAAGGGTGGAGGGGCGGCTTCACCCCACCCCTGCCACCTTCCAGAGCCAGTTTGACCAATGCCAGAGCCCTTCCTTTAGGAGATGGACAAGCCATCACCCCTGGGACATGGTTGCTGCTGTGGCAGGGAGATTTCCCGAGTGGTCAGGCAGAGAAAAGCTGCACAAAACAATCTCCTGGCATCGAGGCAGCCACAACAGCGATTGACGGTGCAGATGCACAGCAAGGGGGAGGCTTCCGAGAGGAAGCGGAGCTGAAAATTTTTTCAATTATTCTGCAAAACATTCCTGCCGATGTCTGGCAACTTGGCTCCCACGCACTCCCTTGTGGGATGGCAATCACTTTCTGGCTCTGTAGATAGAATTTGACACACACACACACACACACACACACACACACACACCCCTGAATGCCAGAGGGAGTTGGAAATAAGGGGTTCTCACCCACACCCGCCCCCTTGATTCTGGACCCTCTTCCTGGATTTGTGCAGGCTATCCACTTGGGCAAAGTCTCTTGCGTGGGAGAAGCTGGGCAGGAATGCTGGGCCAAGATGAGGGCAGGGAAATGGAAGATTCCCACTCCGTCCGGGGGGGACGGGGACGGCCTAGCTGGTTTCCCGGGAAACGAAGCCACAGCCGTACACCGTTCGGGACTCGTGTGCCTTTTAATAGTCGCGTCGGGAAGAGGGAATGTTGGCAGGTGCAGCTTGCCATGTAGTGCAGAGAAAAGCCACACACACACCCCGTTAAAAAAATGTCATGCACGAGATGAAAGGGCCCAGAGCCCCCCGCTTTGGGGTGGGCCAAATCAGCCCATAGGGGCTTCGCCGCAGCATTCCTGTTCTTTCGCTTGCTCATGTGGCATGAGATTTATTACAGGCACATCAGCGCCTTCCTTCAGGGGAGGCGTTCCTGCTGACAGCCTTCCCCCCTCCGCCCCTTTCCATTTGGACCTGAAGGGTAGGCAGCTGGCACACAGAAACCACCAACCGTGAAATGTAAAATCAAGAATCTCTGATGGAAGATCAGCAGGGGGTGGAGGGTGGGGGGTCTGGGCTGATTCTTCCACTCCGGATAGAGCGAGTTTCTCCCTGAAAGAAGCCTTGACGCAATCTCACTCCCCACACTTTGGCCAAAGGGCAGGCCGGGTGTTGTCAAACTACAACTCCCATCAGCGGTCAGGGGGTTTGGGAGCTGGAGCCTCCAGGGGTCCTGGAGGATGTTCTTGCCCCTTCCAGTGTCTGGAAGAGGCTCCTGGGCCTGTTTCCTCCCCATAGGCCAGCAGAGCTCATAGCCAAAAGGAAGGTGCTGAGTGCTTAAGGTTGCCCTACCTTCAACTCTCCACTTCCATTTTAAAAAGAAAAGGAAACTCCCCTGGTTCTTTTACTTGTGGGAACAGAAGGAAAATCCTGCAGGCTGGATTCTACTGGGATAAAAGGAGTAAACCAGCCCCTACCTTCCAGCGACCACAAATGCTCTGGGAAAAAAGGATAAGTGGCAGGCACTCACTTTCAAGTGGCATAAATATATGTTTTAATATAGAATATAATTACGTAACATTTGACATATTGGAATAACTGTTTAGGATCTGGTTGTTTTGCATTCATTCCTCTGCCCCCCCCCTTTTCTGGCTACCTCCTCCAGTGCTCAAATCATTGGAGAAAAGGCAGAGTGGCTTAAAGAAATCTGCAAACTCAACCCCCTCTTCCGCCCCGATCCCTCCAGTTTTAGCCAAATCATGGCTCCCGCAGTACTCCTCTGGAACAGTAGCTGAGGGAGCAGCCAAAAGGGACAGAATCGTAGGACTGTAGAGTTGGAAGGGACCCCCAAGGCTCATCTAGTCCAACCCCCCAATCATAACTGAAGTCAAGGGAGGGGGGTTGCTGGCACCTCTGCAACTGAAGCATTACTAACCTCTCTCCTCTTTAGTCTCAGGTGCACCAGGGCCAGTATAAACTGGGAAATGAATATGCACTTGAATGCCTAAAACCTGCACAGGGGAGCTTGCACCATGCATGACTTGGCATGCTAAATATGCTACCGCATATACACTCCTGTCGCGCTGACTAGTTACAAAACCCAGATTTACTTCCCGTTTTGCAACCTTCCTTTATTCAAGCCGAAGCACCCGAGGAGTTGATAGGGCTGCCTCCTGTGGCAGGTCAACATTTGAGATGCGTGTGGCAACACAAGTCTTGTTTCCAATAAAAATTGTCGCAAGGTGCCTTGCTGACGGCAGAAAGGCAGTGTAGAGATGGAGCGGCAGCGTGATGCTGTGGTTAGAGTGGGGGTGAGGTGCCTGTGGCCCTTCAAACAGCACAGGAACACCCAACTCCCATCATTTTTAGCTATTGGCCTTGTTGGCTGGGACTGATAAGAGCTGGAGCCCAGGGATATCTGCCCCCCCCCCTGGCTCCCCCATCTCTGGGCCAGGAGTGGAGGAAATAAAAGGCATAACACTAGGGGAAAATGTTTATAAAATCAGGGCATTTGCAGATGATCTGATTGTGATGGTGGAAAATCCAATTAACAGTACAAAGAAACTTTTAGAGAAAATGGAAGAATTTGGAAAAGTGGCAGGCTTTAGATTAAATAAAGAAAAAACAAAAATGATGGTTAAAAATATGGATAATCAGAGCAAAAAGGATTTAGAAGAAGCAATCGGATTGCAGAGAGTGAAAAAAGCAAAATATTTGGGGACTTACTTAACAATGAAAAATACAAAGGCGGTTTTCCATGCGCCTGTCTCCTGGTGCAGCGGAGGATGTTGGGAAGCATGAAATGGCGCCGAATTACCTTTTCCTCTCTTGTCTGCAGCAGCACCTGCGACCTGGACTATGAGCTCTATAAAGAGGATTTGCCCTACAGGTGCGTTTTGGGGCTTTGCTCTCCCTCCCTCATTGCCTGTCCATCACCATAACGGGTGGGAGTGAGTTTCCCCCACCATATCCTTGGACCTCAGCAAACCCCCCCCCCCCCCGCCCACATTTGAGCTGTGGTTTCAAGGGGATTCTGCAACTGACCCTCTTGCTCTCGTTTCCTGCAGGGTCTACGAGTACCAGAAGATTCCCCCGCTCATCAGTCACATCCCGGTCAAGGCCAGGAGAAGCCACTTGGGGGCCGGGGGCAAGGCCAGCTTGGGTCCCCACGCGGGGCTGAGGGGCAGCAGCGGCTCCACAGCGGGCCGAACGAAGTGTAAGCGCTTTGGGGCAGAGAGGGCCTGGTGTCCCAGGTGCCAGGGGCACTCTTTCAGCATTTAGCGCCGACAGTGAACGAGCCTGTCAAAGAATGTTTGCAGTCCAGACTGTCTGAGGGACGGAAAAGCAGTCCGTCTGGATGTGACTAAAATCCCACACTGACAAGCACCTGGGTGGCCTGTGGGCTAGGAAGAGGGTCTAAAAGGGAGCAAAGCTGAAGAGCAGGGAGTCTCATGGTAGGGTGTAAAGCAGGCAGTCAACTGGGAAACAGTAGTCAGGAAGATGGGGAATGAAAGGAATTTCATGTGTTGTTTTGCACTCAGCAGCCAGTCTTTGGGTACAGGTTCTATTGTTTTGTTTCCATTTATCTCGTTCTGATGTGTTTCTCGCAGAAACATGTTAGTATATTGGCCTGAATATAAGCCACACTTTCCCCCCCAAATTCCGACCATGAAAAGTTAAAGTGTGGCTTAAATTCGTGACCCTGCAAAAATCGGCTTTTACAAGACTTCTGGTGAGGCAAGATGGCGGGCGCCACAGCAGCACGTAGCTCCTAGGACCACCAGCACAAGACACAATTTTAAGGGAGCAGCTTATATTCGGGTATTGTCTTTTTTTCTCCCCCCCCCCGAATTTTAAAGAAGCGGCTTATTTGTGGGTGCAGCTTATATTTGGGCCAATACGGTACTTCGTTTGGGCTCTGAGTTCAAAAAAGAGCAACACTTCATAGGCACCTTTGTATCCATGCATGTGCCAAGGCCCTTTTGATCTGTAAATATAAGCTCCTTGCCCACCACAGCTTCCATGAGCTAAGGAGAGCAGCCAGCTGACCGTGGTTTTGATCCACGCACTTGGACACAACTTGTAGCCTCCCCCCACAGCCTCCCAGTGACAGAACCAGTGAAGAGCTGGTGTGAACGCCACCCCATCCGCTTCGGTTTCTGCGGGGTGCCAGTAACGTGGTTTGGCCCGCTCACGCTGTCTTTCCCTTCCAGTGCGAGCAGAGGAGCTGCACTCCATCAAGGGAGAGCTAAGTCAGATTAAAGCTCAGGTGGACAGCTTGCTGGAGAGCCTTGACCGGATGGACCAGCGACGGGAGCAGCCCACAGGTGAGGAGGCGCGCGAGAGTCAAGGAGCCGTGAGGATGAACAGCAGCATTTTGTTGCAGGTCTTAGGCACATGCACACAAAGCAGAGTTCAGATTTTCTGATCAGAAAACTGACCAGAAATTCTAAATCCCAGCTTCCTTGTCTACAGCAGGTTTGTGGGCTGGAACATCATTAGGATTCCTGTCTGTCTGTAAACTCATTGAGGTGCAGGACCTGGCCCAGTGGAGCAGGATGCACCTGCCTTGTGGCATTAATAATAATAATAATAATAATAATAATAATAATAATAAAATAAATATTTTTTATTTATACCCCACCCATCTGGCTGGGTTTCCCCAGCCACTCTAGGCGGCTCCCAACAGAATATTAAAATACAATAACCTACTAAACTTTAAAAGCTTCCCTAAAGAGGGCTGCCTTCAGATGTCTTCTAAAAGCCTGGTAGTTGTTGTTCTCTTTGACATCTGGTGGGAGGGCGTTCCACAGGGCGGGTGCCAATACCGAGAAGGCCCTCTGCCTGGTTCCCTGTAACTTTGCTTCTTGCAGTTAGGGAACCGCCAGAAGGCCCTTGGCACTGGACCTCAGCGTCCAGGCAGAACAGTGGGGGTGGAGACGCTCCTTCAGGTATACTGGACCAAGGCCGTTTAGGGCTTTAAAGGTCAGCACCAACACTTTGAATTGTGCTCGGAGCATAGTAAACCTAGGCTCAGTGCCTAGGTGGGAGACTGCCTGGGAGCACCACAAACGGCACCCGGCGCCAGGAAAAAGGTGGTGCGGAAAAGTGTGATGAACGGGTAAGGTGGTGTGATGTGGCCTGCTTGCCTGCTTTGTCTGATCCCTCAGGCTCCAAGGAGGTCAAGAAGAAAGCAGCCGCCAGCACAGAGGCCTCCTACTCAGCAGGAGAGACCACCCGGAGGAAGGAGAGCCCCGTGCAGGATGGCCGGGCTGCTCTGCCAGAGGTGGACAGTGCAGAGGAGAGCACAGACACCGAAGAGGCGGTGAGTGGCAGCGCCGAGGGCGGAGTAGCAAGAAGGGGAGCAACCGTGAGGCTGCAGGTCTCTCCCTCCCTCTTCAGTGGAAACTTGGGAACGCAATGTGGGTTTTTTTGTGATTCCATGCAGATACAGTACTGCATTTTATTGCTACAACATTGCAAGCCGCACCTGTCTAGAGCGTCAATGGTGAAGGTGATACCTTATGCAGAAAAAGCTACCAAGGTCTCTCAGGATTGTCTATTGCAAGACCCCTCTGAGCCTTCCCCCTTTGCCTTTTTGTGCAAAGCAAGGCTGCACCGTTTCCTAAGCTTTTCTGCCTTGCCTGCATCTGTACCATTAAGCAAGGGCTGTAGCTTTGCATCTTATTATGTGCCCCAAGACACACACACACACACACACACACACACACACACACACACACACACACCCCTCCCTTGCTAGCTCTGGGGTGGGAGAGCTGCTAGGAGCTCTCTCAGGCTATTGGAAGCCCACTAACTCCACAAGTTGCACAAAGGTCAGGTCACTGCCATCATCAAATGTTGAGTATTTGAATGGTTTTGGTTTGGTCAATGTTGTGTTTGTCATGTGACTAGGAGAGACTGTGCCTATCATAGAGGCCAGAAGGCCAGAGGGACATGGGGAGGGGGAGACTTGCAGAGCAAACACCAGGGGCCCAAATTCTTCAGCGGGGTTTAGCAACCATTCCCGCTTTTCTCAGGGAACTCTGGGAATTGTAGCTCCCCGAGATGAATAGGTGGTGCCTCCTATTGACTCTCAGCACCCTTATCAAACTGCAGTTCCCAGGATTATTTGGTGGGGGAAGCTGTGCCCGTCTAAAGTGCTTCGACTCGGCTTTAAATACGCAGCGCAGATTGGGGCTGAGGATTCAACAGGGAAAATGCCGAGTTATGCCTCAGGGACGAGGCTGACAAAGCCTCTTCTTTCATTGCAGGCAAGGAATCACACATTGGACCTGGAAGGCAGCCAGTAAGAGGACCTGGAGTGCCCCCAACCCCTTTGCCCGGCGTTTCCTTCCTGTGTTTTGTATTCCTTCCGATGCCTCTGGCCGGTGCTGCGTCCGGCGTCAGTTCCCTGCCGTCAGGGGTGGTGCAGAGGCCGAGAGGCCCACCACGGTCTCCCTCGCACCTTTTTCTGGCCTGGCAGAGAGAGACTCCTGTGGCGCGTTCGAGGGAGAAGCAGCTTGGTGTTCTTTGTTGTGAAAATTAAAATATGCCAATGTGGGAGACGGGTGGGCAAAGCAGGCAGTGCCAACGTCGCAGTTGCCCAGCTCAGCATTAAACAAAAAATAAAGCAGTTGCCATCTCCTACTGATAATGATGTGTTGCTTGCTGTCCTGTCTTAGCTACAGATTTACCATGTGCCAGACCAGATTGATTGCTGCCTTTTATCATTTCTGAGCCTGACGTGTCTGCTCAGAAGTACATCCCATGAGCTTCAGTGGGGCTTCCTCCCAGGTATGTGGGCAAAGGAGTCCCCAGCCCCCCAGATGTTGCTGGACTGCAACTCCCATCATCCCCGGCCATTGCCCAATTTGGCTTAGGGCTGAGGAGTTGTAGTCCGAAACATCCAGACGCCACCAGGTTAAGAAAGGCTGCTCTAGACTCAGAAGAGAAGCCCTGTGGGATCAGACACACAGCCCATCCAATCCAGGGATGGGAAATCTGTAGCGCCCCAGATGTTGTTCTCCCAGCTTCCATCAACCTGGACCCACATGCCCAATGGTCAGGGATGATGGAGAACTTCAGCCAAACATCTGGAGGGCTGAAGAATTCCCATTGCAGGTCTAATCCAGCATCCTGTTTGCCACAGAAGCTGTTTGGGTGCTTTTGGAAAGCCCAGGTGACAACCAAAGCTTTTTCCTGATGCAGTTTCCCAGCAGGGACCCATGTTTAGAGGCATCTATCTTGGAGGTGGCATGCAGCCATTGTGCCTAGTCGTCACTGGTAGTCTTTTCCTTCATATAGGACTTAATCCCTTCTAAAGGTGTTTGCGTTTGTGGCTCCCAGCTGCACAACCTGAAGCAGTGCTTCGCTTTCTGTCAGTGCCATCGCTGAACCTGATTTCTAATACTATGATGATGCGGGGAGGGGGAACAAATATTCTGCAAAACCATAAGTGTCCCTTGTGTAGATGGCTAGTTGCTGCTTTATTGCACCACCGGACAACAAAGATAGGAGTAATTACTGCAAGTACATTTTGCAAATATTTTTGAACTTGTAAAATCCACTGGTCTGAAACTTGGCAACTGGCCAGCCTTCTCAGTCTTCTATAATAGCACTGGGCATGCACGTTGCCCGTGAACTTCGTAGAGGAGCTGCTCTGAGTTCAGACCATTTTCTTAAAGAGATGGCACGTTCCTAGGAAACCCATCCACAAGATGCATGGTTTTATAATGTACTTAACCCAGTAACCATTTTTTCAGGACATTGTTGCACCGGACCAGCAAAAGATATGCATGTGACCTCGCTTTAAACCTAAATATATCAGTGCTTATGTCAATGCCAGGGTTTATTTCTGGCTATGCTAACCTGAACTCTAGTTTTGTGGGCACCTTTTGTGCTATTCCAGATTTCGCAGAGTAGCTCATTTTCACTCTTCCTTTTCCCAGTTTACTCCATTCGCTGACACTCTAGTAAATTCTGGAGTCCATAAATACACACTACACTAGTAGACTTCAACTGGTGGCCTGGGATCCAATGCTGGGTTACGGTCTGATCTAAACCTGATCACAACAGCAGCGTTCCCACTGTGCAAATACATGGCAAGAAAACAAGACATGGGCTCCCAAATGTAGGTTTGGCTTGAAAGTGGTTCCCGAATTTGAAACTGTTGAAGACAACTGCATCAACTCCACAGTGATAGTAAGAGGGAGAAGACATGAAAACCAAAAAGCCTTAAGTTATGCAAAATAGTGTATTTTAATTATAAAAAGAGACTTTATTACAAGTATCTAATAAACTTTTCTCCATGAAGAACAAGTTCTCAAGCCTTGCATATCACAAGATACTAGTAGGTCCTAGTAAATCAGACCAAGTATTAATGAGTCCATGACAGAAGCAGATTGTGCTGGAAGTGGCCACTGAATAGTCAACCTGCAACTCGCTGGCAAATTAGCTAATCACTCTACATCCCCCTTGATCCCATTACCAGTTACTGGCTCACTTCCATCACCTGCAAGAAGAAACCATTTCAATCTTTAGGATGCCCATTTGAGGTTGACCTTTTAACAAGGGAGGTCACACACAATTTATTACACCATGGGTCTGCAAAAGGAGATTTCACATAATGAAGTAGTCTGATACAGTGTTCTGCCTTTAGTCCCCAGATGTTGAGCTAAACTTCCCATCATCCCTATCCATATTAACAGATGAGATGATGGGACTTGTAGTCCCAATAATATCTGAGGACCCAAAGTTGAAAAACACCAGAGTAATTTCAGCAACAAACTTTTAGCCAATACAAAAAAACAAACAAAAAAAACCCCCCATAAGCTTGCCGTATTTCCTACGAGAAAATGCTGATTTTTAATTTTTTGTCTTAAAGCAAGGAGTTTCAGGGAAGTGGGGAGGAATGCAGAGAATGATGTCACCTTATTGACAATTGCCTCAATGCAAAGCGCACTGATTTGGAAGGAAACTCCTTTGAAATGAGGGTATCCAAGAAAGCAGGTTAAGAAGCAGGCTGTGTGGATTAACCCATTTTGTTCCTTGACATTTTCAAAGTGTAGTATTTTTAAACTTTGGAATTTTGAAAGCAAACATAGCCGCCAACAACACTGGACTAATGAACAAATGCAGAGTCCTATCCCAAACTGATAATCACAGCAATTTGAAAACTCAGACCAAGGAAGAACTTTGGATTCAACCAGCAGCAAATAACCCTTTTTTGTTTTTCTTGAGACTCAGACTGTGCGCACATGCACACACACATCATATATTTACAACATTTAAAGCAGATTTTTTTCCTCCCAAATCCCAGGAACTGGGTGAAAACAACACAGAGCAATAATTCCCGGCACGTTTAATAAAGTAGCTTTCTGGGCCTGACTTTCGGAAGTCTCTCTCACTCTCCGTCGAAGTTTCCCTCGCAAAGAGTGCGGAGCTGCAGAGATTGTCTCGTGTGGATGTGGCCTGCCCTCCAGGGGAAAAGGGGTCGGCTCGCCTTCCCTGGATCGCGACTGGGCCCTCCGTGGTTGCGGTTCCTCGCCAAGGAGGAGGCCAGGCAACTTCACCTAGGTCGGGTAAACCACGCTCAGATCCCGGATCCAAAACCACGATGCAGCCGAAGCCCAGAGAGACATCGGAAGAGGAGTCCGGCGAGGCGCAACCCGAGAAGTTCCCGGAGTTCAGGCGGTGGCGGCAGGAGGCTGGGCCGTGTCTGTGTCGGTCGGCGCTTGGGTGCCCGGCGCGGGTCGGCGCTTGGCAGCGCGCAGGAGGCTCTGTCGGAGCAGCGGGTAGAGGCGCTGGCATCCGTCGAGGCCGAGGCGCACGGCTTGCGCCCAGCTGTCGGGGGGCCCTCCCTCGCCGCTGCCCAGCAGCCCGGCCACCTGGTTGAGCGATGGCAGGAGCGCCACGGTGAGGCGGGCGTCGGCGGCGCGCTCCTCGGGCTCGCTGGGCTGCAGGCGCCACTCTCCGCCCGGCGTCCGGCACAGCGCGCACGCCGCCACCAGGTCGTAGAGCTCCACGCCGGCGTCGGCCAGGGCCAGCCCCGCGGCGCACAGCGCGGCCGCCAGCGCCGAGCCGCCGTCCTGCAGCAGAAGCGCGCTCACCTCCAGCTGCGCCCGCGGGTAGCGCGCCAGGCGCACGGCCGGCTCCAGCGCCTCCTGCAGCGCCAGCGCCAGCTCGGGCTCCCGCTCGCTGGGGCGGATGCGCGCCCCGCGCCCCGAGAAGGGCGCCCGTCGGAACTCGCACACCAGCCGCCCGCGGGGCTCGCCCGGAGCCGCCGCGCCCGCCCCGCCGCCGGCTTCGCGCGGCCCGGCCACCGAGCACAGCACTTTGGTGCCGCCGTGGAGCTCCACGTAGGCCGAGCCCTTGGCCTGGCTCAGCAGCCCCGCGCGGGCGAAGAGCGGCTGCAGCGCCGACGGGTCGCGGGGCGGAACCTCCGGCGCCTCGACGGGCGCGAAGAGCAGCGGCGTCTGGGACTCCTCCGGCCCCGGCACCCGGCGGTGGTCCTGCGGCATGGCTGCTTCGGTTGCTGGCGCGTCGCGCTCCGGAAGGGGAAGAGGAAGCTGCTCGAGGGAGGGACAGGCGGAGGGAGCAGCGGCTTCGCTTCCGAGGCGCACGGGCGGTTTAGCGCCGAAAGAGCGCCGTGGCGGAGAGGGGACCTGCAGCCCCCGCCTCGCAGACACCCGTCGAGGCAGGGAGAGCGCCTCGATTCCCGCATCCCAGCAGCTGCGGATCCTGCACTCAGAAGGAAGCCTCCGGGCTCCCCGGTGGATTCCAGTTCATCTTGGCTCCAGCCAGAAGAGCCGGTGGCCAGGGTGGAGGGAGTTGTGCCCCAATGCTATCCATGATTAAAGAGCCGTTTTATATCCATTTTTTGAGTTTGGCAAAGAAATGAGCGGATTCAGGGCTCCTGCAGTTTATGATGGGTTGGAAGCTGCGTGAGCCTTAGTTTTGGGGTGCCCTCCCTCTCCAACTGGCAACAGGTGTGTGGGGAGCCTCCAATCTGGGCTGAGCCCTCACTTACGTTCTGGACTAGCAGAAGCCACAAACCTGCAGCTCAGCCTCCAAGATGTACATGACATTGCAAGTACCAGAGCACCACTCTGTGCAACTTTAACCAGGACAGAGAAAGGTATTGCCATCACAGAAGCCCATGAGCAAGTGGGCACAGCTGACCTCACTGTCCTGGTCAAAGTCCCCAAACTGTTTGGGCTGAGTCACCCACTGCTCCGGCAGCCACACTGCTCCCCTGTTCTGGCCCACATCAAACTAGATTAGCGCTATGGGCTATTTTATGAAGTCATGCCCTCTGTCACATTCTGTTAGTAAATGCACAGGTGAATGGCAATCCTATTTTGGAGCTCTGTCTCGCTATGGAACGTCCAAGCTGTCCCTACATCCCAGCTGCTACCATGGAACATTTAGCCTTTGTTCCAGTTAGCAAACAGTAATTTTACACTGTGAGCCTGCTGCTCCTGTGTGTATGGATGCATCAACTATTTCCAAAATTTATTATCTCTCTGTAATATGCTGTGCCACTGAGGATTTGTTCTTGTCATGTCAACAAGGCTGGAAATGATTAATGCCAGGATGGCATTCATTCATCTGGCTTCCATGAGGCCAAATGAAGCCTGGCGCTCAGAACCCCATCCTCCTCCCATGGCCAGGTGATCTCTGCTCCATTAAAGTTTGCTTTCAGAAATGATCTTGGGCTTAGCATTATATATGAAGGGGGAATTGTAAATTATGACGAGCAATAGTTAACCTTGCAAGTTGGCTTCTTTAGCAACAAACCATCGTTTGCTGTAACCCACAACCTGAATTTTGCACATAATGGTGAGCTGATGTTCTCTGAAAGCAAGATATAAGCCAGGAGATGAGGGGCAGGATGGGCCAAGCCCCCTGTTCTGCTTGGGCTCAAGTGAGCTACTGGCTCAAATATCCCTCTGGCAGAACAAGGAAGGAATTTGCAGGTCTCCACTACCCCTTTTAGTTAACCACAGCCTCCCATGTCATCCAAACCAGCAAGTGCAATTGGCAGTAACTGGGCTTGATTTCCCCAAGCCAGCTTCTGAAACAAGCAGCAACGATGTGGGAGGAAGTGATGGGGTGAGCACCTGAGCATGAGGCTGGCTAAGGCATGTTCCTGCTTACGCACTTCACACTACACCATGGTTTAGCACAGGCATAGGCAAACTCTGCCCTCCAGATGTTTTGAGACTACAATTCCCATCATCCCTGACCACTGGTCCTGTTAGCTAGGGATGATGGGAGTTGTAGTCCCAAAACATCTGGAGGGCAGAGTTTGCCTATGGCTGGTTTAGTGTAACTGTTCTTTGGTTCCACAGCAACAAATGCACTTAAACACATGTCTGTTCATTTATTCAGCACTGAACCTATTCTGATCAGAAGTCCTCATGCCAGGGCAAGTCTGCCCAGGTAAGGCTTTGCTACAACAGAGGTTAACACTACGAACCGAAGAAAGGGTTTCCCCGTTACAACGAAAGACATTATAGCAGCCTTGATTGCTCACCCCCTGCACATGCTCACGTTACAGCAAATGCTTCAAGTGCTTGAGCATGGATGGAGGTGGCTGTGCAGAGCCCCCTTCAAACGGTGCAACAGGAGCAACACTGCAGAATTAAACTTTAGAATGTTAGGAAGCATGTATGTGTCCCAATGGCTGTGTGCAAAAAAAAAGGAGGACACTCAGTTGGCAGCAGGCCCCTTGAGGCAGCTCAGTTATCACCGTGACAAGAGATCAGAACTTGTGCAGTCATGGGCTCTGGTGTCCTGTGCTCAAGTCATCACCTTACAGGGCCACCTTGTTTGGTTAGTGCCTGACAGGCTGAATTTAGAAGGACAACAATGTGCAGTCTTTGTCTCCACAGACATAACGCTAAAGTAGAACTCCTAACCTATTGGCCAAGCAGACAGTTCCCTTTCTGAGTTTGCGCCACAGGCTGGGGATCAGTTCTTCAGCTCACCCAGCTTGAGCTTGGCAAAGTCTGTTGCCAGCTTCAGGGCTTCTTCAAGGCAGTCGGTGTTCTTGCCGGTGGCCTGGGCAGAGAGGTCTTTCCCGCCCCCCCTGCCGTCCATCAGCCCAGACACCTGTTGCACCCATTCGCTGGCCTTGAGCCCTTTGCCAACGACTTCCTGGGAAAGAACAGAGACAGCCTGCATTAGAGTTCTGCACCTCTTAGTTCTGAGAGCTGCCAAGAATATACAAGATCCTGTGATTCTCAGGCTGTGCAGGGAGGAGGGTATTGTTGTCACGTGCCCCCCAGAACTGAACAACTAAACAGTGTGTCCAGAAAAGGGTGAACCAGGATAATGAGGGGTCTAGAAACCAGTCTTATAAGGGAACAGTAGAACAGTTGGGGACTCTCCACCGCCAAGGCTTTGAGGAAGGAAAGGGACTTGCTTTCAACTGCCCCCACCAGCCCCCAATAAACTTCTCTCAGAAGGGGTATGTATGCCTGCAAATATCATCCAATTCTGCCAAGTTACGGCCTTCCTTGACTTCCCAAATAGTGAGTGGGATTCCCCACACCCCAAATGCAATCTGCCTCACACTGGTACCAAATCTGCTAACTTCCAAAGCGCTTTGGATCGAGGTGAGCTGTCTTCTGAAGTGCCAACTTGGGAGTCCAAACTGAATTTTCTGGTTGGTGCACACTCCTTACTACAAAGCTTCCAGACAAGAGGCTAGATTCTACAGGAGTAGGAAAGCTTCTGTCTTTAACACCCTCCAGGGACAAAGAATGTTGAGACCAGAGGTGAGGAACCTTTCGCTTTCTCCTCTAAAGTCCTCAGGGGGGAGTGGCTGTGATTGGAGGCTCCTCACAGTTGAAGCAGAGCCTATTCCTCTAGTTACCCAAATTACATCTGCTGAAATTAATGAACATGACCAAGCTTAGCAAATTAATTTCAGTGGGGATACTCTGAGTACAGCTTAGATGAATACCACCTTCTGCCTGGTCAGTTGGTGCCCCAAGAGTGCTGAATCCCCACTCCCATCCCCAAACTACCCCAGGTCTACCTGAGGGACTTGGCATAAGCAGGTGATCTTGCCGGCTTCATTATCCACGGTGAACAGCATGGCTGCTGTCTGAGGTGAATGAGTCTTCAACAGCTTCAGAGATTCATTAAGTGCCTGCGGAAAGACACAGGTGTGGTTACAGAGAGCACGTGCTATGCACAGTCACGTCCAATTCTCAGATCTTTGGGCAATTTGCAGTAGATCAGTAATTCCCAGTGGTTTGACAGGAGCAACTTGCTTGCAGCCACAGCAAGTTGCGCAGGTTCCCTCCTTGCCCAATGCACCTCCGCCCCCTGTGCAAAGAGCAACGAGAAGAGATTTGGGGGATACCTTTGCAGAAGCACCGCTCTCCATTTCCAGAATGACCAGTGGCTGGTTGGGGTGAGCCTCGATGAGCTGCTTCGTCTTCTCCAGAACCTGAAGGAACAAAGAGAGGTCAGGCTCAGGAACGCTGGTGATGGGAGTGGGGAAAGAAAGGGAAAGCTCCTCTCAAATGCAAAGAGATGCATCTTTTGTGTTGCAGAGAACAGAAAAACACAAGCAGCATGTCAGGCATAAGGATGCAGGTGTGTGGAAATGCACACATTGCTCTTTGGCCAAGGCAAACACTCAAAGAGTGGCTGGAAGCAACTGTAATCTGGCAAAAAGATCTGCTGTGTTTGGACTACGCAGCAGGTGTATGAGAGTTGGGTGGGTGGGTGGACCTCACAGTTCGCTCTGGTGGTCCAGGCTCTTCCCTCCAGAGAGAGGGAGGAGAAGCTGGAGCTGGGCTTAAGCAGTGGCTGGAGGCTGAAGTCACACAACAAATAGGAGCAGCCTCATTTCCCTTTTAAAACGGTCTGAGCGAAGGGGGCCCCCTTTCCTGATCACTGCTTGCATGTGCTTTCAAAAAGGGAACTCTGCCATTTCTACCCATTTCCACTCCCTTTGCCTATGACAGTGGGATGGGAGAACTCACTCGTTTCTGGATGTCTGCTTTGCAGGCACGGTCAAGGTCGTCCATCACCTTCTTCAGTGCTTTGAGGGCCTCTCGGAGTTCATCTTTCTGCCACTGGGGAATGACGGTGGTGGCCAGCACCTGCAACCAGAAGGCGGCACTGAAGCCACAGCCCACGTTTCACAAACGACAAATAATTTGTATCTGAAATAGTGTGTATCTGAAGAAGTGTGCATGCACACGAAAGCTCATACCTAGAACTAACTTAGTTGGTCTTTAAGGTGCTACTGGAAGGATATTTTTTTTTTTTTTGACAAATAATTTGTTGTATTTCCAGCATGTTCAGTGCGGGTCCAGATGCCTTCCACATTTAAGAACAAAAGGAGAGTCTGCTGGAATGGGCCAGTGGCCTATCTAGACCAGCATCCTGATAGCAGTGCTCAAGTGACCCCACCAACTTGAGAATTTGGGGAAAAGGGGCTGATCCCACTTCTCCCCTTCCCCTGCTCTCGTACCTCGCCAAGGTCTGCAATCTCGTGCTGGACTTCTTTGTTGGGGGCTGTCTGGACCTTCACCTTGTCTTCCAGGTCAGAGAGTAGCTTTTTAAGGATGTCCACTTTCCTCAGTGCCTTGGGAAGAGAAAGGGGGTTCAGGATTTTGAGGTGGCGTTGGAAAGAAACAGTGACTTTTACTCTCCCACAAGCGTAGCAGGGTCACTGCGGTGTGTGGCCTGGGAAGTGTTCTCGGGGCCAGACAGAGAAGGCTGCCCAGCCGTACTTAGTGTCCAGGCCTACAGGTCCCCACCCCATATTTTATTTCCCCATCTCACCCACAGCTTGATCCTTGCCTACTGCACCTGCCCACCCCCTGCTCACCTTCTGTGCTTCTCCTCTGGTGACAGCCACTATGCGCCGGATGCCCTTGGCAATTGCTTCCTCGGACACAATGACAAAGTGACCGGCGTGAGCAGAATTCTGTAAGTGCCTGTGAAAATATCAGCGAACTGAGAAACGCCACGGACATTTACAAGCATCTCCTGACTTGGCAACGGAGGGAGCTTGACTTCAGAGAGAGGGAGATAGATATGATGATTTTGTTCTGGGAAGGAGCGAGGCAGCCTGAGCTTTGGGTACAGGTGAAGACCCCCTTCGACCACCCTTTGCTGTGTGGAGCACCAAGGAGAACAAGCAACAGGCATTCTCATGGGTCCAGCTCTCTTGCTATGGATCTGGAACCCTCCTTCATCCCAAGCCCTCCTGCTGGACTTACGTTCCCCCGCAGAACTCGACCGACGTCATGGCACCCGCACCGCTGGAGGGGTCAGCCAGCATATCCTCAATGGGGATGCCGATTGAGACCACACGCACGGGGTCAGGGTATGTCTCGTCAAACACTGCACGGAGGCCCTGGATGGCTTTGGCAGCTGCCAGGGGACAGTCTTTGGCATACACGACCTGGGGAACAGACCACTGAAGTTAACAGAAGTTAAGGACAAGCAAGAGCACAGGAAAATTCTTGCTGGATCAGACCGCAGGCTGGTCTAAAACAAACATGCACAAGTAAAAATCAGGGGAAGAGTAAATGAAGCATGTGGGGATAATACTGTTACACCTCATAGGATTGCTGTAAGGATCGATGAGATAATATAATGGGGAAATCAGAAGATAAATGCCGTATTTTATTATTTAGGCATTTGTTCTGTTGCGAAAAGCCCATGCCACAAGTGGGTTTCTAGTGGGTTTCTGGCTCAAAGAAGGAGCATTCTTTGGAAGTCTCCAAGAACAGGACATGGAAGTTCTCAGCATCCTCAAAACAGAGGTGGGGAACCTTTTTCACCCAAGGGGCTACATTGCCTTTTAGCAATCTTCCAGAGGCCACAAGGCAGCAATGGGTGGGGCCAGAGGAGAGTTTGGATTTGATATCCTGCTTTATCGCTACCCGAAGGAGTCTCAAAGTGGCTAAGAATCTCCTTTCCCTTCCTCCCCCACAACAATCACTCTGTGAGGTGAGTGGGGCTGAGAGACTTCAAAGAAGTATGACTGGCCCAAGGTCACCCAGCATGTGGAGGAGCGGAGACGTGAACCCAGTTCACCAGATTACGAGTCTACCGCTCTTAACCACTACACCACACTGGCTCTCATGAAAGAATGGGCAGTGCAGTGAACACAAATTTTACCTCCGTGCAGGAGGCTGGTTTCTACACATGCTCCTCTCCACCCAGAGAACCAGGAGTCTTGGTCACGGAGAACCATTTCAGCCAGGTGAAGACACCCCAAGAGGGGGCAAAGCAGGACTGGGGAGGGTCCCAAAGGCCAACTACGGAGGCTGAGAGGGCTGCATTTTGTCCCTGGGCCCAAGGTTTCCCACCCATGAGAGAGACAAGCACGCATGCACCAGCCATACCAAGTTCCCCTCCTACCTTGGCTTCCTGAATCATCTGATTCGCAATCTCTTCCACCTTCTTGATTTCCTGGGTGGACATGGCTCCCTTGGCTGTGAAATCAAAGCGCAGTCTGTCTGGAGCCACCAAGGAGCCTCGCTGGTCGGCCTCCCCCAGCACAGCACGTAAGGCAAAGTTGAGGATGTGGGTGGCTGTGTGGTTGCTCATGATGGGCCGCCGCCTGGGCTGCGGGGGGAAGAAGAGATGAAGGTGAGCAGAGAAGGGAGGAGGAAAGAGGCAGCCGTCCCCCCTCCACTAGTGGCTAAAAGCAGCGGGGGGCAGGTTGTGGCCCACCCACCAGCTTTGTTCAGGGCTGTGGATTTGTGGAAGAAGATGGGAGGCGGCCCACTCAACATTTGCATTCCATATCCAGGCTAGTTTTTATTGCTTCTTTTGTTTCTTATATTTTATTTCATTGCACCACAATTTGAATTCAAAGGAATGCAACAAAACTCAGTGTGTAAGTAGAAATAAGAATGTAATGAATGACTGAATGCATAGAAAGACTGGGATTCTAGTCCAAAGCGCCTTTGATATCAAACACACAAGCCACTCACCTCATCAACGTACAGCCGTACAGTGTCTCCCACCTTCAGGCTCCCATAGACGGTGCCCACGTGCAACACATAACCTCCGCGCACTTGGACATTCTTCACCGTGAACTCTGTCTTCTGAAAAAAACAAAGGCACACAAGAGCTGATGATTGGCAAAGGCAGGAACGGGAGCCCAAGGCCAGGCCAGGGTGGCTCTTTCTTCCCACCAAGCACCACCAGCAGAGATGCACTGGATTTTAAATGCTTATGATCGTGCTGCTTCTCCATCACAAGTCAACAAACGGACTCAGGAAAGTAAAAAAAATCTGACATTTAAAAAAAAATCTTGTGAAAACTTACTATACTTACAAAAGCGTAAATGAAAAAGAAAGCAGACACAAAAATGAAAGCGACAGTCAACCAAAGAGCAGGAACTGGTTTTCAAAAGGGGAAAGTGCAGAAGCTGCCCTTGTAAGCACCAGAAATCCTGGTGAAGATGCTCTTGCCTCGGCATCTAGAGGACGACTGTGTTGGCGACCTCACACTCTTAAGAGTGCATTCAACACGAGGTGCCGACACATAGATGGATCTCTCCATGGTCACCACCCTCTCCATCTCGAACAACTGACACAGACTTTCCAGACCAGGCAGATTTAACAAGGGACACAGATATAGGGAAGGTTGGAGTGCTAGATTCTGGATCGCACTGCGATCCTCCGCCACTATTCTGGGGCAAAATAAGGCAACATGCCACCAATTTCAAAAGCCCCCAAAAGCCCTTCCCACCACGAGACTCCAAGCCCCAAGACTCCCAAGCAGGCCAGCGAGCCCAACGTACATCCTCACTGCCTTCGTCCTCCTTGACAAGGTAGCCTTCGTCGTATGTCTGCCCGCCCTGCTCAGCGTAGAAGCAGGTGTGGTCCAAGACAACCCCGCACTCTTGGCCCGTGGACACCTCCTCCACAAAGGCCTTATCCCGGCGGAGGGCTTTGACGGTGGCCACCACACTACTGAACTCTGCACGTCAGAAAAGAAACGTGGGAGTTAGCAAAGCAAGAGCCTCTTGCCTGTACCATGACCCTCCCCCTTATAAAGTCACAAAATTAAACAGAGAAGAAAATTCTGAACCGAAATCTCCTAATGTCAACTTACCCACAAAAAAATTAAAAACCAAAAAACCTATCATTTCAACATTAAGCTTTTTGGTTCACATTCCTCAATTATTAATGGGTTTTAGGTATAAAAAGTATTGACAAGCGAGTTCCTTCTGACATGTTCCAATGCATCAAGAAACAATGTGCTGGACGAGAGGGAGCTACTTAGAACGCACCATAACTGCCACCGGGGTCGGATGTGTAGTTGTATTTTAGAGAGTCATCTGTAGCCTCCAAGCCCCTGGACCGGAGTTCTTCAATGGCGTAGATGTCCAGCATGATGAGATCTTCATCGCCACCACCCTTGCCCTGAGATTTGAGCTGGGAATGTAAGCAAATCGAGGGTGAAAAGCAGGCCAAGAAGCCTTGGGCATAAAAGCAACATCCTCAGGTACGGGCAACCTGTGGGCCACCAGATGTTGTTCAACACCAATACCAATCAGCCCCAGCCAGCATAGGCAGTGGTCAGGAATAACAAGGATCTGGAGGGCACACAGTTGGGGAAGGCTAACTGAGCCCAAAGCTGCCTACCTTGGCAGGCAGCAGCCTTCCTCAAGGTCCCAGGCAAAGATCTCTCACAGCCTTTTTATCCAAGCAATGCCCTGCCACCCTTCCTGGCTTTTGAGGATATGAATTGCCTGCTACAAATGGTGCTATCACTCGCCCTTTCCTGTGCAAAGCTGACCAATGGAAGCTGCAGTAGAAGGTGGTAACAGCAGGAATAGAAGTACCTTGTGTGGAGCAACTAAGAAATCAAAGGGCCAACTGGACAACCAAAACCTGATGCAACTGAGTGGACGGATGCCTGCCTGGCTCTGCTTGTGCCTCTAGCTGTCTTGATGTTTATCTGCGTCAATACATATACTGTGCTGGCGATGGCCAAGCCCTACCTGGGCAGACTTCCTCTCTTCCTCAAAACCTTCCATGTCCACCTTCAAGCCTTTCTCTTCCGCAATGAGGCCAGTCAGATCCACAGGGAAACCGTAAGTATCGTAGAGCAGCCACGCAGTGTCTCCTGGAGGAGGAAGAGGATTGCAGAAGAGTTAAACCCGCAGCACAGCTTCTGATCAGCTCATGCTCCCTCTTGTGGGGTTTCTGCAGGTCTCATTACTAGCAAGCCACAGCCGCCCTGCCTTCCTGGCAAGCACCCATTTCTCTTCACTGCTGACTCCTTGAGCCTTCAGGTAGACCAGGGCAACTCGAGCAAGGAACTTGTTTCACTCAGGAAGAGGTTTGGATAAGGAAAGGAACAAAGAGCGGGAGAAGCAGCCATTGTCTCCTTTCCTCCAAAGTTCTGTGCAAGAGAGAAAGAGGGGAATGATTCTCTCCCATTAACCTGCTCCGTGCAAACACCCATGGCTGGGGGAAAACAGGCAAAGCCTTGCCCTCACTGGGCCCCACAAGGGAAAGGAGGGTTGTCCTCTTGTGGCCTGGCCCAGCTCTGCACTGTAAGTGGGACCTGTTTCTCTCCCTCCTTCAAACCACCACCTTCTACTTAATTCATCACAATGCTTGCAGTGAGAAATGGGTATTCTCCTCCAGCCCCACCCAGTCAATGAGTTGAATTTCCCAAGCAGCAGGCGGCTTGGCTCACTTCCTAGCATCAAAGCCATTCCCACACAGGGGTTGCTGGCCTTGGGCCATACCAGGAATAGTCTTGCAGTCTCCCAAGCTCTGAATCTTCCTGTCGAGGATGCGGCGCCCTCTGTTGAGTGTCTTCAGGAACTGCACCTCCTCTTCGTTGATGATGTCTTTCACCATCTCAGGGTCTTTCTTCAGCTCAGGGAAGGCATCACCCTGAGAGGAACAGCAGCTGTTAGCTAAGCGAAAGCAGCTCCCTGCCTCTCTCCCTCCATACCAAAACCTGGAAGCTTCAAAGGCAAAGGAAAGAGGACAGGACTACAGATTTACCAGGGACTGCACCACCACGTCCACCAGGCTGGCAAAGAATCCCTTGGGGGCGTTGAGTTTCTCATGGGCGTAGCGCACAGCACGTCGGAGGATGCGCCTCAGAACATACCTAGGCAAGGGGAGCAGAAGGCAGAGGCTGGTCTTACTGGAGCCCCTACAATTCTGGAAAACACCTCAGGGACCCCCAACTTTTCGCAGCACAAAGGACTCTTCCCACTCTTTCTGGGCCTCTAACCCTTGTTTCTCAAACCTGGGTCCCAGCTGTTGTAGGATCACAACTCCCATCATCCATGGCCACTGGCCCTGTTAGCTAGGGATGATGGGAGTTGTAGTCTAACAACAGCCAGGGGACCCAAGTTTGAGAAACACAATGTGAATCCACACATAAACTGGGTTCCTGTACTTCCTGACAAGACCAAAGGCTCCTAACATGTTTTTTGGTCATCTTCAGACAACCAACCCATATCAGGGTAACCCCATTCCCACAAGACAACAGGCCAGATTAGGGTTCCCAGGCCAGACAATGTGGCAACAGAAGGGAATGGCTGGGGGGCTAAAGATGGGGAAAGGGAAGGCAGCCGCCTCCCACATTGGCCACTCAAGGCAGTTTCCCCAATCTGCCTATTGGCAGGGCCGGTCCTGACTGTGACTTTCAACCCTAATCAGCTTAGCCACAGATGCTACATCCTTTCTTACCCAGCCCCTCACCACAAAGCTCCACACAGCCCACTCTCTCACCCCCTGCCGGTGTTATCAGGTCTCCCACCGTCTGAAAGGGCCACTGTGATGGTTCGGGCATGGTCAGCCAGGACACGATAGGCCATGTCTATGCCATCAGCATCATCCTCCCCGACCTGCCCAGTGTAGGGCCTGCAGCCAGTGCCCTGCAAGGAAGAAGGCATGAGATGAAAGAGAAATGAAATGGTTAAGGAATCAGAGCAGGTCTTGGAGATTACAGGCATTACAGGTTTTTCTTCTAAGATTCTCTGACCCTTTGCTTATTACTGTTAGTCGCCTCATAAGCAAGCTTCTCTGGGCAATGAAATTAAAATTACACATCCGACAGAACCCCATGTCAAATAGCAGCATAAAAATTCTTTTTTAAAAACCCCAAACCACCAGTATCAGGGTAGAGATTAAGACAAATGCAGTCACAATCATCTAACAGAGCGCTACAAAATCATCCTCTCTGGGCAGCAGTGGGAGATACAAGGCTATAGTTGGCCCATGAGGCTGCTTCGGCCAAGCCACACCCACCCACCTGAGACCTGGCATCAAATGACAGCAGGGAAAGACATGGATCCCTGCAGAGAGCCGGGTTTGCAGGCCCCACTGATCAGCCCCACTGATCAGCTGAACGCCTCATGTCACCTGCTGCCACTGTGATGCCAGGTGACTGACCTTGCCCACCTGTCAAGTTGTCCTGTTTGGAGCAGGGGAGGTAAGGCTCCAGCCCACCAGCCAGATCCAGCTCCCCACTTCAGTTACAGAGGTAAAACATACAATGTAATGCCACCAGGAACTGGAGAAATTGAGGTGTTAGAAGATCTGCATGTATTAAAAAGCACTGAAAGGACCCTGAAACGGCTGATGGGACTTGGGAGTCCAGCATCTAGAGGGAAGCAGGTTTAGTTCTGGAGTTCCTTCTACCTGTCCTCACTGCTTTAACTGCCAAGACCTGATGCAGAAACAGCAGCAGCAAAGGTCAGTCAGCCACACATGAGAGTAAAGGAAAGCTACCAGGAGGCAGATAAGAAAATGCTGCGAGTTGTGAAATTCAGTGGGAGGAAGGTGAATGTTGTTGTCCCTGAGCCAGGGAGGCCTCAGGGCAGCGAGATGCACTCCATCTAGAGAGAATCCACATACTGACAGATTTGCTCGCAGCACATCTGGGCAGGTACCTTCTGGATAGCTTCAAAGTAGGGCACGAAGAGATCTGTGTCGTAGTTGGACATCTTGTTCTGAAGCACCGACACCAACCTCTCCAGACCCATGCCCGTGTCAATGCTCTTCTTGGGAAGAGGTTTCAGGGTCCCATCAGCCTCTCTGGTACAGGAGAGAGTAAGAAAAACGCTCCATGATTCACAAAGAATAATACAAACAGAAGGCTGGTTCAGATGCTCACGTGTCCAAGCTTAATAAGCAGAGAGGTGAATGAGCTTTTCGCCTGCACTCTCACCCCATTCGCTCAAGCATGGAAATGGATCAAAGCATCTCCCCTGACGACAGTTTCCCATTTCACCCAAACCAGGAATTTACTCTTAACAGCGCTGGAACAAACCTGGAGATCAACCCAAGCTCAAACCACGTCTTCGTATCCAGGCTTGTTCTAAAGCTGCTCATCATAGTTTTCCTGGTTTGGATGAAGAGGTCCACAACCAATTAACCAAAAGTACAGCCCAAATGGAAGCGTCTTTGGTTTCGGAGCATCCTGCCACAGCCTATGCAGAAAAAAGCAACACAGAACCCTCCCTCACACAACCAACCAGTATATGGTTGTCCTACTGTACTGATTGAGGAGAGGCTGTTTTCTCAGATATTATTTATATATCATTTTGGAATCTATCCCTAGCATCTGCTGTATTGCTGCAAAGATCAGGACAAAATTCTTAGGAATGAAGGGTGAGGAATAAATAGCCATGATTCAGGCCACTATGCTCAACACCTAAAGTTTCATCACTGGATGTGGAGTCCAGCATTACCTGCAAAGCAGGGGGAGAGGTAACACACCACAGGTGAAAGGCATCAAAGGGAAAGAGGAAGCTGCCTTGAACAGAGTCAGACCACTGGTCCATCAAGCTCATCTTGTTTCTGGGGACTGGCGGTGGCTCTCTGGGTTTTCTTTTGCAACCCCACCTGGTAATGCCAAGGATTGAACCTGGGACCTTTTGTATGAAAAGCACCTGCTCTGCTACTGCACTGCCACCATGTTATAGGGAAGGAAAGCAATTCTTGCAGCACCTGTTGTACTGTATGAACACCAGGTTCCAGATCTCCAGCACGTTGGGATCATCTTGATTGACGAGATGGGCAGCATCCCGGTCTCCAATTCGGTCGTAGTGCATCTCGCTGCAAGGTCCACATGGCCCCGTGTCTCCCATTTCCCAGAAGTTATCCTTCATGCTGCCCGGAAGAATCCTACTCTCCGCCAAACTGCAAAGAAGGAAATGGCCAGTGATGCGAGGAATTCCACAAGTTACAGGCAACATACGAGCCATTTGAACTCTTTGACTTGCCCAGGTAACATCATCTGAAAAAGTATCACTGTCAACTTCATCATGCTAATGAACCTACAACTCTGGCTGCATGTGGAGGCCACACTAAACTATGGCTTAGCAAGATGCAAACAAGCCTAGCCTTCTCCCAGACTCATGCCCCCGCTCCTCGGTCAGGAAGAAAGAAAAAAAATCACTTTGGATTGACCTCCGTTTGTTGTGTCTGAACCTTAAAAACTATGGTTAATCTTAACTATTAGTTTAAAATCATGGTTTAGGAAGTTGCCTTGTTTAAACTAACTACAGTTAAGATTAACCCATAGTTGTAGGTCCAGACAACATGCCAAGCTGCAGCTAATCTGAAGTGAAGGTGAAAGCTTCCAAACTCCACCTCCAGGCCACATGGGGAAAGATTAGGCTCATTCTCAACCTTGCTCAATCAAAGTTAAGCATGAAGTCCAAACATAGCCATTGACTAGAAGAGAGAAGCATAGATGCATGAAACTGTCGAGTTGGAAGCAGACCCAAGGGTCATCTGGTCCAAGTCCCTGAAATGCAGGTATCTCAGCTAAAGAATCCCTGACAGACAGCCATCCAACCTGTTGAACAGCTCTTACTGTCAGAAAGTTATTCTTAACCTTTGATTTGATTCCATTGGCTCGGTTCCCCACCCCCCTTTCTAGAGTAACAGAAAGCCAGCTTGCTCCATCTTCTAAGTGACAGCCCTTCAGATATTTGAACATGGCTGTCATGTCCCTTCTCAACCTCCTCATCTTCAGGCTAAACATACCCAGCTCTCTCAACCATTCCTCATAAGACTCATTTTCCAAACCCTGTATCATATTGGTTGCCCTTGAAATTCAGGTCATGGCAACGCTTGGAGACATCAAAAAGCATCTTATAAATAGGATTTCTGGATTTCTGCTTAAGCCCCAATACATTTTCTTTGCCCCCTTTGGTTTTTTTGTGGAAGACACCAAAGAAATCCTGGGATCATCCTGATGGCCCCTTCTCTTGCCATTCAGGAAGTGGGTGTCGAGTGCAATTCCCAGTCTTCAAAGCACACAAAGGCAGCTCTTGCTGTATCCTTTGGATGTCCCAAACTCACCCTAGATCCAGCCAGATTTGCTTGCAATCCAAATCTGGTTGCAGGCCAGCGGCTTCATTCCCACCAAAGTATGTGACATATAGCCTCTCAATGGGGATGCCGAACTCTTTGGTGAGCAGGTCCAGGGCAAACTTGCAAGCCAGCTCCTGAGTGGAAGAAGAAAACAGGGATGGGAAGGTCTTGACATGGAGAATGACATACTAATTTCTTTGACGAGTTTCAGATATGAGCCTTAAATTCTACAGCAGCCACTGCCAGCCAGAACACTCAATCAGCGATGCTCCTGTTCTTACAGTGGCCAATCAGATGCTTGTAGGAAACCAGCAAGCAGGTTTTGGGTACCACTTCTGATTGTAGGTTGGCGACACACATGGCAATATTCCTCCACTGAAAATATTCTCTATTAAAGGGGCAAGTTGTTAGCCTAGTGTTCCTCCTGATGTGCTAGTTTTCTATGCACAAGGATTGTTTTCCCCCCTTTATGCGGAAGTATTCAACCATGTACTGTTTTTAATATTCAGTTGGAAGCCGCCCAGAGTGGCTGGGGAAACCCAGCCAGATGGGCGGGGTATAAATAATAAATTATTATTATTATTATTATTATGTATGTAAGCCTACACCTAGATCCTGAAGTAATACAGCCCAGATATTGATCATACCAGAGAGAAGAACTTGCAGCTGCTGTGCAGGAGACTGAGGCTGGGTAGGGTGAGCTGCCCAGGATTTCTAAGGGGAAGGAGGCCACTGGAAGGGCAGCATCTATGCACTGTAGTTCCCTGTCTACCCCCCAACTCTTACCTTCTTCCTCTCACTGGCCACCACCCACTCATTAAGAGCGTGAATGGCTTTAATTTTAAAATATGCACATTTGCCAAACATTTTACCAGTTGGTTACCTGTGTTTGTACAGGGAAAGGCCACCGGCAATGCCCTCACCTTGAAATAATCTCCAAAAGACCAGGAGCCCAGCATCTCAAAGAAAGTGTGGTGGTAGACGTCCTTGCCAACGTCGTCCAGGTCATTGTGCTTCCCGCCAGCCCGGATGCACTTCTGAGTGTTGGCCGCTCGGGTCAGCTTTGCCATGGGGTGAGAGGGGTCGATTGTGTTGAGGAAGATGGGCTTGAACTGGGAGAGAAGGAAGAAGAAGAAGACTGCCTTCAGCTCAGCCTCTAGGCAGAAGAGGGACTTCAGGCAAACGTGCCAACAGGGACCCAAGAGATCAAATGGCACTTTTGTCTGCTTCAAACCTACAGATGATCAGTGCCATTGGTCGACCCCCTAGTCCTAGGCAAGTAAAAGGGAAAGGATGGCGCTGTGGTCTAAACCACTGAGCCTCTTGAGCTTGTCGATTGGAATGTCAGCGGTTCAAATCTGTACGACCAATTGAACTCCCATTGCTCTGTCCCAGCTCCTACCAACCTAGCAGTTTGAAAGCATACCAGTGCGAGTAGATAAATAGGTACCGCTGCAGCAGGGAGGTAAACAGTGTTACTGTGCGCTCTGGCACTCTTCACAGTGTCCCATTGCACCAGACGTCATGCCAGCAACATGACCCGGAAAGGCTGCCTGCAGACAAACGCTGGTTCCCTCGGCCTGTACCCCATAGTCTAGTTTGACTGGACTAGTTTGACTTAACTGTCCAGGGGTCTTTTACCTTTACCTAAGACAGGGGAGGAAACTTTTCCCAAACCATTCGTAATTCTGCAAACGTCTGTCATGTCTGACCTGATTCATGCCGGCGTTGGCAAAGAGCAGAGTCGGATCATCCATGGGGATGGTGGCTGAGGAGTGCACATAGGTGTGCTGGTTCTCCACAAAGAAGTTGATGAACCGTTGGCGGATCTCACTGGCTGTTAACGTCACCTCCATCTTGGGATCACCACTCACACTGGAGAGAACAAAAAAAGGGGGCGGGGAGAGAAAGGAAGCACTTCAAGGCAATGCTGCAAATCCTATATAAAACACTAGCTGGAGCAGCTCAGGTTAGAATTCCGATCTCAGCAGTTGCCGCCAAGGACACCCTCCAATGGCTTCTGGCTTGAGAGTGCAACCCTGACACAATTCAAGGCAGCCTGGCCATCAGTCACCACAGCTTGGCTCCTAGCTACACTGGAAGAGGGGAGGTTTTCCCCATGTTGATCTCTAAGGTCAACTAAAGGCCCTCACACCACACCAGGACAGCTTAGTCCAGCCTCAGGCAGTGCTGCTTATGAATATACATAAGCCTCATCTGCAGTATACATTTAAAATAGTCTCATATTAACAACACATGACTTCTAAAGAATTCTGGGAACAGCAGTTTGTTAAGGTTGCTAAGAGTAGCTTGATCCATCTTCCCCTCACAACAATCACCGGAGTAGTTTAAAAATCAGCCCCTCTTCCCAGAGAACTCTGGGAAATGTAGTTCTGTGAGGGGAATGTGGTGTAAGATCTCTCAACACCCTTAACAAACTACAGCTCCCAGGATCGTTCTGGGGGAAGCCATGACTGTTGAAAGTGATAAGACATCACTTTAAACATATAGTGCAAACATAAACCTATTTTCTTTGTAAAAACCACTATGGGAGAGCAGTTCTCCAGCCCAGAGAACAAAAAACAGCAATTGGCCTATGACAGCTGCAAGGCCTTGGTAAGGAAGTCCCTTCTACTCAGACACCCCTGGCTGCTCCTTGCGCCCTTTTGCCACATTCATAATACTGCCACCACATATCTGACTTCTGTGTAGCAAGAGGGCCAGCCAGAAGCACAGCAGCTATGGGGAAGGGAATAGCTATCTGGAAGAAGGACAGAGAAAACAGATCTCACCCTTGATCTCTGCTGCAATCTGGCAAATGCAAGCAAAGCTAAACAACTCTCCAGGCTATCCCAGAACCACCCACAAGGTGCCTGCAGAACTGACATAAAGGTGTGCGCTTGGAGGGGAAGGTAAATTCCTAGCCAGGCTTATCAGCTAAATCATACTACAGAGTTGGAAAATTCCTTCCAATACTACAACTAGGCATGAACAAAACTCACCCATAAAATCCTTCTACAGAAGCACATTAGCACTACCCTATCTCTGTGAGGAAAACTACTACCCTACTTCCAATTCTTACAGGGAATCCTTCAAGGAAAATACGAGAGACCAGAGCCTACGCAAGGCAAACAAATGGCCCCAACCACAGTGGCCCACAAGATAGATGCCAGAATAAAAAAACCTTAATTTACCGGGTGAATACAGATGACCAGGCGCCCTGCATCAAAATCTAACCGCAGCACCACCACGTCAGAACTCGGCAACCTAGTTGCCTCCATTGGCACATCAAGCAGCAAGGTGGATCCTGACGTCTCACCGCCTCCCTAGAGATCTGACCAGGTGCACAAGTGCAGCTAGACTCTCCTTGCTGTGTTGGCAGGAGAAGGGAAATGGGGCAGCTTGCCATAGGGTAGGTGTGTCAGAGGCAATGCCCTGGTGACTTTTTGCCTTTTTGACAAAGACCGCCTTTGCCAACCGGGCGCTGGGGCTGGTGGGAGTTGTAGTCCAAAAGAAATCTGGAGGGTCAGAATTAGCAAAAACCAGACAAATGCATAATTTCTCTCTCTCTGTTCTTGTGAGTGTGTGTGTGTGTGTATATATATATATGTGTGTGTGTGTGTGTGTGTGTGTGTGGTGTGTGTGTATACACACACACACACCCTCCCTCCACCCTGACACCACAGAATGAATGAAGTCACTGCTGGCTTCAGAGACCCCATCCCACGAGCCAGGCAGCTGTGCCTCAACTCAGGGCTGTCACCCCACGCCAGAACCCTAGACCAGACTCCCAGAATCCCCCGCGGCTGTGGCCCTCAGACAGCCCCAGGAGACGCAGCTGGCGGCGGACACCGCGGCCTTCCAAATAGTGGAGAAGGATGAGAAAGACCCCTTAGCCCCATGGCAGCGCCCTCTCCCTCTTCAGCCCCCCTTCCAGCCCAAACGCCTCCGCACCTTTCTTGCCGCTCTCCAGTCAACCTTTCCACGCGGAGCCGGAGCGACGCTCTTCCACTGCGCACCCAAACCTGCTGCGGGGATTTTTCCCTTCCCTTAATCCCGCCCACCCCGTCGGCCAATGAGGCTCAATAGCCGGGCTGCGGTTGCTCAACGCAGCTGCCCGTCAACGTCACGAAGCGCGGCGCTGGCGAGGCGCAAGGGCTGATGCAACGGCTCTGAAACCGCAGTCACGTGGCTCTCCGGGAAAGGGCTGAAGGCGGCGAGGAGGCCGCCATTGTGGGCAGGGCGGACCCGGCTGAGGGGTGTGAGCAAGGGGTGTAAAGCAAGGGGTGGAGGCTGTTCCCACTGCGTCTCCTGCCTGATATATAGGAAGGCTACATGTCTGAGGGGATCTTTCTCCTCCTCTCCTCTGCACCCTCCAAATCAGCTCTGCAGGGTTGAGAGACCCCCAGAGAAGATTTTGGGAGTGCACAGGAGCAGGAGGGCTGCTGGTCCCTCACAACTCTACAATTCTGTGTGATTTCTATTGTGTGTTGTGCAAAGGTAGGGCAGGTTCACGAGAGCATCCCAAATGGTTCTCCTCAGAGCACTGCTGAGGTGCATCATGCTCACCAGAGGGCGTCCTTGCCCTGTTTGAATAAAGCAGAATTTCTAGCATAAGCCCCCCAGACTGTTGCTATGGGGAGATATCAGGTACCCAAGTGGCGTTGGCACTTCCTCATTCATATGCTTTAAAACGTTTGTTGACTTTGGGTAGGAGATGCTGTGAAATCCCTTCCGAGTGCAAAAAACTGTCCAAAGTTGGTTTGGGGGGCACTGCCTCCCCCTGTTCTTTTCCTCTGGTTTCAGTCTTTCACCAGAATAAGAACGGAATGTGGTTGCTTCATGCCCAGCCAAGCCCTTCAGATTCAGATCTCAGCCTGGGACTGATCCGTCCTGCACATTTCATGTACTTGCAGCAGTGTAGGGCAGGGTGCCTTTGCTAGCTCTCTTCATGACCTGGGTTGGTCCTTGCTCCTGCAGAAAGCCTGTGTGTATCAGGCAATTCTTTGCTGATTGGAATGCAGAGCGGGAGAAAAGTTTCAGTGCTAAATGAGTGTTTGGACATGGAGGATGCCTCTGTTGCAGAATGCACAACACAAAAGCTCAGAGGCTTCACCTTGGGAATGACAGAAGGCCTTTGGGAGGAGAGGAATCTGGACCTGGTCTCTTTAAAAGGCGTTATTTGATTCACTGTGAGGGTCTGTGCTCACCAGCCCTTCACTTCTAATGGAAATCCATTTGCTTTAGGACCACCATTTCCTGACAGAAAACATACACTATGAAAGGAGGACAATCTTTATACAGATAGGTAGCCGTGTTGGTCTGCCATAGTCAAAACAAAAAAAATTCCTTCCAGTAGCACCTTAAAGACCAACTAAGTTAGTTCTTGGTATGAGCTTTCGTGTGCATGCTGTGTATCTGAAGAAGTGTGCATGCACACGAAAGCTCATACCAAGAACTAACTTGTTGTTGTTTAGTCGTTTAGTCGTGTCCGACTCTTCGTGACCCCATGGACCAGAGCACGCCAGGCACTCCTGTCTTCCACCGCCTCCCGCAGTTTGGTCAGGCTCCTTCATGGATCACTGCCTTGCCGTGGCGAAGGGGCTTGAATAACTCAGAGAAGTTATGAGCTATGCCGTGCAGGGCCACCCAAGATGGACAGGTCATAGTGGAGAGTTTTGACCAAACGTGATCCACCTGGAGCAGGAACCGGCAAGCCACTCCAGTATCCCTGCCAAGAAAACTCCATGGACAAAGGCAACAGGCATATAAAAGAACTAACTTAGTTGGTCTTTAAGGTGCTACTGGAAGGAATATTTATACAGTGAGAGACTCTAGGATCATCCACACTTCCCTTTGCCCCACAATTTCTTCTGTTTGGTTTCTAGGCAGGGGTCTGAGAGGTTTTTCTTTCGTCCCACTGCTTTCTTTGGGAAAACCCATGATTTACCACTGAATCAGAACAAAGTCAAGCAGCAGAAAACCCAGTTGATGCTCATTCCCATTCAGCAATAAACCACAGGTTTTCCTGGGGAAAGCTGTGGGACAAAGGAAAAACCTCTCAGACCCCTGCCTACAAATCGCAGGACAGTGTGGTTGAGCCCTGTGTGCCATCAGGAGTACATGTCTGCCTTCTATCTATGGCGTGTTCTATTTATTTGTTTATTTACTTCATAAAATTTATGCACCACTTGATTGTAAAAAAACCTCAAAGCAGTTTACTATGAAAATAAAACATTAAAATTATCAGTAAAAACTACCCTTTCAAAAATTCAATAAATAAATAAATCAGCAATAAATTAAAAACATGCATCAACATTCTACATGCCTGAACAGGCTTACCTAAGCAAAAATTCTTCAGCAGGTGCCGAAAAGCGTACTGTGAAAGCTCCTGCCTTGTGTCAATAGGCATGGAGTTCCAGAGTATAATGGAGCTCTGCATGTGCTCAGATACGTGTCAGAGGCTTTGGCAGTCCTGTTGCTCTCCCAAAGATACTGTTCCTATAGCCTACTGTTGCCAAGCCTCAGAATGTTGCATACAACTATATGGTCAAATATTAAGAAATGGGTCCCCAAATACACGTTTAGCTCCAGAGTGGATTCTGGGTCTGAAAAGGTTGAAGATACCTGATCTATACATTTTCTTATTACAAACAAAATAGACCTGAAGAGGACTGAAGAGTCCCTCTAGGGTTATATTTAAACAACAAATGCCACAGTCCTCCTGCTGACAGTGATTCACTTCAAATGCTTGCTGTTTTTCATTGGCTTGCAGTTTTAGATTGGGCACAGGCTGATGATCAGTTTTTCTCTTGTTCCCTGGAAAGACCAACCATCGAGGATTTTTTCTCTTGCTCTAGCAGCCAAGCGCATCGACAGCTACGGCAAAGCTTTGCTCCCTTTGCTTTATCTCAGCAGATTCAAGTGGGAGAAGAATTTATATGTAGAATGTGAAAAGGCCATGTTAAGTTTTCATGTGACCATGGATAATCCTGGCATCTGTTTCTGCAAACTTTTCAGATTGTTCTTGTAAGTTAATGAAAGAGATGAATTGTTACGACGTAGGCCTTAGTTAGCTGAGCAGGCAACAGACTCCGTAAGTTTTCAAACAAATAAAAGCGAAAGACAATGGGAACCTGTGGCCCTTCTGACTTTGTTCAATGCCCAGTGCTATTTTCCTAGAAAAAGAGGTGCCAAAAATCACCACGAACACCTCCCTTGTTCTCTTAGAATGGCAATGGAGAGGTGCTGGAACCCACCTGAAAGGTGCCAGAACTGAGTTTCCGTGAGTTCCCCCTGAAAAAAAGCACTGCCAGCTCCCATTATCTCTGACGGTTGGGAGTCCAAGAGCCTCTGGAGGGCCACATGGTTCCTATCCTGGAGTTGGGAGGCTGCAACAGCACATTCTAGCACATGCAGAATGTAAACATGTCAAAGGACTTGGGTTCAGGCCTAACCATCCTGGTTTCTGCAGGTAGGCAAATGGCAGGAGACAGCTGCGAATTTTGCTCTTGCTCAGCCTTGGCTTTCTCCTCTGCTTCTTCCTTGTGACCAAACAGAATTTGCACATAAAAGTGGGACCTCCCCTTGACCCACCCACCCACCAAGGGCGCCTGCTGGCCAGCTGAAAAACCGCTGGCATGTCCTGTATGTGGCTTAATGTCTTCAGCTCTCTTCTGATTCCACTCAGCTATTTCTGTCCCACACATCAACATTCCTTCTCTCCCTCCCTCGCTTCCAGTGGAAACTGCAAGCAGACGCCACCAACTTAGATGGCTTTAAAAGAGGACTAGGCACATTCATGGCTAACAGGGACGGCTAGCCAGGATGGCTATGCTGCGCCTGCAGAGTTGGAGGCAGCAATGCTTCTGAATACCAGTTGCGGGAAATCTCAGGAGGGAGAGAGAGCCCTTGTGCTCGAATCCTGCTGGCCTCTGTGATGCTGAATAAGATGGGCCATTGGGCTCTTCTGGTGGTCTGATGGAACACACACGCTTCTTGAAGGAAGCGCAGTACCTTAAACACACAGCCAGACTTTGACTTGAAAAAGAAAGACACACCCATTCCTCCAGATAGGACGAAGGAAGGAAGATACAGTAAAAGGTCTTGCCTGGTAGGAGTGGGGAGAGCATCATTTTGAAAGATGGCAATCCAGAGATGCGAAAAGATTTCGCCTGCATGCAGTTCTGCCTTTTGTGCAGCTGGTTATAGGAATGGCCTCTTGAAAAGTAACTGCTTTGGTGCATCCTCGGTCCCCTCCCCTCTCGGCTGCCACACTAAGTGGGAGGGTGGTGGCAACAATTATCAGAGATTGGCAACACCATGGAGCTGTTGTGTTGCAGCTGGGCAGCAAAGGGAATGGGAGAGAATGGGAATGGGAGACACACCCCAGTTCTTGTTTCCCTTGCCTTCTGCCCCCTCTCCCCTCTGTGTTGCTCCGTAAAAGCACTACCCTCTGTGAAGCAGAGCGTTTCCTTCTCTTCTGCGAAGGTTGGGCTTTGGAAAGAGAACTCATATAGCAATGCTGCCTCCCTAGAAAAGGGGGAAATAGAAGCCTTTGATCCACAAAAACCACTCCCCTAGGCCCTGATGGGTGAAAGACTATAAAACTAAATCTCTCCCCTGAGGGCCACCCCACCCCTCAGCCTTCAAGGCCTGAGTCCAGATCCTGCAAAAAGGTGCAAAGAGTCAAGTCCTGCAGAGATCTGGCAGTGCCATCTCCCATGTGTTGTGCAGTGACTAGTGATGTACAGGGTCTTCTTCCGTTGTGGCTGTTACTGCATTACAACAAAGTCCTGATGGCAGGAAGACGCCTGCTTGCCCCTGAGCTACAAGGGGAGCCTCTGCACAAAAATGTGAGGCCATCAAGAACTATTTATTCGCCCCCGCCACCCCAAAAAAGGCATCTCAACTAGCATTTATTCATTTGAATATATTAATTCTCTCCAGCAACTATGTTTCTTCTTAACCCTCAACTGTTCCACTGTTCCTCCCGTATACGTGGTGTCTCTTGTACACATTGAGCCACCCGCGCAGAGTCTCTGCCACTCCTGCTGTCTGCCCCAGAGATCAGTGCCAAGCGAGTTTGAGGCAGCTGTAGCCCCGAGGATGGAATCTCAGGGCTCGATGCCATTTCCAGCTTCCGGTTCAGTAAGGAGCCTCGCTCTCTATCTCAGGAGCTGGCATGTGGTGCAGAAATAATTTTTCCGTTTATTTTTAACTAGCTCGGTAAGCGTGTATGCGTGTGTCTGTGTCCTTCTGTTTTGCAGCGTTTGGTTTCCACTTGCAGAAGCTGTGAGGGCCTTGGGGGCAAGCGGTCAACCTCACCAGGGGCTCCTCCTCTTCCTCCCAGGAGACCTGGCCGTCCACAGGGCATCCGCCCCGTGCCTCAGCCAACGTCTGACTTGGATTGCAGGTTGTGGGTGGCAGTTATGTAACCCTCCTCAGACAACATCAGGTAGTTTTGCATCAGGGAAACCAAGCAGATTATGGAAGGAAGAACGATGTGAGACCAAAAGCAAGCCAGGCAAACTCTAGAGCTAGTGATAAAGCTATACTCTCCATGCCTTCTGCCACATGACTCAGGGTGCAGAGTAATGTACAGGTATCAGTCTTGGGGGTGTCAGAAGGAGCGTGGCCAGAGAATTCATGGGTGAGCAAATATTTGAATCTGACTCCAATACCAGTACAGTGGTATCTCGGGTTACATACACTTCAGGTTACCTACGCTTCAGGTTACAGACTCCGCTAACCCAGAAATTGTACCTCCGGAACAAATTAAGTACTTAACCCAAGGTACCACTGTATCCCCTATGGCACCCACAAAAGGCCTCAGAAAATCTCCCCTCCATAACCTGCAATACAATGCAAGACTATTTCTCTGCCTGTTCAGCCCCTGCTTCCTCAACTCCATTCCTGCGTCCAACCTCCTTGAACACAACCACATTTCACTGAGCACCAAGATGGGGCTCTGCCCTCGTTCCCCTCCTGGGCAGAGGAGAGGTGCAAAGAGCTTCTCCTTGTGAGCGGGGTGTCCACACACGGCCATAAGGTGTGTTCGCTGCCTTCTGCACATTGTTTTTTTTGCCAGCGTCCACACACTGTTGTCTTCAAATTGTTGGTAAGTCATTCTTTGGGTGTTCTCAAAGCGTCTTTCAGTTGCACATTTATAGGCCATTGTTCTACATTTCACAATGCGTTCCAGAACTACTTCTTAGTTTAATTATGGTGGTTTTTAATGTGGTGGCAGAGAAGGAAGTTTGGCAGCATGGACCCCTTCCAAACTGAGGCTGGACAGTTTAGGTGCTAAGCATTTGCACAACTGGACTGCTTAAGTGTCTGCCGTTTATTTGCAAGCAAAAAGGGTGGGCACCTCAGAAGGAGCCACCTCCTAGGCCATGCCCACGTAACCTCCTAGGCTCTGCGCAGGTATCCCGCCAGGTCCACCAGCCCCCACTGGATGCTGGGAATCTGAGTCTAGAGAGGTCTGGGGGGAGCCAACGTGGCTTAGAATAAACGTAGCAATGGAAATGTTTGCCAGCAAATTCTGGTGCCGCGTGCCCCTCCCTCACTTGGGCCCTGGCACTGCTCCTGCCTTGGCCAGAAGCAAAAACGGACCAAGGGCTTTGTTCTGCTGGAAGGTCCAGCAGGGAAGGGGTCAAGGCCCTTCTGCCTCTGAACTACTGTTCCCCTTCCCCAACGCTGCTGCTGCCACCCTGTGCCTGGCATTTCAAGTGGGCAGGGCAGGCAGGGAGGGGGGAGACAGACAGCCTTTGCTTGTTCTCCTCTCCCTCCAGTCCTCTCCCAGCTTTTCTTCTTCCTGGGCCTCCTTCAGCAGGCGGGAAATAAAAGGTTTTCTGTTCCCTCTATGCTAATAAGCCTGGATGTCTTTGCCACAAGTTGCCTTTCTCTCTCTCTCTCTCTCTCTCTCTCTCTCTCTCTTTCTGCCAGACCTCTGGGAAACGTCCGTGCCAAGGAAGGAGAAAGTGGAAATTTGCTGCACACCAAATGGCTGCTTACAGGGCGCCTTGGGGAGCCTCAGTGTTCACCCTTCTATAGTATTTGCCCCCCTCCCTTCTTTTTTGGCTAGCAGACATGGAGCGATGCAGAGGGAGTTAGGCTGGTGCTGCCAAGAGCCACACGGTGTGGCTGTCAAGCCTTGCAGAATTCACTGTGGCATAAAACCCCCCTTGGGCTGGAGCTCAGGTTGGCACATGCGTAGAATCACAGAATGCTAGAGTTGGAAAGGGTCCCCAAGTGGTCATCCAGCCCAGCCCTTGCAATGCTTAAATGTACAGTGGTACCTCGGGTTAAGTACTTAATTCGTTCCGGAGGTCCGTTCTTAACCTGAAACTGTTCTTAACCTGAAGCACCACTTTAGCTAATGGGGCCTCTTGCTGCTGCTGCACCGCCGGGAGCACGATTTCTGTTCTCATCCTGAAGCAAAGTTCTTAACCTGAAGCACTATTTCTGGGTTAGCAAAGTCTGTAACCTGAAGCGTATGTAACCCAAGGTACCACTGTATTTTCCGGCATTTCTCCACCTTGACAGTGCATCTGTCAGGGGCTCCTTCCAGGCACTGCGGATGTTTGGGGGGGGTACCCAGCCACAGTTCACTGCAGGCCAGGAAGGAGGTAGGAATAACTTGCTGGCGGAAGCCCCCTCACCTATTGCTCCCCACCCTGACTCCAGTGAACAGCAGAGCTGTGGGGCAGAGGAGGGAGGGCCCCCACCTGCCTCCTGAGGAACTTAATTGCTCAGTCCCATCAGCCAAGTGCAAAAGGACCCTTGGCACCAGTGGCGTAGCGTGGGTTGTCAGCACCCGGGGCAAGGCAAGTAATTTGCGCCCCCTAACCCGTGGATTTGCGCCCCCTAACCCGTGGATTTGCGCCCCCTAACCTGTGGATTTGCCCTAACCCCAGATGTTGCGCCCGGTGCGGCCGGCCCCCCCTGCACCCCCCACGCTACGCCACTGCTTGGCACTAACCAGATTGCTGGCATAGAGCCGGTGCTTCTGTGTAGGACGTATTGCACCCTTTAATATGTTTCTAGCCCACCTTCTCCCCAAGCTGCGATTCAAGGTAGCTTACAGCATTTAAAAACACCAGTTATAGAATACAGGGTAACTAGTTAGAAACAATACAGTGGTACCTCGGGTTAAGTACTTAATTCGTTCCAGAGGTCCGTTCTTAACCTGAAACTGTTCTTAACCTGCAGCACCACTTTAGCTAATGGGGCCTCCCGCTGTTGCCACGCCGCCGGAACACGATTTCTGTTCTCATCCTGAAGCAAAGTTCTTAACCCGAGGTACTACAGTGGTACCTCAGGTTACATACGCTTTAGGTTACATATGCTTCAGGTTACAGACTCCGCTAACCCAGAAATAGTGCTTCAGGTTAAGAACTTTGCTTCAGGATGAGAACAGAAATTGGGCTCTGGTGGCGCGGCAGCAGCAGGAGGTCC
This sequence comes from Podarcis muralis, assembly GCF_964188315.1. Lineage (NCBI taxonomy): Eukaryota > Metazoa > Chordata > Lepidosauria > Squamata > Lacertidae > Podarcis > Podarcis muralis. Next base: position 30,163,711 of record NC_135661.1, on the reverse strand, counting down.
CATTAGCTAAAGTGGTGCTTCAGGTTAAGAACAGTTTCAGGTTAAGTACGGACCTCCGGAACGAATTAAGTACTTAACCTGAGGTACCACTGTATTTCTGGGTTAGTGGAGTCTGTAACCTGAAGCGTATGTAACCTGAAGTGTATGTAACCCGAGGTACCACTGTAATTTAAATGCTCCCATTGAAATATCATTTGCCCCAACAGATGCAGCCCAGTGACCAGAGCCTGCTTCTGATGGTGTGGAAAAGGAAAAACCTCTTTTTTTATATTTTTACAATTGAACTAAGGCCGCGGTTTCTTTGAACTGCTCTAGCAGGAATGATCTGTATGATCCAAATGTCTTTGCAAATTCTATGTTTAGCATTTCCAGAGTGTGGAAGTTGTCCCTTAAATACAGGACTAATCCTGGAGTGTGAGCCAGTCAGGAGGACGATGGGGGCACACTTTTCTTTCACACATGGAAGAGGAGTGGGTGGTAAAGTATTTTGATCACTGCTCCATTCAGGAGACGCAACTTCTCTTGGTTCATAAGATCTGCTCCCTCCCGTTTTTAGCCTCACAGCAACCCTGCGAAGTAGGCTATGCTGAGAGACATCATGGTGTCTGAAGCAGAGCATGCCCAGTCACAAGCAGAAAAAGAAAATGCTTTACTGGATGAGTGAGCAGCTTCCTGGATACCAGAGGCTCTTCGGCTGCGATTCTTGCTTTGCGGGGGGGGGGGGCTGGATTAGATGACCCTCAGAGGTCCCTTCCAACTCTACAAGTCTGCAGTTTTATGAAACGCCCCCTCATTCCCTCGTCCCCTTCCTCCAGCTACATGAAACACAACAACAACTGCGTCCTCGCACGGGCCAGTGGCCTGGGAGCTGTCTGCACGTGTTCAGAGGTCCACAACTCTGGGTTTGGATGCGTCGCTCGCTCTGGTATGCAGGCTTCGATTTCAGATGCTTGGCATGCACGCAGCTGCCTCTTGACTCCTCTATTCTTCTCCCTTCCCTGCTTCACAGCAGCCGGACTGGTGCATTTAAAGAGAGAGGAAGGAAAGCCTTTTTTTAAAAAAAAACCCTCCTGTAATGTTTGGGGAATTTCAATTGGCATCCCAGGCCTTTTTCCAGCCAACGGAATAACGGTGCAGCTGGGTTTGAATTGCAGGGAACGCCTCCCTGCCTGTTTCCCAACTCCTGCCGCAGCTGCTCCAGGCAGACAGACAGAAGGGCTGGCTGGCATTCCTGGATCTGATGGGGACAGCTCTCCCCTGGGGCCAGAGAGAGACCCCTGGCTCCTAGCTGCTGACCCTCCGCCCGGTCCCGGAGCGCCCCCATCATGCCGTGGCTGGATTTCTTCTGGGCTTGCTTCAAGAGGCCGAAGGTAAGGGAGCTCCCCCTTCAAAACCTCTCTGAGGCTTTCGCCACGGGTGACAGCTGCCGCGACACTTTCGATTGCCAAGGTCTCCTCTTTGGTTCAATTTCTTCCGCAGCAGATTGCCCCGCTGTGCCTGGCTCCTGTTGTTGCATGTTAGGCAGGGAACCAGCCTGTGGCAGCTAAGTTACCTTTTAAAAAAGGTATTTGACAGAGCAGCAGCAGCAACAACAACAACACCCATCAAGTTTTAAGATTCTCAAATGCTGCAAATTGAAACATCTCAAACTACGGTTGCCGGAATTAAGCAGCATATATATGATGCCTTTGGGTGGCCTTTGGCTAAGGCAGTGATGGCAAACCTTTTATAGATGGAATGCCCAAACTGAAACCCAAAACCCACTTATTTATCGCAAAGTGCCAACACGGCAATTTAACCTGAATACTGAGGTTTTTAGTTTAGATAAAAACAACTCATGTAGTAACATATTTTGTCTCAAAAGAAAAACACAATGACAGAGCTTTCAATGATACAAACAACTTGTAAAAGTTTGCATTAAGATGATCCAAACTAAGTAAGGAAAGCAATCCCATGTGCTTTCATTGACTTAAAATTATTTGGCAGAGAATTCCACAGTTTAATGATTCCCCACTTTTAAGCTCCAGCCCGAGCAAGCAAGTGATCTCAGCGTGGCCCTCTGAGTGCGTCCCCCATCACATTGCCATTTCCTGAAAGGGCCCCAGGGGCTGCCCCATGTGCTAGCCCCACTCCCTCGCCCAGCCCCGACTGGCCCCTACGCAGGGTGTCCGGCATGGCCGAAGGCTGTGTAAAGCCTCCACCTCGCAGCAGCAGCAGGAGGAAGGTGGCTGGTGGTGGCAGCACGCCTCTGAGTGCGTGCAGAGCGCTGCGCCCTCCCCACCCACAGTGGAGGGTCCCCAAGGGAAAACTTTAGCTCGGATGCATTGGGCAATGTCTGCTGTCTGAGGGCTAAGCCTGCTGGCAACAGCAGCATATGAGACTGAATGCCTAGTATCCAGCAGAGAAACCTTCAATCATCAATGCACAGGTTGCAAATGATCTGTGTTATTGTTTGGGGGAAGGAAGAAGCCTGCACCCCAAATCTGTCCAACAGATAAAACAGGGACAAAATAAAGACAATAGATGTTATTTTTTGGAGGAGGCGGAGAAAATAGGTGTAGCTTGACTGCATGAGACTGTGGGTTACAGTTGCAGGGGGCAGGAGAGGCTATCTGCAGTGGGTGCCCCCAGGGTTTTGGCTTGAACTGAGTCCCGCATGCTGTGCTCATACACTGAGCTTTAGTTTTGCATGGACTGAGTTCCTATGAATGTATGCTGATAAGACACACACACACAGTGGCGTAGCGTGGGTTGTCAGCACCCGGGGCAAGGCAAGTAATTTGCGCCCCCTAACCCATGGATTTGCGCCCCCTAACCCTAACCCCCAGATGTTGCGCCCGGTGCGGCCAGCCCCCCCTGCACCCCCCACGCTACGCCACTGCACACACACACACACACACACACACACCCCTGCTTCCTTGCAAAGGGGGGGATTCAGAGGTCAGCCAGAGCTGCAGCATGCAACTGGTTAGGGATCAAGAGGCTGTTCGGGGGCTTTGCCACAAAGAGCCTCCAAAGCCAACAGTTATTTGCTTGCACAAGGCCATTCCAGCGGCTTCTTTAAAAAGAAAACCCAGAATACCCACAAATTGCACAGTTGTTACTCAGTTGCTGTGGTGGATCCCCACAACGAGACTGAGCTGCTAGTTCCAAGGTAGGCAAGTTGTCCTATTTCCTGGGATAGCTCAGTTGGGAGCTCAGCACGAGACTCTTAATCTCAGGATCATGGGTTTGAGCCCCACATTGGCCAAAATATTCCTGCAATGCAGGGGTTGGACTAGATGACCCTCGTGACTCTTCTCCAATTCTCCAAATTCTATTATCCTGTGCAGTGCTGGTACAGAGCTATTTTTCCCCTTTGGCAAGGCTATTTTGTGTGGTAGGCAAGGCTAACTACTTTCGCACCCCCCTAAAAAAAATATTTCTTACTTTGATTTTCAAAAACAGGAGTCTTGTAGAAATGATAAAATTGTTCAAAATATAAATAAAAACAAATCAGAAATTCACAAGATATAACAAAAAATAATCTGTATAAAGCTGTGCCCCTCAAAGTGGTCCGCACCCTAGGCAGCTGCTTAGCTGGCTTAAGGATAGCAGAGGCCCTGCTTCTGTGCGTGAAATGCAAGTGCCCTGTCCCCAATGTAAAGATTCACCTGCTGGACGCGATCAGCTCAGGCTGCAATCCTAGGCACACCCGCTTGCTGCAAGTCCCTCTAGTATTTTTATCTGAAGAAGTGTGCATGCACACGAAAGCTTATACCCAGAACAAACTTAGTTGGTCTCTAAGGTGCTACTGGACAATTTTTTTTAGTATTTTTATTGCCATTACTAATTACCTGCCCTTCACCCTAAGGTCCCGCGATGGATTGCAACACTGAAACACAAAATTTAAATCTATAAATCAGTTTGTACACATGTTCGTCCAGGGGCCCATGTTCCAATATATTTTAAGCACCTGGGCATGTCCCTGGCCAATGTAATCTCTTTGTCAAGAGTTAAATATTGTGCCAGGGTCCCTGTCCTCCTCACATACTAAGGGAGAAGAGAGAGAAACAGAAGAAACAGAAGAGGGAGAGCCCAGGGGCCGTCATGTTGGAGGAGGCAGCTGTGGAGTGTTGCACAAGATGTCAGAGGGCAGGAATGTCTGCAGGAAATTTATCCCATTTGCTGGAGGGAGAAATCCACCCAGTCCCTAGGAGCAAGGCTCATTGGGCTGGGGAGAGGCTGCCCCTAACTAAGGTCACTTGCATTTAATATTCCTCATACACCCTCTGTAGGAGGCCTCCCTAGAGTCTCAAGGGACCTTGGAGAAGAAGTTTAGGAATGTCCCATTCTCATGAATTTCACTTTCCCACAGGCCGTTGGGGACCCTCTTTCCTGTCTCAAGCTCAGGGGCTTAAGGAAGAGGCACTGGGACACTGGCCTCTAGCTGTTGTGAATCAGTAGGTTTTTTTTTCTTTTAAGGGGGATAGAAGACTCAAGGGCAGGTCTGGAAAAACTCAGATATCAGCCCAGCTTTGAGAGTTCCAACCAGGTGGAACGCACAGCATGTTGGGGACGGGACTTGCTCCAGTCTCCAGCAGGCTCTTTCAGCTTCTACAGAAGTCTTTGCCACCCTGATATACACCTCAAGATGCTTTGAACTCCCATCTGCCCTATCCAGCACTGCCATGCCAGCTGGGGCTCATGCAACATCTGCTCCGAAAGGTCTGGAGCCTGTGACCCTGTGTCTGTTGAGCTGAGAACCTACGAGAGTCAACTTGGTGAGCTACCCAGACCAGGACTTTAATTGCACTCGGAGCTGCCTGTGATGAAAGTGTTCAGTAGCCCAGTTTCAAAACGGTTCCTTCCAATTGCTTATTTCCCCTGTTCTTCGATGGCCCTTTTGCAGCCCTGAGTTTTCAGTAGGGCAAGCGAAGGTCGCTATGAAACTGCTCCTGATTAAGGAGACGGCGGAGGCTCTTCCTCATCATATATATTTAACTGACCTTTCTACACAAATAGCCCAACCATTGTTTTGGATCTATTATTACCCAAAGGCACTACCATTAGCCACTGGTGTCACCCCTGCCCCCCTGCCCCCTTGAATACTGCATCATGGTAAAAAAAAATTGTCTTTGTAAAACTAGCTTTGGAAATTTGGTTGGGATCTTTGTCCATGGCCAAGGTTTCCAAGAATAAGGCTGCCATGTGTTTCAAAGGATTGCATGGGATGTATAGAGAGAGGTGTGTGGGTTGAATAACTTACCTTTATTGTTATGTGTTATTTTTTTCAGTGCTTCACATCACTGGACCGGAGGAGGGACGTGGGTGAGTTGCAGTGACCTCTGTCTTCATTCAGTCTTTCATTTGTTGCTGGGACATTTGTTGCATACCACAGGCAGAATGCACTAAATTCTATGCATCCCAGAGAACCCAGATCAGGGCTGTGTGAGCCCCAGTGCCCTAATCAATCCATCCATCCATCCATCCATCCATCCATCCATCCATCCATCCATCCATCAATCAATCATTGTGTTTGACTAAAAGCCATGACTAAAAGTTCAATGACAGATCCAGCAAGTGAGTTAAAACCCGCACTTGCCATTCCTCCCCCTTTTCTTCTTCTTCTTTCTAATTGTTTAAACCAATTCATGAACCAAGAACTTACACATTGACCACTAATAATGAAACGTAAGTTGTAGATATGTTTCCACATTTATTATGCTATTTTTGTGATATACGACACGAGAAAATTTGGTATACTTATTTGTATAACATTATTCTTGTTTATTGGGGGGGCGCGGGTGGCGCTGTGGGTAAAAGCCTCAGCGCCTAGGGCTTGCCGATCGAAAGGTCGGCGGTTCGAATCCCCACAGCGGGGTGCGCTCCCGTTGTTCAGTCCCAGCGCCTGCCAACCTAGCAGTTCGAAAGCACCCCCGGGTGCAAGTAGATAAATAGGGACCGCTTACTAGCGGGAAGGTAAACGGCGTTTCCATGTTTGTTTATCGGCGTTCCGTGTGCTGTGCTGGCTTGCCAGATGCAGCTTGTCACGCTGGCCACGTGACCTGGAAGTGTCTACGGACAGCGCTGGCTCCTGGCCTATAGAGTGAGATGAGCGCACAACCCTAGAGTCTGGCAAGACTGGCCCGTACGGGCAGGGGTACCTTTACCTTTACCTTATTCTTGTTTATAAAACCCAATAAAAAAACCTAAACACTAAAACTAAAAGAAATCCAGGGATATACATCCATTTCCAATTGGACAAATTAATGAATTGCCTGCACCATGGTAGTCAAGTCTGCCCCTGCCCAGATTCAGGGTCAAGAAAAGCTGAACTGCAGCCTCAAATAACACGTTGTAACATCCGTTTGATTATTCTGTACAATTTACTTAACTTCCAATATCCCTGGAGGAGGGCCCAAAAGTCACGTGGGGGGTGAATAAAAAAGTGGTGGGATGAGGAATCCTGAGGGAATCCAAAGGGTGAGGGGGCTAAAATGCCAAAGGCATGGGGCACTTTTGACTTTGATGAAAGCTGTCCATGCTATACTACTAGCGGCTGTCCATGCTATACTACTAGCGGTTGTCAAGTCGCCATTGGCTTCTGAGGTGTTTTTCTTCAATGTCATAAGGACTAGAAACCTGTTGAATTAAAATAGATTGGCAGTCCCATGGCAGTACTGAATTCTGTGCTTTCCCTGATGGCATGTGGCATTGCACCGTCAAGGAGGGGAGCCCAATTTTTCCCCATCTGCGGGGTGCGTGGTCACTTGTTGCTCTGTATTTTGGTGGTGTTGTATGTGTCTTGTTGATGTAGGTAGAGAAAGAAAGGAATCCAGTTACACCAAAGTATATACAGATTTTTTTTGCAAATGCTTCATTTCCACCTGACCCTTAGACTCCTGAATAGCTTCTCTTACATAGGAACTCAACCTTGCAGTATGACATGTATATTGAAATGTCAAGTTCTGAAAATACTGCTGTTTTGTGAGTGAGAGAAAAGTGCAGCAAATAAAAATATATCCACATACTGAAAACTCCTAAGAAAAGAAGTATTTTATTTTGAAACCAGTATTTCAAAGCATCCCTTCTCCCTCTCCCGTTACAAAGAGTTTACCGATTTCTTCACACCAAGCTCCCTGCATGCAAGCTTTGCAAGGTTGTTGTAACAGACAGGCAGGATGATCTGAGAGTCTACATTGCTTCCCCTGCTCAAAGCCTTCCTCTTCTGCAATCAGCCATTTCGTGGTGAAAGATACAATTGCTGTCCGTTAATCAGAACATCGGGAAGCGGGTGGCGATGTGGGTTAAATCACAGAGCCTAGGATTGCCGATCAGAAGGTCAGCGGTTCAAATCCCCACGACAGGGTGAGCTCCCGTTGCTCGGTCCCTGCTCCTGCCAACCTAGCAGTTCGAAAGCACGTCAAAGTGCAAGTAGATAAATTGGTACCACTCAGGCGGGAAGGTAAACGGCGTTTCCGTGCACTGCTCTGGTTCGCCAGAAGCGGCTTAGTCATGCTGGCCACATGACCTGGAAGCTGTACGCTGGCTCCCTCAGCCAATAAAGTGAGATGAGCACCACAACCCCAGAGTCGGCCACAACTGGACCTAATGGTCAGGGGTCCCTTTACCTTTAATCAGACATGAGTATATTCACTTACACGAGGCTCCCAAAATTTGGGGTGTCAGAGAGAAGGGTTGACTGGAGGCCCTTGTTGCCTTTCTATATTTGGGTCTGAGTTCATTTCAGCCAGCTTGCAAATAGCCACTGGCCTGGTTGTCTGTGGCAAGTAGGAATCGCAGCTGAAGTCTCAATAGCAGTGACACACAACAGGGTTCATGAAACTGCCTCCATACCTCTTCTCATTTCCCTCTTTGGACATCTGCAATGCCCCGGTGGGTGCTGGTGAGGTGCTTTGCAGAGCAGATGACGCTGTGAAAACCTGGCTGCTTTCCCCAGAAGAGGGCGCTATTTCTCCACCCTCCTTGGGCCCTTTCTCACCCGTGGCAGGCCATGACCTCCTGACCTGCCTAACGCAGTTCCCATTCAGGTCCAAAGGCTGCTCTCTTCTACAGCCTCCTTCCTTTCACTTCTCTCTGGTGACGCTAACCAAACTTCCCATCTATTGTTTCTGGGGTAAACAAGAAGCGAAGGATCTTGAAGCGAACACAGCTGGCTGGTGCTATGCCCTGGAAGGAGTTTGCTCTAGCGAACAATGGCTTTGGTGCCTTCAAGGGAGCAAATTTACTCCCATCGCTGCCCCATTTGCTATAGAAAAGGGGATGAAAACTGGCACAATCGTGGGGTGTTCAGCAGTTGTGGCACTTCCTGGGCAAGGCAACTTTGCAAAATGAGAGGAGCCAGATTGCTCTCAGAGCTCTATGAAGTAATATTTGTGACCAGCAGGGGTGTGCTCAGCGCTGCTGCTTCTCAGTTAAAACTACTCATTACATTATCATCAAACTTCACTCCCGATTTGTAATTGGCTTTGGTGCTTTAATGACGGATGCGCACCACCTTGAATTATTGGGAGAGAATCGTCGAGTTGGAAGGAACCCCAATGGTCATCTAGTCCAACCCTCCCACAATGCCTTATAAGGGGGATGGCAGTGATGAATGAATAAATAAATGGGTTTATAATTATAAGTTATGTATCATCATCCGTGAATCAGGTCAGGCCTCTTTAGGGAAGGAGTTTCAAAGCAGCGAGTGCCACAGCCGAGAAGGCTAAAGTATCCATAAGGTAAAGGTAAAGGGACCCCAGACCAGATCCAGTCACAAACGACTCTGGGGTTCTGGCGCTCATCTCGCTTTACTGGCTGAGGGAGCTGGCGTATAGCTTCCAGGTCATGTGGCCAGCATGACTAAGCCACTTCTGGCGAACCAGAGCAGCGCACGGAAACACCGTTTACCTTCCCGCCGGAGCGGTACCTATTTATCTACTTGCACTTTGACGTGCTTTCGAACTGCTAGGTTGGCAGGAGCAGGAACCAAGCAATGGGAGCTCACCCCGTCGCAGGGATTCGAACCGCCGACCTTCTGATTGGCAAGCCCTAGGCTCAGTGGTTTTAGACCACAGCGCCACCTGCATCCCTCATAAAGCATCCATATCCCAGAGAAATGTACTCCTCCCTTTCCAAAGAGAGAATGAAGGGGGGCAGGGGCATAGCTAGCTGCTCAGACATCTGGAGCAGAGGGGGCAGGGCGATCCACGCACGGGGGTGGCACGATGAGCTGCCCACAGAGTCCGCCTGGTGGATGAAAGCTCCACGCTGCCGTTTTGGGCAGCACAGGGCCCTGAGCCACCATGTCACTCCCAGGAGAGACGCGTAGCTCAGGTGTGCTGCAGGCCACGCCCCACGGTAAGTGCCGCCCCCTGCAGTGTGCCATTTTGTCACCCCTTCAAGGATGACACCCGGGGCGAACCGCACCCCCCCTTCCTATGCTCATGAGGAGGGGAGGTAATGTATCTGCTTGGACCTTTGAAACAGCCTTTGGCTGGGGGTGACAACAAGGTGCTTTCCATGTGTTTTTTGGACTCCCAACAGGCCCCAGCCGGGAATTGTCAATGGCCAGGGATGAGGGGGAATTGTTGTTCAATGATACCTCCAGGTCACCAGGTTGGTCACACAGAAGCACACACACATCCACACATGTAAAAAAATGTTTAGGGGTACTTTCATTTTGACTCCAGGAAATCACCGTTTTATAGTTCAAATCGGGAAAAATAGATACAGTAAATGGACACAAGTACAAAGATTCACAAAATTTTTAGGGGTATGTGCACCCCTGCGTACCCCCAGGGAAAAAAGCACTACACACATCTTTGACATTTTACCACTGCAACTCTGTGGACACAGGTGACAGCAGAATGCTGTTAATAGTTTTGTTGGGGGGAAGAGACCAGTTCCAAAGTCTGGCTTTCAGATACACACAAAAAATATTAAATCTATTATATGTGAGCATTCTGTATGTGGGAGCGTTCGTTGTGGCCTGTTTAATTGCTCCATGAAAGTGAGACCTAGAGGTCTTATTTATTTGTTATTATTACAATCACAGACAACAAAGTGCAATCTGACAAAGGGCCCCCTTAAATGGCAGTTTGATTGATAGGTGAGGCTCAGGAGGTGGGGGTTGGACTAGATGACACTTGGGATCCCCTCCAACTTACTGTTCCATGATTCAATGATAAGGAAGTGGGTCTTCCTTGCTGTGCACTGAAAAGCTCAGCAATTTACTGGAACTGAAAATAAAAGCTAAAACTGATTTGGTTTGCAAATACTCACACACACAAACAGAGTGATCAGAGGGAATCTCCCGTCTTGGTTCATTTCTGCAGTCAAACTTGTGATCCCTGCCTCTGAGTCATTCTGGGGTGCTTCACGCCCGGCATCCTTGCTGAAAATAAACCTTCCAGCACCAGTCTCGTCTGACCTCAAGAAAAGCAAAAAAAACCCACCAACACCCCAATCTTGGCTAGACAGCTTTCCCCCACTGTGTCTGGACAAGGTTTACAGGATCTGTCCCAAGCCTGACTATTTAGATCTGGACTCTTTCTGTCCTACTGACTCTGGGCTATAGCTGGGGATGCAGTGGGGCTCCATCCTGCTTATATTTGACAACTTGGAGAGTTTTGCATTCTGGAACCAAGAGACTCTACAGAGTTTCTTTGAGTTCTATGGCAAAGGGGAAATCAGTGGCTGGTTTTCCCTCATCTTCCAGGGTATCGCTTTCAAATCTTGGCTGCTTCTCTGATCTCCCCAAAGCTCTTTGCAGTTTCCCTCTTATCAGTCCTCACCACACTCTGTCTTCTGTGATATCCTTGCACCTTTGGGAGCTGAAGTGAACCACATCAGGACTGTTTGCTTTTTGATCCTTCTCCACAAGAGCTTACATTAGATAACGCTGGAGGTGGTGAAGGGCAGTGGCAAAAGTTCTTTTCATTGTATAAAGCAACCAAGGTCCCTTTCTAATAAAATTACACCAGAGGCTCTCTGGTTTGTGAATAGTATTACATTTGTCGCTCCTCTTTCCTCCATCATGGAACCCAGTAGCAGTGCATGTGGTTCCTATCCATAAGAACATCAGAAGAGGCTGCTGGATCAGGCCAATGGCCCATCTAGTCCAGCATCCTGTGCTCACAGTGGCTGAACAGTTGCCTGTGGGAAACCAGCAAAGCAGGACATGACAACAAGAGCCCTCTCCCCTCCTGTGGTTTCCAGCAACTGATATTCAGAAACATTTCTGGCTCCAGTTGTGGAGGCAGAGCGGAGTCATTATGGCTAGTAGCCATCGAGATAGCCCTCTTTTCCATGAATTTGTCTAATCTTCTTTTAAAGCCACCAAGGTTGCTGGCCATTACTTCCTCCCCACAAAGAGGGCTGGGAAAGTTCCCCATCAGAAATCCTGGAGGACTTGCCAATTAGTGTGGACAATCCTGAGACAAGTGGACTAATGGTTGAACTCAAGAAAAGGAGGAAATTTCCAGAGGACCCGGCGTGGAATTCTTTCAGGAAGTTTTAAGTCAACTAGTGCTTTTCAGAGTTACTGTAGTAGTCGGAAGTGGCCTTACTATGTGGCATAGGGACACGGGTGGCGCTGTGGTCTAAACCACTGAGCCTCTTGGGCTTGCCGATCGGAAGTGAGCTCCCATTGCTCTGTCCCAGCTCCTCCCAACCTAGCAGTTCGAAAGCACACCAGTGCAAGTAGATAAATAGGTAACACTGCGGCAGGAAGGTAAACGGTGTTTCCATGCACTGTGATGGATCACAGTGTTCTGTTGCACCTGAAGTGGTTTAGTCATGCTGGCCACATGACCTGGAAAGCTGTCTGTGGACAAATGCCGGCTCCCTCGGCCTGAAAGCGAGATGAGTGCTGCAACCCAAGAGTTGCCTTTGACTGGACTTAACCACCCAGGGGCCCTTTACCTTTACCTTACTATGAGACATGTTGAAGTGGTGAATCTGTGAGTGCGCATACATGGGCATTTGGGCTGCGGCCCACAGGAAACTATCTGGAATACGGTATGTCCAACTTAAAGGGTCAAAGTTCATTCTGCTCCATGGTGGATTGTGGCCTGCCTCGATCAGCGTCTGGCAGAGATAAAGCAGCACTTGGATTTCCCACCTAAGTTTCAGAAAGGTCTTTGGCCACCTTGATACAAACAAATTCACAAGGCAGGGATACGTCACAGCACTCCGCATGAGCGTAAAAATAAAATGCAAGCTTTTAAAACTTCAAACTTTCCAGCGCGCGGTTACAGGAAAACTCTTGCGTCGAAATAAGAAGTGCAGTCAGACAGTTACACAACATCTCCTTTCTTCTCCTCTTGGGAGAGTCTGAATTTTCATGCCTTCCCCAGCTGTGAAAGTTTCCACTCGCCTCTGAAGCCCTCCCTGCCCCCTCCCCCCAGCGATGATTTCCGGCCCCAGAATAGTCATCCAGCTCTAGGAAGGCCTCCTGCTTACTTGAGCGTCCCGGCAGAAGCTTTGTGCACAGCGACCCTTGATGGTTTGCGGAGGGGCATGCATTCAAAATCTGGACCGCAGGCAGATGTCAAAAGCGCCTCACATTCTCTATCCATACCAACTCTGCCCACATTTTGCAACGGGTATGAATTATACGCATTGAACATTTGTGCCTGGGTTGATTTATAGAGCTTCTGCAAGCAGGGAGGGGAAGGCAAGAAAACTTAGCATTCCTCGCTCAGAGGCAGTGAATACCATAGAATTATAAAGTGTTAGGGTTGGAAGAGACACCAGAGCTCATCTAGTCTAACACGCTGCAACCCAGGGGTACTACAGGAGGGGAGAGTGTTGCTCTTGTACTCAGGCCCTGCTTGCAGGTTTCGCTTGGGGAAATCTGGTTGGCCGCTGTGAGAAGAGGATGCTGGAGAAAATCTGATTTAATCTTCCTGGTACTGGACAGCTTTGCTCCCGTGCCACAAAATCATGAAAACAGAGAACGCAACACTGCGCTTGCTCTGAACTGTGTCCAGGAGTGTGAAATACACACAACTGGATCACAAAGTGCTCATCTGTGTACCGTGTGGACGCAGGGATTGCCTTTGCAGCACATTCACAATCCCTGGAGGAGGAGGAGCTGTAAGAAGGTGGCAGTTTGTTGGGGGGGGGGCGCAGGTCTCCTGGGGTTTCCTGGCTCAGGTGCTGCAATTGTCCCATGAGTTAACCCTCTCCCCTGAAGGAAGAAAAGCTTCCTCCCCACCACCCCCCAGGCAGCACGAACCAGCTCCAATCTTCTTGTTGTTCAGCACTTTGGAAAATAGCTTCCAGAGTCCTAAGTAAGGCAGGAAATCCATTGCAGGCTCCAAACATCCTCCTGGGGGTTAAGAGGAAGTTTTGGTGTGCAAGGCAGGAGAGAGGGGCAGGCAGGACTTAACCCTTTCCCAGCCCATCCCTTCTCCCCTATAAATACTCCCCCTCTACCATCACCATTTTTAAACCCATGCTCTGAAACAAAAAGTGGATCTTGTTGAGGTGGGAATGGCATTGGGGAAAATTGAAGTGTGTGAGGGATGGGTGGGTGAAGCATCCCTCTTTCATGCCAACCCTTCCCCATTAGTGCCTCTCCCCCCCCATTGCCATTATCCTGGCAGATGTGTATTGGTGAACATGTTCCACTCCCCCAAAGAACACAGACTGAACATAGACCAGCATGCCTGAAGCTTTGCCTCTTCTCTTTGACCCCCACAACAGCCCTGTAAGGGAGGTTGGCTGAGGAAGAGTAACTGGCCCAAAGTAACCCAAATAGGGATTTGAAGCTGAGTCCCCTCTGTCCTAGCCTGATGCTCTAACCACTGTACCTTGCCTTCATCCTGCTGGTCTAGTAACAGCAGCTCAGAGCAGCTTCCAACCAAGAACAGATGAGAATGCGTGAAACGACAGCCTGCATACTAAGAGCCAACAGATTATAGCCAACAATTGTAAAAGCAGCAATGGATTCCCCCCCCCCCCCAAAAAAAAGCAGCACAGCTAAATATTAAAAGCCTGTGGAAAGAAAAGTCAAGAGAAAGGAAATTGGGCCAAAGAGGCAGGTCCAGGGCCTTGGTGGTGGTGGCCCCACCATCATGAAAGCCCCACCCCTTCTTTTCATTGCCTGAACCGGTTGTGCCATTGGCCCTCCTGAGCAGAGGATGGATGGATGACATTTACTTACAGTATATGCTGCTTTCCCACAAAGCAGCTTACAGCAAAATTCAAGTTACAGATAGGTAGCCATGTTGGTCTGCCATAGTCAAAACAAAAAAAATCCTTCCAGTAGCACCTTAGCACTTAGTTGGTCTTTAAGGTGCTACTGGAAGGATTTTTTTTGTTTTAGCAAAATTCAAAACATTGGAACTACAGAATATTAGTAAGTTCAAAAATCAGGCAAACACTTAATTTAATTCAATATTACAAAAACAAAACTATATAGGTTTAAGTACATAAATACAATGCAAAACAAGTGTTAATCGCTAATAAAGTTTCTGGCACTGGTCTGACACTAGGAGCCTGGGTTAAATGCAGTTCAGAGATGGGTCTTCTTTCCATGCTAGAGGACATTCAGCTGACTCCCGCAGATGTACTCCACAGGAGGCTGACGGCAGCAAGAGGCAAATGCCAGGGAAGGCAAAGGATGGCAAGGCTCTCCGCCAGCCTCCTGGAAGTACCAAATGCTGGTGCAGGTCTTACTGGGATGGTTTGGGAGCAAATGGACCCAGGGCCATTCAGAGCTTTAAAGGCAGAGAGAACAGCACTTCACTGAGCCTGGGGAGAAGCAGAAAGGCAAAGAAAGCTGCAACCAGATGCCAGCGGTTTGGTGCCACGCAAAATGTCTCAGCGCTGCCGTTTGACCAACTGAAGTTTCCTGAGCAGTTTTCAAAGGAGGCCTCTGCATGGACAGCATCGCAAGGAAGCCAGGACATCATGGGGGTTCTGCGACGCATTTCGTACCTGCAAAGCAGCATCAGTCTGGAAGCGGCCTAAACGCCCGCTCCCTGTCTAGCCTCACCTGTTGGACGGCACCCCTGCCATCCTCGGAGCCGCTCGGCAGATGCTCGGAAAGGGGCCAGGGCTGCCCCCTAGTGGCGTTTCCGAGAAGGCTTTTCGAAGAAGACTTCCCCGACGTGGCGCCTTGCTGCTGTCTTTGGGAGGAAGAGCCTTGAAAGCTGAGTTGCCCCGTCCCTGCCGGTGCCTTTCCTCTCCCTTCCGAGCCCGGGGGAGCCCCAGCGGGTTCTGCTTTCCCGGCGAGGGCGTGGTCGTCGAGGAGGAGCCTGCCCGGCCCTGGATCTCCCTCGCCTAGGCGGCGCAGAGGCGCAAAGGCTCAGACGGAGGATGGAGCGGCCGGGCGCAGCGAGAGGCTCCCGACGGCGCGCCCTGTCCGGCGGCGGAGGCAGGACCTGCGGGCGTTCCTTCTCGCGCTTGCTGCGGGCGCGCAGAGCAGGCGTCGCGGGTGGTGGAGGGTCCCGGGGGAAGCCAGGTAAGCACCGTGCGCTCGCGGTCCAGGATTCGGCCCCTTTCAGCCTCTGCTTTTCCCACTGCTCTGTCTTTGGTCCCGCTTTACGCGGTTGGACTGAATTACTTGCTCCATTGCGTTTACAGGTATTTTAATTTGATTTAATTTGCTTTCTTGCATTTCCTAATGATTTCTTGCATATCTCTCCCACCTTCTGTTCTCCAAGCATAGGAGCCAACTCCTAGGGTCCGAGGTCCCTTTGGTACCCCCCCATTTTTTAAAAGCGTCCAGCCCCCGCCCCCCAAGTTGAAGGGCATTGCCATTCAAATGGTGAGCCTGCCCCGAGTCATGTGATTGATTGTGCGGAGGCGGGGCTCACCTGCCACCCCCATATATTTTATTCAAGTTGGCACCCCTACCTGCAAGGATCTTCAGGCGGCCTACGTGGTTTTCCCCCACCTCATTTAATCCTCACAACAACCCTGTGAGGTAGGTTAGACTAAGAAAATGACTTGTCCAAGCAGTGGCGGACTTTGGGCTTTCAAATTTCAGCAGTGCCCTGTGCGATACCAACATTCAGCCACATCCTGCCTCTTGCCTTCCCTTCTAAGTCATTGTTTCGGCTCTGCAATCCTGGCTCTGCAATCCTGGTGTGGGCAAACCAGTCACACTCCCCTAAATCTGCCTCTGGCCTAAGGTCACCCAGTGAGCTTCATGGAAAAGTATGGAGATTTGGACCTTGGTCTCCTGGCTCCTGGTCCAAAGCTCTAACCAGTACACCGCACTGCGCACTGACTTTTTATGGTTGAGGGGACCAGGGTGCCTCTTTATAGAGAGCTGGCCGGTAGGTGGGACACAGTCCTCCAGGCAGCAGAGGCTGTTGAATAAGGACTTCAGACAGAAGCCACCTTGGGGAATGCTTGGCTGCTGAAACAGCTCCCCGCAAGGTGAAAGCCAGCAGCTCAGGGAGAGAGGCCAGAAGCCAACTCCCAGTTACTTGCAGGGAGCTGGAAGGTTTATCTACGAACACAGAGAGTATTAAAAAAACACAACCATCTGAATTCCGAAGCAGTACCTTCCATTCCATTCTGTTCCATCACCCAGGAAGAGGTTCCTGGAAAGCCAATGCCTGTTAGTGTAGAAAGCTGGATGGACCAAAGGTCAGATTCAGGATAAGGCAGGCTTCTGAATCTGCATGCAGAGGAGAGGTTTGAGGTGGAGCAGGTCCCCTAATGGTGTCATAGCCCTGGGAACTGACATAGAATCATAGGATTGTAGAGCTTGAAGGGACCGCAAGGGACATCTAGACCAACCCCCTGCAATGAGGTTCAATAAGTTGGGTGTGGGGAGAGTGGCAGTTCTAGAAGGGAGGACCTCAGGGTCACAGGCAGCTTTGCAGTTTAGGACAAACCTAAATTGGCCGCCACCCCAGATGTGAAGAAGCTGCACCCCTGGTATGAATTACATTTCCTTCAGCTCCCCTGAAACCTCTGTGTGAATGGGAAAGTGGGATTAATCTTCCTTGGGGCAGGAGCTCCCGCTGCAGATGTCCCTGGAGGAAAAGCCCCACTCGTAAGATCGACATCACATGCCAGCTTCTAACCAGGATTTGTGCCAGTTCTTACGCCTATGATGCCTGAGTCATCTCTTCAAGGGGGAAGCCCTGATAAACTCCCTGGCAGAACTTCCCCAAATGAAGGAGTTTGCCAGTCTGCTGCCCCAAACTGCTTATGGCCATGGAAACCACACTCCTCAATCAATGCTCAGTAAAGACCGGATATAATCTGTCTCCCACTTTCTGAAAACTTTCTGCGAGCAAATTAGGGTGAGTGCTGAATAAATGCATCATATGGAGGAAGCCCGTGTCCCTGATAGCTCACTTGGTAGAGCATGAGACAGGGTTGAGGGTTCGAGACCCATGTTGGGCAAAAGATTCCGCCATTGCAGGGGATTGGACTAGATGACTCTTGTGGTCCCTTCCAACGCTACAATTCTATGACTCTGTGCCTCTGTCTTAGAACCGCCTACACAGTCTTTTTCCTCAACGAAATCTGGGCACTGTAATTTACAAATCTCTCACTAATTCCCAGCAACCTTTAACAGGCAACAAATTTAAGCTTGTTTAAATGTTAACCTTCTGCCACACATAGAAGACCCCAGGAAGAAGACTTGGCTGCCCCCCCCATTGCTTGAATTGTAGCCTTTTTCAGAGACCATTGTTTCAGTAAAAATGCCTGCTTCCTGTGCTACAATGCAGCATAGTTTTTGTTTGCTTGTTTTTAAATGCATCTTACCAAAAGGCACAGGGTTAAAACTGCAGGTGCTGGCATTTTTCTGCACAGAAGAAAAGCGGAAACTCTGGGAGGGCCCTGCTTTTATTCTATGTCTCACCCTGCTTTCCTTTCCCAGTGACTCCTGCCTATAAAGTGAGGGGGCTCCTTTAAACTCCTGAAGGTATGGATTAGCCCGGAATAAAGGGATTCTTCAGTTGCGCTCCTTGATTCGCAGGGGGTTGGATTAGATGACCCTTGGGTCCCCTCCATGAGAAGATGAGTTGATGACAGTCAGGGGGGTGGTTCAGACTGAGGCGGTGGCTGCACACAGGAAGCTGTGATGCAAGCTAGCTAGTGTGGAGGCAAGTTCATTGTACAGTGGTACCTCGGGTTAAGAACTTAATTCGTTCCGGAGTTCTGTTCTTAACCTGAAACTGTTCTTAATCTGAGGTACCACTTTAGCTAATGGGGCCTCCCGCTGCCATCGCACGATTTCTGTTCTCGTCCTGAAGCAAAGTTCTTAACCCGAGGTACTATTTCTGGGTTAGCAGAGTCTGTAACCTGAAGCGTCTGTAACCGGAGGTACCACTGTACAAGAAGCAGTTGATTCTTGTCTCTTAGTTTTGAACCCCCCCACTTCCGTCTCTGTGAAAAAGGGCCCCAGTCCTGACCTCCCTCTCCCTGTGTTGTGTCACACACTCGCCTGGGCGGTGATGTCGGCTGCCGTTCCCCAGCGCTGTGTTACGAGCTATTAATACCCCCCTGCGCGTGGGCCCGGCTCAATGCTGCCCATTCATCAGGCTGGCTGAGGCAAGCTGTTGGCATGTGGGCCTCCTCCCAGCCCCTCCTGCCAGGAGAACCCCAGCGGTTGGTCTCCTTCGGGGCAGAGATAGAAGCGTGAGTGTTTCGCCCTCGGTCATGCTGGCCAGCTGCCTCTCCAGCGCCTCATTCAGTTTTGCACGTTTAGGGCCTGGGAAATATTTCCTGCTTCCAACCCCTGAGTTCTTTGGTTCCTTGTTTGGATGAGGAAAGGAAAGGAAAAGTCTTGAAAGCCTCACTGACGCCCAATGTTTCCCCTCTGGAATACAGAAGAATGGAGTCAAGGGTCAGCGTCAGCCCTCCCTGACCTGCCACACTCCAGATGTTTTGTCTGGGGGCTGATGGGAGTTGTAGTCCAAAGAGAAGCACCAGGCGGGCAAAGCCTGCCTTAGGAGCCAGTGTGGCATAGCGGTTAAAGCATCACACCTGGAAGAGATGAAGGATCTTATCCCCACCTAGCCACAAAGCTGTCTGGGTGTGACTTTGGGGGCCAGTTGCTGCCTCTCAGCCTAACCAACTTTGAAGGTTTGTTGTGGGAATTAAATGAGGAGATAGAGAAACACACACACCACCTTGAGTTCCTTGGTGAATAGGGCGGTGTATAAATGCAGTGCAGTGGTACCTCAGGTTACAGACGCTTCAGGTTACAGTCACTTCAGGTTACAGACTCCACTAACCCAGAAATAGTACTTTGGGTTAAGAACTTTGTTTCAGGATGAGAACAGAAATCGCATGGCGGTGGTGCTGCAGCAGTGGGAGGCCCCATTAGCTAAAGTGGTACCTCAGGTTAAGAACAGTTTCGGGTTAAGAACGGACCTCCAGAACAAATTAAGTTCTTAACCTGAGGTACCACTGTAAGTCCAGTGGGTACAAGGGGCTTGTCCACAGGTAGCTCAGTCAGTAAAGCATGAGACATTTAATCTCAAGAGTTGTGGGTTCAAGACCCATAGTGGGTGAAAGAGCTTGCATTGCAGGGGGTTGGACTAGATGACGCTCGTGGTCCCTTCTGATTCTATGTGTTTAATGTTAAAACGACTTGTGTCAATGACATTAATGCAATGTGCTCTGCGTGGGGTTGCCCTTGGGCCTGGTCCAGAAGCTCCAGCTGGGGCAGAATGAAGCAGCCAGGCTGCTGATGGGGCATCTGGCCAAGAACATGGGACTCTTCTTAAAACGACAGCACCGGCTGCCCGTCTACTACTGAGCCTGGCTCAAGGTCCTTGTGTTAGTTTATAAAGCCCTGGACAAGAATATTGTAGGGACTGCCTGAACCCTTCTGTCCTGACTCAGTTGCCAAGATCATCGGCAGGAGCAACGCTGGTTGTTCCCCAAGGCTCAAGTAACAGCAATGAGAAGCTGAGCCTTTAGTGTCACCAGCCCAGGCCTGAGGAACTCTCTGCCGATAGAGAGGTGCATTCTGTGCCAACTTTTAAACGCCTGCTGAAAAGTTTTCTATTCTGTCAGGTGTATGCTTGGCAATTAAGAGTACAGTGGTGCCTCGGGTTACATACGCTTCAGGTTACATACGCTTTAGGTTACAGACTCCGCTAACCCAGAAATGGTACCTCGGGTTAAGAACTTTGCTTCAGGATGAGAACAGAAATTGTGCTCCGGCGGCGCAGCGGCAGCGGGAAGCCCCATTAGCTAAAGTGGTGCCTCAGGTTAAGAACAGTTTCAGGTTAAGAACGGACCTCCAGAACAAATTAAGTACTTAACCTGAGGTACCACTGTACATCCTTCTGCAATGGTACCTTGATGTCTGTTTTAAACACACACACACACACACACACACACACGTTACCTCCTAACTAGGCTACTGAAGAAAGGTACTCCATTTTATGGAAGAACATGCCCAGAGACCCATTATTGAATCTACAACATTCACCATCCCCAATAGAAAAGTGGCCACCCTTATTCCAGATGGAAGGCATTGTGTTTAGCTTCAAAGGGGCTTCATCATTGCCACTTTCCTGATGTAAATAGGCTGTCCCCCCCCCCCCAACAGTTCATAGGGAAAAACCATATGTGCACCATCCATGTATGCTTTGGGGAGGGGGCGAGATTCAAGTTGTCATGGAAGCATGGTGTAGCCAGAATTTTTGTCGAGTTGGCAGGGCATTTGTGTGTGTGTGAGGGGGGGGGGTCAGAACCGACATGATTGGCCAGTTATTTAAGTAGTCCTATTGTTTTAGTTGATCTAGGGGGCCCTGGTTGGAAACAGTGAAATAGTGCCCAGTCCTGATCCAGTTTGGGCTCCCCCACAAGCACATTTTTTTTGGGTGGGGGCGGTAGTTGGGGGGGTTAATGGGGGGTAGGTCGAATCGCAGTTGTCCCAAAGTCACTCCACGTTTTGCTTTTTCTCTCCCTGGCGAAAGCAGGCCTTGCAGATCGTCAGGCTGTGAGGCTTAATGCCCATTTGAGTTGTGTTGCAACAAAGCCAGCTATTTTAAAATGTATTTGCACAGACAATTCCAGCACCTTCGCCGCAACCTTTTGGCCCACAAGCCTCCCACTTCCTCCCAAGGGGAGACATAACTGGGGCTCTCGCCGCCCACTAAGGAAGCCCCCTGCCACTTTCCCCCGCATTCCCTGGAAACGCCCGTCTCTGCTCACCTTCAGCATAAGGATCCGGTTGGAGGAACTGAAGCTTCATTTGGGAGATCAGTTCCTAAGGAGCCCCCGCTCTCTGTGGTGTTTGGAAATACAGGTTCAAGGAGGATGCCGGGGGCTGGATGTGACTCCCCTCCCCCCAGTGGTAGAGGAGGAGGAGGAGATGGTGGCAAGGCAGGAAGAGGCTGTGGCTGCATTGTTAAGCAGTTGAGCTCAATGCAGGGTTATGGTTAGGAAGCCACTGGCACAGAGAGGTTGTTCCTGAGCATGCCAACCATGTGGCAGAGTTTCCGATACCTCTCGCTTCTTATGGAGACTTCAGTAGCGGGGAGCCTCCTTTTAATTCACCTCCTGGCTTTCATTGACTTGGTTGGGTTTCACCACATCCAGCTGCATTACACGTGACACAGAATCCTTGAAATGTAGAGCTGGGAGGGACCCCAAGAGTCATTTAGTCTGACCCCCCTACAGCAAAGGAATGAAGCACTATGTATATATTTACATGGTGAAATTTGTGAGCTGTCTCAGTGCCATCCTGTGCACATCTAATGCAGTGAGCTCAAAGGGACTTGCTGTCTTGTAAATAATGTTGCATGCTTCCTCAGGGTTCGGTTTCCTTGGAGGGGAAGGACAAAGGAGACTGTGGTGTCTTAGGGTGTATGGTTTTCGTTACCCATACATCCAACCTGAGCATAGGATGGAGAGGCTCACAGAGTTAACACCCCAATAGATTTTGCCTCCTCGTTCAGTTCCTAGGGAAGCTCCAAGTCCAGCACAGAACAAGAAAAGCTTCTGTGTCTCCAGCTTGCAGCACAATCCATCTCTCCCCCCCCTTACTTCTCTCTCATACCAACTCTTACACAGCTCCCCTTTCCCTCTTGACTGCTGGCATCCTGCCAGGTGAGGTGGGAAAAGACCCAGCCAATTTTCTCTATGGCAACAGAGGTAACTCTCTGGGCATGTAAATGGCAAGGACCTAACTAGTCACCTTTAGCAAAGACACTAGACTAGCTGGTTCAACAGCTTCTTCCACTAGATTCTAAACCTCACTGAGTTTATTAATATTTTGAGAAAATTGAGAAATCTTATGTCGGCTTTTGGTTTTATCAGCATTTTCCTATGAAAATTGTGCATCATGTTTTGCGAGGCGCTTGAAGATTTTTGTTGAATAAGCAGTTTATAGCTCTTGTCGACGGGATAAATAAGAAGAGCGCTGCTGGATGAAACCTACTCTGTCCAACTTTCTGAGGTCTTCCGTTTAATCTGTACCATATTTTTTGACTTGCCTTTTTTGTGGGTACCCTACTTTAGTGTGGAAAAGTTGGCTTAGAGTTGTTTCAATGACTGTGTGGCTTTGAAGAGGGAAGCATCGAAATGGGCTTGTGTGAAGAGCCTGCGCTTCCTTCTAACCTTGTACTGGGTGGGGTGTCTTAGAGAAACCAAGGAGCTTTGAAATACTTTGTAACTTCTGCTGATGGCTTCGTCTTGGTCAGTGCTGGTGCGACAGGTCATCTGGGAGAGGGAACCGCCCCGTGTAATGGTTGGAAAGGGTGATGCTCTTGGGAGGTTTCTCGGATTGCTCTTTGCCATTTGGCAGGTGAGAAAACACAGCTGCGGAGCTGGCAAGGGAGGCATCAGGGATCAAAGTCTTTCTGGGGTGTGCGCGATTAAACCGAGAGGGTCCCACATGAAGCAGTTGCGATTTATGGACCTTCGAATCCAGGCTTGTGCACATGTTTCAGATTAAGGGTGGGTTGCGTTGAAGGGATGGTTGTGTTCTCAGTCCTAAAGGGAATAATGGGTTTCATATTGTTGGGGCGTGAGTAATGGGGGAACAGGGGCAAAACTAACTAACACTTTTCATTAGGTAGCATTTGAGCTGGCAAATCTGGGTGAGAGAGTAGACTCTCTCTCTCTCTCTCTTACACACACAGATGTTTGCAGGTCAGAAAATAATAAAGTTGTTTATTGTAGGAAATGCATAACTTGGGTGGATAAGGTTTCTAGGTACAGTATAGACTAACTTTCTGACGTTGGAAGAACTTGTATAGTCCACATGGTCCTGCCCTTTGACAAAATGGAGAGCGCTGCCAGACTTGAGGAAGTCCGGAGGTTTGCAGAGGTGTGGAAAATCTGTCGGCCCCAAGCAGAGGGGTGCCAGAGGGAACACAGCCCACACCTTTGAAGGCAGGAGGGGTGTGCAAAACCCAGCCACCTTTTTATTAATTGAGCCGGAAATGCTTGGATGTGGTCCACCTGGATCTCTGTGAAGCTTCTAGTCAAAGATGATGCTTGATGGAAAGTAACCGCCCTCAGCTTCCGCAGCTCTCTTCCCTAGCCGCTGCCTCCCCCACAGTACCTGTGGCAGGTACTGAAGTCTTTTGGGAATGGGGCAGGGTGGGAATCTGGAGCTGAGGGAAGGGGTGTCTTGTTTCGGGCCAGACTTGCTGAGTTGCCCGCAACATTGGGGGGGGCATGACATCACACACGGGCGCCCCCAACCTGGCCAGGCACACTCGGCTCACCATTCCCCCCACTACCAACCACCTTCCTGAAAGGCGCCCTGGTGTGTCCTTTTGAGGATTGTCACAAAGTTGAAAATATGGGGGGACTGACCCCTGTTTGGGGCCAAAATGGCAGTGCTCTGGTGGCTGACAAGCAAAGCTGCTTTTCAGTATGAGAGATAGAAACAGAATTGTAGGGTTGGAAGGGACCCCCAAGGGTCATCCATTCCAACCCCTGCAATGCAGGAATTGCAGCTTAAGATTCCCTGACAGATGCACGCATTCAACCTTTCCAAGGAAGGAGAATCCATCACCTTCTGAGGTAGTGGAACGTGTGCAGACAGATGCACCACCTTAGGCCACAAAGCCCCACAATCTTCGAGTTCTCAAGAAATTCTCAATTACCCTGAGAATTGAGGAAGAAACTTGTCCTCAGAGGAAGAAAACATTTCAAGAAAACGGAAGGTAGATTTTGGCATGTACTAATGTGACTCTCCAAAGTGGATCATGTTCCTTTGAGTCACATGAATCCTTGTTTATCTGTGGTCTAAACCACAGAGCCTAGGGCTTGCTGATCAGAAGGTCGGTGGTTTGAATCCTGCGACAGGGTAAGCTCCTGTTGCTTGGTTCCGCGTCAAAGTTCAAGTAGATAAATAGGTACCGCTCCAGCAGGAAGGTAAACGGTGTTTCCGTGCGCTGCTCTGGTTCGCCAGAAGCAGCTTAGTCATGCTGGCCACATGACCCGGAAGCTGTCTGTGGACAAACGCCGGCTCCCTCAGCCAGTAAAGCAAGATGAGTGCCGCAACCCCAGAGTCGTCCGTGATTGGACCTAACGGTCAGGGGTCCCTTTACCTTATGTAACTCTCCAAAGTGGATCATTTTCCTTTGAGTCACACGAATCCTTGTTTTTAAACCCACAGTTAACTCTTCTCGCTGTGGTGGGCAGAGGTGACACGAGCTCCCCCAAAACCTCTCAGCCAGATGTAAGGGATATGCTTAAACCCACATATAGAGTATGCACAGGACTTTTCTTGCCCATGGCAGCCATTTTTTGCTGGAACCTTTGCCACTTTTATCAAAATAGGAGTCTGGGCACCTGAAAAAAAAATTAACCGGAAAAGTACCGCACACAGCATACATACATAGACCATTCACAGTGGGTATATACAACCCACACAAAGACAGCATCCACATAGAACCATAGAATTGTCGAGTTGGAAGGGATCCAAGGGTCATCTAGTCCAGCCCGCTGCAAGGCAGCACATGACAGCATCGTCAACCATTTTCCTGGCTCGTATTTCCTCCTCATTCAGTCTGGATGACCCTTTCAGTGGATAATCCGATGAAAGAAAGAATCCCTGTTCCCCACGAAGCTCATTTGCAACCCCTCCTACGGGTTTCTGCGTTAGCAAGGAAGCGGTGACTGTTTTGTGACGTTTTGTCAAGGGTTAAGGGGAAAGCCCAGCTGTTTGGCAGGCTTTCCTGTTGCTTCAGCGATTGGCCAGACGCCTCAGGGGGCGGGCGCAAGGAGGCAGCTCCAGCAGTTTGGCCACCTGTGCCTGGAGCAACCCTCATTTTTTTGCAATTGACAACGGCCAAGGAGCAGCAGCTGCTTCGGCTGCTGCTGCTCTGGAGCCGGCAACAAAGTGTGTATGTTTGTGTGTGTGTGTGTAAGTATAACTCTGGGGGCATGTTGCCTCTGGCCTTTGCCCTGCCCCATCAGAGGAAGCAACTGAATCTCCCAAGGATTTTTGACAGCCAAGGAGTTTTCTCCTGGTACCCCAGGCACAGTTTTTCAACACAGGACATGGAGGAAGGCAACTTGAGGTAAATAGTCACTGCAGCAAAATGCTCTCCGATGCTCAGTTCAGTGGTGAAGCTGTCTGTCTGTCTGTCTGTCTGTCTCTCTCTCTCCCCCTCGGTCTTTCGCTTTCTGGCTCTGAAGAGTCATAACTTTCCCCGAGGAGCGCCTGACGCTCACATGATGACCTGGCAATCCTGTTTTCACTTCATCGACTTGACCTGCCTGAACAGAAAAATGGTGTCTGTGTGGGTCCGGTTATATGTGCCCCATTCCGAGGCCGTTCTCTCCTATGAGTCGTTACTGGTTTGGGTGCATGGCAAGGGAGGACTTCTCTGCTTGTACAAACGTTTCATAACCCATCTAAACTGTTGCAGGAGCTCCTTCCGTTGCTGCTCTTCCTTGTCTTTTCCTACAGGAGCACTGTGTGTGTGTGTATTACTGTATGTGATTATGGGAGTTCTTGGGTTGCGTCTCGCTTGTTTTGTGATTCAGGAAAGACTGAGAAATGTGCGCATGGCTCCCTTCCAGCCTCTCAGGGTGGTGGGCGCTGAGCAGGTGGGCCCTTTTGTAAGCGACCGCCAAACTGAGTGGGTGAGATCCCCAGTGGGAGGTGTGGTCCTGATCCGTGCACATGGCACAAAAGAAGTCAGTGGCAGCATCAAACACACACTCAGTTCAGTCCACGCTGGTTGGCCCCTGCTCTTTGAGGCTGTAGAATCATAGAACTGTAGTGTGGAAGGTATAGCCAAGGGCCATGTAGTCCAGACCTTTGCAATGCAGGACTCACAGCCAAAGAATCCTTAACAGATGACCCTCCAGCCTCTGTCAAAAAAACCAGAGAGAGTCCACCACCTTCCAAGGATGTCCATTCCACTGTCAAACAACTCTTGTTGAAGTGGTCAGGGTCCACTGCATTGGCAGGTGCTGCGTTTCAGTCTGAAAATTCAGATACTTATTTCTCATATTTTACCGTAATTCACAGCCTGCCCTGTCTCCAGGACTCTGGGTCTGTTGTACCCCAAAATAACACATGGCTTAACTATGAGCTCTCTTGAGTTTCAGGCCATCCATATGGAAAACTCTTGAGTCATGGGCAGGGAAAACATGGAAACCCAGAGTGCTATTCAGCACTAGTCCTGCTCAGAGTAGACCTATTGAAGTTAATGGATGTGACTTAGTTAGGATCCCTAATTTTATTGGGTTCTGGCTGACTACAACCCCAGATTTAGTGTCAGAATTGAAGAATTGAAGAATGGATTGTTAGAAGCATTGCCCTCCTCCAAAAAAGGAAATGCAAATATCTGTCTATAGTTATGTCTGTATTTTCTGTAGCTTCTCACTTATTGACAGAGATGGCTGAGCTTGTCCCCACTTGCTGAGGGCCAGAATAACTTGGTTCATTTCCTGAGGCTTGGGAGACAAGCCCCTCTCTCCGAAACACCCTCCTCCCCTTCCCCTTAAGGCCTTACCTGGTCAGGTGGGTGAGGTGACCTGCTCAGTCTGCTCTCCGGGTGCTAACTATTGATGGGCAGGATCAAGGCCCCTGCTCCTTTATCTTGGGTTGGAGAGAAGTTCTAATAAAGGATTTCTTCAAATACAGGACGGTCATCTTGAAAGTCCTTGAGATGTGGAGGGACGGAGAAAGTCCCCTACGAAGAAAAGTTGCCGTGTTTGGGACTTTTTATTTCAGATAAAAAGGCGAGAAAGAGGTGGTTAAGATACAAGTTTATACAATGAGGTATGAGATGGAGAAAGTGAATAGAGAGACAAATAAACTCTCCCTCTCTCAGGACACTTGAACTTGTGGATAGCCAATGGAGCCGAATGTTGGAAGATTCAGGGCAGAGAAAAGAAAGGACTTCTTTATGCAACACGTAGTTAAACTATGGAACTCGCTCCTGCAAGAGGCAGTGATGGCCACCAAGCTAGGCGGTTTTAAAAGAGGGCTGGGCAAATTAATGGAGGAGAGAGCTATCCATAGCTGTGTTCTGCCTCCAAGGTCACAGGCAGCAATGCTTCTGAATACCAGTTGCTGGAAACTGCAGGAGGGGAGAGTGCTGCCACTCTTGTGCTTGGCTTGGGCTTGTCGGTTGCTGCTCTCCATGCATGTTGCTGCTACTCCTGCCATTGATCTGTGCCCTTTAGAGGACAGGGGGGGGGGGAGTGTTAGGAATCAGAAGGGTCTTGAATATTGGAGATTGTTGGTGATGAGAGAAGCCGTGAATTCTCCTCCGGCTTGGATTTCAACCTGAGCCGGGGAAGAACCTTCAGACTTTGAAAACTCTCCTCTGATTTAAAATCTGGAGGAGATCATGGTGCAGGGCTGGGTGTGCACCCAGTACTATAATTGACAATGGTTATTTAATGGTTTAGTGCCGGACTGGGAGCTAGGAGACCAAATCCCTGCGTGGCCATGAAGATCCCTGGGTGAGCTTGGACCAGTCACTGCCCCTCAGTCTAATCTACATCACAGGGTTGTTGTGAAATGAGGAGAGGAAGCTGTATATCTCACCTTGAGCTTCTTGGAGGAGAAGAATTAGATAGGAATGCAATAAATAAACAAAGGAGTAAGAATTGATTCCAAAATAAATAGGATTAGTAAATGTCTTCCCTCTCCCCATTATATTTCTCCTAATCTCTTTAGTGCTACTTTAGGAGCACATTAGGCCAACATAATCCATATTAACCATTTTCCGTTGCAAGTCCTTGTCGCTGACGTTTGGACATATCATTCTGGAGGGTTGAATGAGGGCACAGATTGCCTGTTCTTTGTGGCAGTCAGAGGCATTGGTGGCCAGGGCCCAAATCCATCTCTCCTTTCTTTGGAAAGGGTGCTAGGGGTCACCAGAGTGAGTTCTGGATTGGAGCTCCTTTATTTCTTGAGCAGACTAAGTCCTGGCATGTGTGAATCGGTAAAGATGATAAACAGTGCCCCTGCAGGCGTACAGAGTGCTCTCCTCACCAGCGAGGGACCACAGCATTTCAGTATTTGTAGGAAAGGCAATTGGGTAATGTGAGGCGACTTCTGCCTCGCCCCGTGCCTTCCCTTGAGAAACTGAGCAGACCTGGGCTCTCCCTGTGCCATTTAAAGCAAAGGAATCCCTTCTTTCCCCCTTGAGGCAACAACAGGGGAACTGGGTTAGCAGCAAGGCGGGGATAGTACTGCAGTGCTTGGAAAAAGCCCTCTCAGAGACCCGAGTTTGGAGGGCTACGTTTTGCATGGAGTATGAATCCATTAACCTTTGCGCACAGTTCCGGCACATTCCCTGGCATCCGGAACATGGCCGTTGAGGGAGGCTGCATTCCAGTAAAGTCAGGGGTCCCCCCTCCAGCCCAGTTAATAATTGAGCTGCAATGACCCTCCTTGCGCCGTGTCTCCCTGAAAGTCACCTCTGTATACTTACAGTCACGCTTGCTGGCACTGGGGGCTCCCGAAGTTTCAAAGTAAAGGAGACCTTTGTTTCCTTGCTCGCTCTGCCCTGAGAGGGATGTCGCCAGTCTCAAGACCCCATTTGAATGTGACTTGTTTGGCAATGCTCCTAAAGGAGTTGATCTGATGAAATAGCTGGACAACCTGGAACTGGACAGAGTCTGGACAGAAGCGGAATTGGTAGACTTAAACTACAGAAACCCCAATCTCTGAGTGGTGAGAGACTCTGGGATGCCTGTGATTTTCCCAGGGGTTACTTTCCTGGGAATGAAGGTCTGTGGTGTCTTTCGGAACTATGGTTTTATTTATGCACATGAACAACCTGAGCAGAGGATGGAGAAGGGTTCATGGCATTAACCCCCCAGCATTTCTCCCCACAGACTTCCCTTAGGTTCCCAGGGGAGCCCCAGACTCAGTTTTGGGTTCAGCACAGAACAATATAAACCTCTGTGTCTCCGGCTTCCAGCATCAGCCAAAAAACCCTCCCTCCCTCCCTCCCTCTCTCTTTCTGTCCTACACACACACACACACACACACACACACACACACACACACACTTGGCCTGTTGCTCCCCATCCTAGGGTGACTGGTGGCACTCAGCCAGCTGGGGTGGGAAAAGGCCCACCCATGTCTGTGTGACCACAGGGCAAACTCTTTCTATATGTAAATGGAAGGGCTTATACTGGCCAGCTAAAGGACTGGTTTTGCTGGTTTCCTCTTGCATTTTCTACCCTCACCCACACAGAAGCACAGGTTTTGGAAGGGATCCCTGGGTGTCATCCAGACTGACCCCCCCACACACCTATAACAGAACATAGATCTAGGTTAAATGGGGGTGGGGGACTTGATAATGACATAATCTCTGTAGCTCCCTGCAAAGATTATTTCATTGCCAAGTTCTCCACACACCCCACCCCAGTTCTAGGATCCAGATTTGGGATGACTTCAAGATAAGGCAAACATCGGGGGGGGGGGGGACAGATTGGGGAAGCATCTATGGCGGACACAGAGGCAAGGATGAGAGAAAGATGGAACAGACTGAATGTCTTGACACGCATTGGGGAAAGGCAAGGCCTTGCCAGTCTTTCTTCCTAGAATCCTCTCTGCTTAAAGGATGGGGGTCAATAGACTCATAGTACAGCTGGAAGGGACCCAAAGGCTCATGTGGTCCAACCCCCTGCGAGGCAGCAATCACAGCTGCGTCCTGAGAAAAATACCACCATTTGGATGAGTTGAGAATGGCCTTTGGGGCTGCTGTGGGCTCCTTTTCCTTTTGGAGTGATGGCGACTGAAGTGTAGCATTGGGGTTGTGAAAGCAGAGTGAGGGTGGCTTTCCCATTCCTTGAACTGCCTCTCTGGCCTCCTCTCCAGCTACTGCCACCGACTGTTGTGTCAGCTGCTGGTTGGTTGGCACATGGGCAGGTTTGGCCCATCTCTTTGCTTCCGTGGGGGGACGGTTCTTTCCTGCTCATTTGCTGATCACAGAAGCTCAGCTATGAGCCCGGAGATAATCCCTCCATTACGAACGAACCAGCTTTGCATGGGAAACTGGAGAAGATTCTGTTCTGCTCAGCGTCCCTCATTTTGGAGTGAACCAGGCCTGGTTTATCTTGGCTGAGCACTTAATAAGTGACATATTACCCTGCCAGCGTGTGCCCGGGAACATTTACGGAGCGTACAGCAACGGCACTGTTTGACTATCCATTTTAACGGTCGCTTATCAGGAAACGGCACTTGTCATATGGTGCCAGAAGCGGTCTTGCACACACTTCCACAGATCTGTTACATCGAAGAGAGTGACTCAGCTACTCCCCCTTCCCTCCCAAAAAAGAGACAGAAAATGAGGAATAAATGAATCCTTCTTCTGGTGTTCTTAAGATAACATTTCCATTGCCATGCCAGGAACAAAACGTAGTATTGGGGTGGATCATTTCCCCACAACATTGGGGAATAATTCAATCACAATTTAAGGTGTTTTTGTTAGAAATGGGTGTCCTCTTTTGAGACATAAGGGTGGGGAAAGGGGCTTCCAGTCTCTGCTCGTCCCCTTCCCTCAACCTGCTCCATTAATCTGCTTTCCGCTTGCTGAGATAAACTGCAGGAAATCCCTAGAGGCCACCTTAACCGAACCTCTGAGCTGTACAGGAAAAACATCCTGGATGGAGCTGCGGAGTCTCTGCTCCCAATTAAGCCAGTTGGGTTCTGCATTTTATCCAGATCCAGATGTTCTCTCCGTTGACGAAACCTCTGGTGCACGTAGGAGGCACCAGCTGAAACATAATACTCATGTGAACTTTGGAAAGAGGCTCTCCCTGCATCGGGAGGGCATGTAGAAGGAAGGCTTGGTAATTTTGCCCCAGGGCAAGCAGCCCACTTCCTACCTTGGACTGGGGGCAGTTGTGGTTGGCCGCCTCTCCTGCCCAATAGGAATCAGCTGGGGCACCTGGTCGCTGTTCAAATACAGCCTTTAACATTATCTGTTCTGCGTGCATGTTAATGGAGACATCCGGGTCGCTAGCAGACATTAAAGGCGGTGGAACCTCCTTCATTGGAGGTTTTTAAAGAGGTTGGAAAACCATCTGTCAGGAAGACGCCGTTTGTTTATTCATTTATCCACCCCACCTTCTCCCCAGACTGGGGCTGAAAGTGGCTTACACAAGTTGAAAACACACACAGATAAAATACAGAAGGCTGAAAAAAGATAATTAAAAAGTAATTAAACTATAACTATAAAAAACTATGGGACGCGGGTGGGGCTGTGGGTTAAACCACAGAGCTTAGGACTTGCCGATCAGAAGGTCAGCGGTTCGAATCCCCGCGATGGGGTGAGCTCCCGTTGCTGGGTCCCTGCTCCTACCCACCTAGCAGTTTGAAAGCATGTCAAAGTGCAAGTAGATAAATAGGTACCGCTCCGGCGGGAACCTATCCAGGGTTTCCGTGCGCTGCTCTGGTTTACCAGAAGCAGCTTAATCCTGCTGGCCACATGACCCGGAAGCTGTACACCAGCTCCCTCGGCTAATAAAGCGAGATGAGCGCCTCACCCCCAGAGTCGGCCATGACTGGACCTAATGGTCAGGGGTCCCTTTACTATAAAAAGCTATTATTTAGCTGTGATTCCAGCATCAAAGGGGGTTGGGCTAGAGGACCCCTGGGGTCCCAGAAAATGTTTTGTTTGTTGTATTTATATCCCACCTGTTTCTGCAAGGAGTTTGAGGTGGCATACACATGGTTCTCCCCTCCTTGTTTAATCCCCACAACAACCCTGTGGGGTAGGTTAGGCTGAGAGAAGACAGTGACTAGCTCCCAAAGCTGCATGCAGTGAGCTTCATGACCAAGTGGGGATTTGACCCCTGGTCTTTGCCCCCACATTTCAGGGCTTCCCCACACTTCTGCTCATCCCGCTGCTTTCCCCCAGGGAAAAGCCTGCTTTCTCCCTCTGAATCGGAACAAACGTCAGTCGGGTTTCCTGCAGGTCGATGCTTGTTCCGATTCAGTGGTCAATGGCGGGTATCGCTGGGGAAAGTGGCAAACGAAAAACCCGCTCGGCCCCATGCCTAGAAAATGCAGGAGAAGTGGGAGTGTGGAGGAGCCCTTAGCCCAGGGGTCAGCAAACTTTTTCAGCAGGGGGCCGGTCCACTGTCCCTCAGACCTGTGGGGGGCCGGGCTATATTTTGGAGGGTGGGAAATGAACAAATTCCTATGCCCCACAAATAACCCAGAGATGCATTTTAAATAAAAGGACACATTCTACTCATGTAAAAACACGCTGATTCTCAGACTGACCGTGGGTTGGATTTAGAAGGTGATTGGGCTGGATCCATCTCCCGGGCCCAGCACTCTAGCCACTGGCTCATAAGCTGACCCTTCCCTCCCATCATACTTAGGTCTGGTACATCTTTTTTTAAAAAGAAAGGTTGCTGTCTGTTGAAAGGTTGGTTTTGAGAGCTCAGCAGCTTCCCCCCTCTCCCCAGCCACCTGCCTTTCCTCTGGGTGATGCGGAAGCGAACTTTGTCACGGAGAGACTGCGTGTCTTGCTTCATTCAACTCTGCGTCCTATTTGAAGGGGGAGCAGCGACATTAACAGCGCTTTAGGGCCCTGTGGCTTCCTCTCCTCGGAGTTTCCCTGACCTTTTGCGCTGCAGATCCTCCTCTTGCTCTTTGGACATCTGAACCTAGGGAGGTGCCTGGAAGTCTCTCCTCCTCTCTCCTTTTAACCCAGGCTGCCTGGCGAGAATCCTAGGAGTAGAACAATCAACAAACACAGCAAGTTATTCAGGTTGAACTTAATTAACCCATATGTGAAATAATTTATTTCATTTATTGCATCCTACCTTTTCCTGCCTCCATGGAGCTCCAGGTGTCTTGCATTGCTCTTCCCCTCCTCAATTAACACCCCACAACAACCCTTCGAGGTAGGCTAGGCTGAGAGGCAGTGGCTGGCCCAAGGTGAGCCAAGTGGGAATTCGAACCCTGGTCTCCCAAGTCCTAGCCAGCACTACAGCTCCCTGGCTCTCTTAAATCATGCGTCCTGGTGCTCACTTTTTTGAGGACCAGGTAAAGAAGACGTCAATCTGCCTGTTGGCATTCTGATTTCAGGGTTTTATCCGCTGCTGCTTTTAATGCTTTAGCTTAAGTTTATATTCTCTTTGTCCATCTCCACTGCTTTATTATTATTATCTTTGATGCTTTAATGTTTTCCGTTCTTATCATCTGTAAGCCGTTGGTTTGGTGGCAGCGGGGGGTGGAGAGCTTTCTTGGAAGTGGGACATTTGCAGAGGAAATGTTCTCACTGGATCTTGAAAGAGATCTTCCTTCCTGTCTCCCATAATCTGACATGATGTTACTTTTACCCCCACAGTGAAATTCAGAGAGGGGGCAGGAAAAGTGCTGGGTGTACCCATGTCTCGGCACTCTTAAAAAAAATAGGAATTTACCGTGAAACTGCTTTGAACAATTTTTTTTTTTTTTGAGAGAGAGATGATAAACTGTGGTATGTTTAACAATGAAATTCACTTCCACAGGAGGCAGTGATGACCAACAAACTAGATGGCTTGAAAATAGGATTAGACAACTCCAGGGAGGAGAATAAGGCTATCGAAGTCTACTAGCCGCAATGGCTATGCTCTCGTTCCATGCTCAGAAGCAGCAAGGCTTCTGAAGGCCAGTTGCTGGAAGCCACAGGAGGGGAGAGTGTTTTTGTGCTCAAATCCTGCTTGCGGGTTTCCCATTGGGGACATCTGGTTGGCCACTGTGAGAACAGGATGCTGGACTAGATGGGCCACTGGCCTGATCCAGCAAGGCTCCTCTTATTTATTTTTATTTTTTGTAAGTTGTTTTGAGTTTCCTTCTGAGGGGAAAGCAACTAATAAATATAATAATAATCATAGCCGTGTGCAGAACATTTGTGATGAACGAAAACGTCATGGGAGTGTTTACATGACAATCATAAGTAAATCAATGTTCAGACCCCTTCTTTATTGAAATTATCACTTGCCCGGGAGATGGGATGTGTCCGGCTTTTTGGAAACCTCACCCAACAAATCATACCCTAAAGCACATTGTTAACTTCAGGCAACTTTGTTCTGAAGATTGTAATAGCACAGAACTGGAGGGGGAACCCAGAATTAGCCATTCTGGCGAAGGAAATAACCCAGTTGTCCAATTTCGGTGGAACGGTCATGTTAAGAGATGGAAGGTACATTGCAGAGCGTCGTCCTTCTATTCGTTTTCGCAAGCGAAAGCGTAACTTTGAGGTTTATCTTGTTTTCCGTTTCCCTTCTCCCGACTGGTTCCATGAGCATTTGCAGGACACAAGGGGTTAAGGCTGCTCCCCAGCAGGATGGAGCAGAGTAGCTTCTTTCATGAGCTGAGATGGTTTATTTCCTTGCCTTCTCCAGGATTCAGGGAGGTGCTGGTTTCTTTAAAGGCATTTCCTGTAGGCAAGTTTATATTTGGCATAGCGCTGGAAGCGGAAGAGGGCTGGGACCAAAGTGGCGGGCTTGGAACAGAGAGAACCAGATTTTTCTTAATGTCACCACAGATTCCCTCAAAGAAATCTGCACTCCTTGACTTGTGTCAATTCCTTCAGGGAAGGAAGAAGGTCATGCAAACTGTCCCTATATGGATACTTTATAAACTGCTCCTGTTTTTTGTTTTCTTTTTTTAATTGGGCTAACAACAACAGAAATACGCATCAGGCTGGTACAATAGAAATAGGCTGAGTATACTTTTAAACATAGTATGGAATAAAACCCATTACTCTTCATGGGTGGGATGCATGTTAAAGGGGAATAATATCATATATTATTGAATCCACCAAATCTATCGGTAAGCAGAGGGAGGTGACAGACCGTGTCACCTACTGCCCTAAAACCACAGCATCCACCGTGCCTCAGACACGTTACAAAATGACCAGGTAGGCAAAGAGAACATAAGGTAAAGGTAAAGGGACCCCTGACCATTAGGTCCAGTCGTGGCCGACTCTGGGGTTGCGGCGCTCATCTCGCTTTATTGGCTGAGGAAGCTGGCGTACAGCTTCCAAGTCATGTGGCCAGCATGACTAAGCCACTTCTGGCGAACCAGAGCAGCGCCCGGAAATGCCATTTACCTTCCCGCCGGAGCGGTACCTATTTATCTACTTGCACTTTGACGTGCTTTTGAACTGCTAGGTTGGCAGGAGCAGGGACCGAGCAACGGGAGCTCACCCCATCACGGGGATTCAAACCGCCAACCTTCTGATCAGCAAGTCCTAGGCTCTGTGGCTTAACCCACAGTGCCACCCACGTGTCTAAAAACTTGTGATGAGAAAATGGGAAGCGGCAGGCTCCCTCGGAAGGTGGTGGACTCTCCTTCATGGGAGGTTTTTAAGCAGAGGCTGGGTGGTCATCTTTAGCTGTGATTCCTTCACTGAAGGAGATTGGGCTCGATGACTCTTGGGGTCCCATCCAACACTATGATCCCACGATTTCCTTGTATGAGATGTTGAAATGCCCGAACTTACAACCGTGTTGCTTTCTGTTATTGTGACTTTTTCACATCGGAAGAAGCGAGTTACGAAACCGGGCTTATCCAAACACATCTTGTTTGAAGATAGTATTTCATCGCACGCAGGCGGTTTTCCTGACCCCATGTCAATGGCCTCCATTGTTTCATTGTTGGCTCTGTTTCTTGTAGGTGAGCAGAGGTGAAATCTGGTCCACACACACACACACACACACACACACACACACACACACACAAACACACGGCTTTGGAGATGTGAGAATTCTGGACAAATTTATTTGGGTTTGAGATCTGGCTAGCAGAGGGGAAGTGAGAAGTGCCTTAGTTTTGTGCCCCTCTATTTTGGACAATACCATCGGAAAATGTGTTTTCTAATATTCTCCCAGTGCTGTGCTTTCTGTCTTTAAGAAAATGGAAAGGGGGGGGGGATCGAAGATCAAGAGAAAACAATTCTGGGGGCACCTCTCTCCCATTCTGGCCCCTTGGGCCAAGGGATCTGCAAGGTCAGCACATCCTGGGATCATTTTTAGGTAAGCCAAAGATGGAGCAACGTAGAGCCCAAGGGAAGAGAGATAGACTGCGTTATGGTTGGCTAGCTGAAGTGGATGGTGTCAAGACACCAGCAGTTGGCTTACTGCGTGAGTTTGATGGGTGATAGAAAATAGATTTAAAGAAAAGAAAGCCAAACACTCCATGATACCCACATTTTGCAATTTGGCCTCAGGAAAGAATCTTGTGTATCTGAATTTGATACATAGGAAATAAAGTCCTACCAAACATTGCAGAAATGTTCCAGATCTTCTCTGCCTTTAGAAACCACTAATTTGTGGGTTATTTTCTCAGTGATAGCCAGAACCCACACATTTTTGTCCTGCAGAGAAAGAGATGCATGTCGTGTAATGTCTTCCATTTTTGAGCTGTACGGGTTTGTGTTGCTGCTAGCATCCAGGTGAGGTACATTGCAGGGGGTTGGTCTAGATGACACTTGGGGTCCCTTCCAACCTTAGAATTATAGGAGTCATTAAATAAATAAATAAATAAAATTTTAAAATTGTCCAGTAGCACCTTAGAGACCAACTAAGTTTGTTCTGGGTATAAGCTTCCATGTGTATGCATACTTCTTCAGAACATCTTATACCCAGAACAAACTTAGTTTGTCTCTAAGGTGCTACTGGACAATTTTTTTATTTTTAAAATTTATTTTGACTGCATCAGACCAACACGGCTACCTACCTGAATCCAGGATTCATTAAAAGTTTTAAACAGAAGTTGAGGGACTATCTGTCAGAGATTCTTTAAGCTGTGGTTCTTCCATTGCAGGGGGTTGGACTAGATGACTCTCAGAGTCCCTTCAAACTCTACATTTTTATTTTTCTACGATTCGCAGGAGGCTTTTAAACAGAAGTCATCTAGTCCAAGCCCCTGCAATACAGCAACCACAGCTAAAGAATCCTTGACAGATAGAAACCCAACCTCTTTTTAAAAACCTCCAGCGAAAGAGAGCCCACCACCATAATAATATTGACTAGTCAGATAACGATGGTCTAAATATTGCCAGGTTTCTTGTGGTGCATTCCGGGTAAGAGAAAAGTTATAGAACAAGCCGAGTGTGGTGGGAGTTTCAGTCCCGATATGTCTTCACCCAATTTCATATTTTGTCTTCAAAAATTCCTCTTTTCATTTGTTCAACTTCAGTTTTGATAAGAAGCCAATTCCTCCCTTATTCATATTCCTGCATTGCAGAAGGTTGGACTAGATGAGCCTTGGGGCTCTAAGATTCTTTTTGGTGACTTCCTGAAGAAAGAAAGGGGGACCTTCAAAGCAGAATCTTGCTTCTGCCAAGGTGGCCACCAGCTGTCGATCTTCAGATTTGGCACAGCCTTTCCACATGGTTACCTGACCAGAAGCAACCTCTCATTCATGTGAGCCTGAAAATCCCACTTAAGTTGGGGGTTATGCGGTGGGTGAGCATCTCACTAAACAACCATAGGAATTTGGTGCTTAACCTCTGGAGCTTAACCTCTGAAAGCAGTGACCCTGTAGCCAACTCCTATGGAAAAGGGATTAAAAACTTTCTCTAGAGTCAACTGAACTTCGTGTCACGATGGGGGAAGGCAAAGGAAGCTGGTATTGCAGTCTCTCCACCCCTCCCTGCATTTTCCCAACCCCTCTGGGGATTTTTTTTTAGTTTTCCAGCTTATTTAAGGTGCCTATTCCTCCTGTCCCACTGGTACTGTGAGTTTGGGCAAATTACGGTAACTGTGATTTCCTTCTTGTTGATGTTGCCATCATCATAAAGTTGTTTGTTAGCAGTTGGCAATCTTTTTCCCCAGTTTAGCAAGATGGGCCTCTTGGGCCAAATGTCACAGGTGAGCAAATCTGGCGACCTGTCCATCACC
The DNA here is from genome assembly GCF_964188315.1 of Podarcis muralis. Classification (NCBI taxonomy): domain Eukaryota; kingdom Metazoa; phylum Chordata; class Lepidosauria; order Squamata; family Lacertidae; genus Podarcis; species Podarcis muralis. Next base: position 30,125,434 of record NC_135661.1, on the reverse strand, counting down.
TGACATCACAAGGTTAGCAGATGACTCAGTGTCTGGAAGTCCTGAAGCACCAAATCTGAAGGGATGGGGGGAGGTTGGTTAAATCCTGCTGTGTTGGCTGGATTGACCGGGCAGTGTCAACTAGGTATCGTTTGGGGGAAGCAACCTCGCAGGCTAAACTGGAGGGCCAAGACTGGACCACAGGTTAGATGTGGCTCACCCCTCTTCTAGTGTAATTGCTAGAAATTGAAGGCATGTTCATGCATTCACCTAAGCACCAGTCTTTCCGCGTTGTTCAGGGAAGGTCTGCGGAGGGTTTTTACTCTTCATTGGGTGCTAGTAAACAAATGTATGAGACACAGGAATCTAAGTATTGGGTACAACAGTGTTTCCCAAGCTTGGGTCTCCAGCTGTTTTTGGACTACAACTCCCATCATCCCTAGCTAGCAGGACCAGTGGTCGGGGATGATGGGAATTTTTTGTCCAAGTTACAGCAGGACTGTAAGCTAAAACTGCCACTTTGGGGGGGGGGGCATGCAGTATGAAAGAATGGTAAAGTGCCGTAACTTTTCCCTTAAATAGAAGCTTATAAATTTCAGAACAGGAATTGTGCTTTTTACATTCAAAAAGGGAATAAAATAAGGGCGTTCTCTCTTTTCCTCTTCCATCATCACTCCAAGTAGTTTTATGCCTCTCATTACAGAGGGTTGGGCTAGGTGTCCCTTAGGGTATCCATTCCAGCCATACAATTCTATGATCCTTTTTGGCATGTCCAGGGTTTATAAGCTTGGTTTTGTAAATGACACGCATCCCTGTCCTCCAATTGGCTGGGTCTGGGTTGGAGAGGACGAGATACTTCCTTTGGGCGCCCCTCGTAGCAAAATGCTGCAACGCACAGACAAGCCCAGAACCTCTTAGGAGATCCATGCATACCAGTAAAATTCCTCCAGCTTTATCAGGTTTGCACAACACCATTTTGTGGCATCTTCAGGATTGCACAACTCTTCTCCTCACTGAAGAAAGGTGGGGAGGAGAGATTGCCTGTTGCCTTTGAGGGCAATTTCTGAATGGGAGAGCTAAGCACAATAGTCACCCCTTGGAAAACTCTGGATTCCATTTCCCTTTTGCGTTCCTCTCACAGGATTGCCACCTTTCGTCCCTCAGGAGGGCTCTTCTGCCTTTTTGCAGCTATGTCCCATGTGCTGTGGATTCCTAGGCAAAACCCAAAGCAGTCCAGAAAATGAGCTGAAACTCGGCTGCATTTCCTTCCTTCCTTCTTTCTTTCTCATCCTAGCTTTCATGCTTCCTGCTGTCTGACCTGTTCATCGGTTATCTTAGCTAGTTATAAACATTGTACATTGACAAGATATGTGTCTTATTGTGAATATCAGCACTTATAAAGCCTGAACAGAGGGAAACTGCACTGTCTTTTTTTTTAAGGCACAATCTCTCTCTTTTCACCCCTCTTCAAAAACAATGGAAGCAAAACAAGCTTCCTGCTCTGGGAATTTTGCTTTTTACCCTTCTGTAAATTTTAACTAATGGATTAAATTAGCTAAATCTCATCTGGTGAAGCGAGGTCAGGTTGCAGCCCGACGTGATTTCCTTTCTAGCCTGTGGAAATATTTGTAGGACCACCAACAGAGCCCCCACTTTCAGGAAGAGGCCAGGAAGGTGGAGGCAGCCCAGTCAAAGGAGGGGACGGGTTCCTTTCAGGAGCTCAGGCTTCTGCAGACCCTTTGTGGCATTTGGCTGCTTCTCGCTGTGCTCAAAGAACTTTGGACCTGCTCAGAGACACACACTGCCTGTGGGGATAACATTTCTGAAAAATCTGGCAACCTTAGCCTCCTATCCAGTGTAGTGGAAAGAGGTCCACCTCAATGGAAGATAAATAAGGATTAAAATCTCTGAGGGAAGAGATTGCAGTTGAGGAACAAGCTATCAGTTAAGGGGCGTTTGGCCTTTCCGCAGAAGCAACAAACATTTGTTTCTTCCCCTCTTTCGGTAAAAGCTGGTCTGAATCATGCTTTGTGGGGGAAAGTGGGGAATTCTTGGCTGGCAAATTGCCATGCCAGGTTGCGTATCGCTCCTCAGTTTCAGGGCTTATCCACACTTGCCTTTCCTCAGATCTTTCCAGGAACAGGCTGCGCTCCATTTCCAAGCATCCCTTTCCTTTTCCCTCTGGAGCATCCCTCCCCCCGCCATCCTGCTCTTTACAGCTCAATCGGAACAAACAGCAATCAGAGACCTGCCAAAGCTACTTGGTGACTTGGAGGGCCACAGAGAGACCCTAGGCAGCTCGCTGGCCAGTCTCCTTCCATCCAGACAGCCCCCGACTGTCAGTTCAGCAATGCTGCCTGAGGCCAATTGCTCTCTGCATCCTGTTTTGAAATCTTCCCTGCATTCCTGGCAAGGATACGCCTGTGCACAAAGGAGGGCTCTTTTCTCTGTTTGGGACCCATAACATGCTTCGGAAACCATTTCTGACAGACCTGTTTGTCACCGTGCAGGGGGAGAGGAGGTCATGGGTGCTTGTCTCCTGGCATTGTCTTAAGGACAGAAAGGGTTTGGCACTAGCTGCCTCTCTGTTGTTGTTGTTGTTGTTGTTGTTGTTGTTGTTGTTGTTGTCGTCATCCTCCTCCTACAGACCATATTTCCACACTTTCTTCATCTGGTAAGGGCATTTTATGTCATAGAATCACAGAATTGTAGAGTTGGAGGGGTCCCCCAAGAGTCATCAAGAGTCATCACAACTAAAGAATCCCTGACAGATGCCCATCCAGCCTCTGAGGAAATCCATTCCACTGTCAAACAGCTCTTACTGTCAGAAAGTTCTTCCTAATGTTTAATGGGAATCTCTTTTCTTGAAATTTGAATCCATTGGTTTGGGTCCTCTTCTTTGGAGCAGCAGAAAACAAGCTCCCTCCCATCTTCCACATGAAAGCCCTTCAGATATTTGAAGGTGGCTCTTACCACCTCTCAGTCTCCCCTGGAGATGCCGGGCAAATTTCCGCCCATGGGGACTGTTAGCTCACACAGGAGAACTCCCAGGTTGTCCTGGAGTCATAGAATGGCAGCGTTGGAAGGTAACCCAGAGGTCGTCCAGTCCAACCCCCGGCATTGTCAACGGATTGCCTAAGACCACCGAGAGTCTCTTGCAGCTGAGGCAAGATGGAAGCTCTCCCTCTCTGCTGTGCTCGCTGTTACCAGCTCTCCCTACCATTCCTTGGATGAAGCAGGGCTTGCACCTGAGTAAACACACACGAGACTGGGCTCTAAATCTGCTCGTTTGGGTCCTTGCAATGCTTTCCATACACATCCCATCCTCCTTTTCTGATTCCCTCTGCTCTTACATATTTGCAGAGGAGAGTTGTTTCAGGATCCTGAGCTGTCCTCAAATTCTGGGTGACTGGAATTCCTCCAGGGAGACAACCACCCTCCCATTTCACGGGAAACAACATTGCGGCTTCATCTTCTGGCGCCACGGGAGCCCTGAGCAACAGGAAGGTCCACCCAAGAGCGAGTGGGAGGGAGGTTTTTCCTGTGGAGAGCTAGGTTGAACGCCAAAAGTTGGGGAGAGGAGGATGGGACCCCAAGGAGCTGAAACACCCACTCCGTCCCTCTGCAAAGAAAGAGGTGCCTTTCAGGTGTCAAAGCGGGGAATAATCTTGGCTTTGAAAACATTGAGGACCAGGACAACTTCTGGGTTGGCAGGTGAAACCCAGGCTATTCTCAGGGAGCATCTTGGAAGGAAGGAGACCCACCTGTCAGGGATTCTTTCGCCTTGATTCCTGCATTGCAGGGGCTTGCACTAGATCACCTTTGGGATCCCTCCCAACACTACAGTTCTGTGAGAGGAATCTGGTTTGGTCTGGGTTTCTTTGATTTTTGAAAGAAAATTGACTCCGTTTGCACCTCCCAGATGAATACACAGATCGGAAGAGAATTACCCTACAGATATTGCACTTCTCCAAAGTGGGTGGTGACAGGTCTCAGCTCAAAAAACATACCAAAATGTGTCATGTTCTAAAATGAAGCACATTTAGAAATGTCTGCATGGAGATGAAATACACAAGTTAATTTTTCATACTTTTTTTTTTTAAGATGCAAATTAATGTGGAAACAGGGTAGCGGGGACTTGTCAGTAAACACAGGCAGGATTGAGACAGTCTGGGGAAAACCACCAGTCCAAACCACAGGACCCACGTGCTGCTTGCGTGATGTTTTCCATACCAGGAGTGGATCTGGATGTTTGGCTGCAATGGATGCTTGTAGGTTGCGGAGAGTCTCCTCGCTTCTCCACCTTGGCCAGTTTAGAATAATTGAATTGTAGAGTTGGAAGGGTCCCCAAGGGCTCATCTAGTCCAACCTCCTGCAATGCAGGAATCGAAGAGTAGTTAACCAGTAAGGAACTTATTGGTTTGACCAGTTAAAGACTATTCTGTTGGGTCAACAGCGCTGGGGCACCAGGTTGTGCAGAGCCCCAACTAAAGGCCTTTGGTCTCTGCATTCTTTGTTATGTACTGGAGTTCTCACCCTGGGCCAGCAGGGGGATACTGTAGGTAGTTTTCACTTAGGCCCACATATGCAAATAAGGAATTGAAAGTGACGTTCAGTGATTGGATAGTTACAGAAAGTTGTTACTGTTGTGTTGTAGTGGAGTTCTATATAAGCAGGCTGGCTGAACCCTTCAGTTCATTCTGTTCTGGCCTGTGAATAAACAAGAGCTGTTTGAAGAATCACTGTGTTGTCTGATATGTTCACCCACAACTTAACATTCTTCACCTGGCAAACGCTCCAAATGACAGGAAAGGAGATTCTGACTACACATCAGGAGGAGCTTTCTAACAGTAAGAGCTGTTTGACAGTGGAGTGGACTCCCTCGGGAGCTGGTGGACTCTATTTCCTTGGCGGTTTTCAAGCAGGAGTTGGATGGATGCTTCAGTAGTGCTTCCTGCAGTGCTGCGGGTTGGACTGTTCTATGGTCCTGCGATTCTGTGATGCTATGGGGTGATGGCTGTTCTGCTTCTGGGCACAATGCGAAGTGCTGGTTCTTTTACACACCAGGCTAAACTGCTATAAACATCATTGTGGTTTCTTCATTTCACAGGGCTTGACTCGATGACCCTTGGGTGTGCCTTCCCCCTCTCTGATCCTGCTATTCATTGGAGGCTTTTAAACAGAAGTTGGGTGGCCACTTCCCAGGGATTGGTTGTCATTCCTGCATTGCAGGCGGGTTGGGATGGATGACCCTCGGGGTCCCTTCCAACAGTACAATTCTATGGTTCTGCGACTCCAGCCTGGACCCAGTTGTGGGAGCTAATAATTCCAAAACCGACAGTCGGGGTTCATCCAGCTGCTCAAAGCAGCCTCAGCCTGGTCCCTTGGGGTGGGATCCTGTGATCTGAGTGGAATTGCTGGTGGGCTTGCTTAGAAGCCAGCATCTCTTGTTTGGGACCCAGGCAGCTGCTTTAACTGACGGCCTTCCACCTGCAGACTGACCCCCGAGAGAGGGAGGGAGGGTGTCTTCCTTTTCTGTGCTCTCCGTAACATCCACAACGCTGTTGCTGTCTTGCATTGCGATTCCGTGAGATCATATTTGGCGCATGCTGTTCGCTCTTCCTGTGTGGGTGGAAGTTCCAGGCAGAGTCCTTGGTTTGCTGGCGCTGAGGCCCAGGGCAGGACAGCACTGCCGATGGATAAATGCTGCAGTCATGTGGGCAGGATGGGACGGTCAGGACTGCTCCCAAGCCTTGCAGAGAGACGTCCTCCTGAGTGTGGCCTCTTCCATCCACCTCGAAGCCTTTTATTTGTTGAACATGCCTATCTGCTAAGCACAGATGGCTGTGCTCTGCTACCCACGGTTGGAGGCAACAATGATTCTGAATCGCAGTTGCTGGAAACCGCAAGAGGGCAGAGCGGCTCTTGAACTTGAACTTCCCACAGGCATCTGATTGAGCTAACTGAGAACAGGATGCTGAGCTAAATGGGCCTGATCCTGCAGGGCTCTTTTGATGTTTCACTAATAGGTCGCAGGTTGTTTGCTGTGGCAAAGCCAGATGGGGAAACTTTGGTTATAGGGTCCTAGAATTGTAGAGGGGGGGGACAGGTGGGGGGGGGCAAGCACACAGGGGCCGCCCTGTCACCAGGCCGTGGCATGTTGTGTGGTTGAGCAGTAACATCTGAGTTGTGTCTCCATGCCTCCTTGCTCAGCTGAGTGCTTTGTCAAGGCGGGCATTGTTCTTGTGTCTTTATTTGTTTTATATAGTAAAATAGGCAGTCCTGTTCAATTTGTAAAATAAGAGGGGGGGAGGGGAAGTTAGAACTGTAGAGTTGCAAGGGACCCCTGAGGGTGATATAGTTCACCCCCCCCCCAGCAGTGCAGGAATCACAAATTTGAAAACATTCCTGCTTACCCAGGTATTGGTTAGGTGCCTGTCAAGCTACTGTGGTACCTCAGGTTAAGAACTTAATTCATTCTGGAGGTCCGTTCTTAATCTGAAACTGTTCTTAACCTGAGGTACCACTTTAGCTAATGGGGCCTCCCGCTGCCGTCACGCCCCCACCGTGCAATTTCTATTCTCATCCTGTAACAAAGTTCTTAACCTGAGATACTATTTCTGAGTTAGCAGAGTCTGTAACCTGAAGCATCTGTAACCCAAGGTACCACTGTACTCTGTTTTACTTCAGTACAACCTCAGTTCAAAGCATTTGACAATGGAAACCAAGAAGTTTAAAAAATATATACGCAATAAATGCAGAAGTCACAACTGAAACATCCATGACAAATGGCCATCCAACCCCTGCTTAAAACCCCCCAATTGATCCTTCTTAGCCTTTTGCCTGGGAAACATAGGTGTGCCTAGTTTTGGGGGTATCCTCTTTTTGCAGTCTTTCCCCCACTGCCTTGTTGTTGGGATCAGTGGTGTGTCAGGCGAGGCTTTTTGGATTACATTGAGGCTAGAAGTTAAGACCCAGTGAGCAAGTTTTACTAGAATTACCAACCTCCCTCTCTGGGAAAATTATTTGATGCATATCCTACTTTCTCACAATTGCGTTCATGGAATTCTTGAGCTACGATCCCTGCATTGCAAGGGGCTGGACTAGATGACCCTCTGTGTGTGTGTGTGTGTGTTGCAAAACAGCTTTCAGGCAAATGCAGTATCAATTCCGGACAGTTTTGCAACAATATCACAATCTTTGCTTAACGATACTGTATAAGCAAACTTTGTATTAAAACAACAACAACCAAAAACACAAGACTTACTAGCAACATATTGAAGTAGCTGCGACAATGTGATCAAACGCAAAACAGCAATACAACAAGCATGGAGACCCGCAACCCAATATGCAGATGGAAACTAAATGCAGAGAATTACCCCCTTGATGACAGCTTGTCTATGTGAGGCTCCCCCTGCAGTTGATTCGTGAGCTGCGGTTAGTAGAGGATGCTGCAGCACAATTGGTGACAGGAGGGAGGCCTTGGCGGCACAAACCACCTGTGCTCAGGGATCTACACCGGTTTCCGATTTGCTTCTGGGCCACGTTCAAGGTGTTACTGCTAAAACCCTGAACAACGTAGGATCAGTTTAACTGCAAGATCGCTGTACAACCACTCAACCGCTTTGATCAGCAGAACTGGTGCTGTTGCAGCTGCCATGTGATCCCTGTTCCACACTCACAATTCCTCCACCTTTTAGTGTAGCGGCACCTAAACTTCGGAACTCCCTGCCTATTGATGCCAGGCAGGCGCCTTCTCTGTACTCTTTTCGCCACCTGCTAAAAATATTTTTGTTTAGGCAATCCTACCCAGATGTTTAGATAGATTGTGCAAGTTTTAATCTGTTTTTAAAAAAGGTTAAGGGACCCCTGACCATTAGGTCCAGTCGTGACCAACTCTGGGGTTGCGGCGCTCATCTCGCTTTACTGGCCGAGGGAGCCGGTGTACTGCTTCCAGGTCATGTGACCAGCATGACTAAGCCGCTTCTGGTGAACCAGAGCAGCGCACGGAAACGCTGTTTACCTTCCCACCAGAGCAGTATCTATTTATCTACTTGTACTTTGACGTGCTTTCGAACTGCTAGGTGGGCAGGAGCAGGGACTGAGCAACGGGAGCTCACCCCATCGCGGAGATTCGAACCGCCGACCTTCTGATCGGCATGTCCTAGGCTCTGTGGTTTAACCCACAGCGCCACCCGCGTCTGTTGTTATTTCAAGCGTCTGAAATGATTGTTGGCGACTCTTCTAATTGATAATTTGATTGTTTTATCTATTTTTGTAAACTGCTTTGCGTGGTTTTTGGTTTTTTGTAGTTGCAGCAAGACTACAGGTAACTCAGAAGGACAACTAAATGGCATTTTGGAACCTGTTTACATCGGAATTCCCATACGTCCATTCAGTTTGTTTTGTGCTAATATTGTACAGGATTAATAACATTTGCTGGAATCTCAGTACTGCCTTGCAGGAGGTTGGACTAGATGGTCCTTTTGTGGGGGGGGGGGGTCCCCTTCCAATGCAATAAATTGTACAATTCCTTGAACAGTTCGCTTTGTGATGGGGGAAAGGGTCCGAATCCTGGATGGTTCCTGTAATTCCTTTGGAGATAACAGATCTCTTGCTGTTTCTTGGCTTGGACCACTTTTTGATGCTGATGTCCAGAGAGGCATTTTTCACTTGCCCCACCCTGCACTAGAATGCTTCGATTTTTTTATTTGCGTGTGCAGCCATGGTACGAAAACAAACCCTGTTCCGACCGGCCAAAGGAAAGGCAGATTTCTTCCTCCTTTCCTGCCCCCTCCCCCGTCCCTCATCCATTGCTTTGTGGAACAGCGGGAAGGAAGTTCACATTTCCATTGCTGATGTGAAGCAGAGTTCATCAGGATCCCAGGGCACGTCTAAGCAACACACCCTGTTTTCCTTGCTGCTCTGGAATGGCTGCCTGGCTCGCCTTGCAGAGATCCCGGCCTTGCCTCTCTTCAGAAGCCAGCAAGAGAGCTCTCGCCTGGGTCAGCCAGCGTCTGCATGGGTCCCAAGAGGCCGGGCAGAGAGTTGATCAGGCCTGCAAAGCTTCCGCTGTTGTATCCTGGTGATCCGTCCACCTTCAGGGGTGATCATGAACCTCCAGGATGCTCTGAAAGGAATGACAGAAGCTCTTTCGTGGCTCCCTTGCTGACTTCTTCCCAATGCTCTTTGTGGATAACAGATCTCTTGCTGTTTCTTGCTTTGGTGAAAATGTGTGCTATGTCTGGAAGGTGGTAGGCTAGTCCTTTGCAAAGGGATGATATCTGTGTGGTGGAATTCACTGGGTCAAGTCCTTGTTTTGCAAGTAAAAAGAGGAGCTGATGTCCAAACAGTGGGGGGAAATGAGGATGGCCAACTCTGTTCTCCAGCTAGTACTCAGTTTGTACAGATATCTTCTTGGGGTGGGAGGAACAGACTCCTAGACTCCTAGAATGGTAGAGTTGGAATGGATCCCAGGGATCATCTAAGCCAACTCCCTGCTATACAGGAATCTCAGCTGAAGCATCCATGACAGAGGGTCATCCATCTTCTGCTTAAACACCTCCAAGGAAGGAAAGTCCATCACTGTCCAAGGGAGTCCTTTTCACTGTCAAACAACTCTTCATATGCCCTCTCTTTATCCTTTTATCCAGGCCAACCCCCCCCCCCCCAACTCCCTCAACTGTTCCTTATCCAAATCCTTGGTATCCAAACCCTTGATCATCTTGGTTGCCCTTCTTTGCACACCTTCCAGCTTGTCAGTATCCTTCTTAAATTGTGGTACCCAGAACTGGACACAGGACTCCAGGTGGAGTCTGACCAAGACTGCTATGACTTCCCTCAATCGAGACACTAGACTTCTGTTGATGCAGCCTAGAATTGCCCTCACAGAGCTGTGTTTCCCACAGAGGTTTAACGATTGATTTCTCTTCTGAGGGAACTCTGGGAATCGCAGTTCTGTGAAGGGAATGGGGGTCTCCTGATAACTCTCAGCACCTTGAAAAAAACTACAATTCCCAGGGTGTTTTAGGGGGAAGCCACGATGGTTTAAAGTGGTATCATAGCGTTTCAAATGTTTGGTTCCTTGTTTTTGCTGGAGACCTCTGTCTGCAGCTCCTCCTCAGCTCTGTCTGTTTGCTCTCTTACAGAGGCTGAGGCTGCCAAGGCCTGTGACTGGCTGCGAGCGGCTGGCTTTCCTCAGTATGCCCAGCTCTACGAAGGTAAGAGAATCAGGACTGCATGCAATTCCTTTGGGATGAAGTGGGGAAGGGGAGGCCCAGCCTGACACCCAGATCAGTCCACCCATGAATATTCAGCCGCCGCCACCACTGTGACTGTGTGGTTGGCTGGTCCACCTCTCTTGCTGTGTTTACTTAAGATCCACCCTCCCTAGATGTCCAGGTGAGGTCCCTCCTCAGATGGCTGCCAGTCTCTACCTCCCCCCAGTAAGATACTATATTATGGAATCACAGAATGGTAGAGGTGGGGAGGACCAGCCTAACCTGCTTCAGTGCAGGAATCACAGCTAAAGAATCCCGGACGGATGGCCACCCATCCTCTGTATGAAAACTTCAAGTGAAGGACAGTCCTCCACTATCCAAGGGGAGTCTGTTCCACTGCTGGGACAGCTCTACCTGTTGGAAACCTCTTCCAAAGCTGCTGCAGCCACCACATTGGTCTCCATCTGAGACTGACTGAGCCAAAGGAAGCGTCAGGCGATGTCTGCATGAGAAACGCTTTTACATGAAGTTTGGGGGAAGAAATGTAGGAAACCTCCCATTCAGGCTGTGTTTGTTTTGCTGCCCACCAGCCTGTGGAGCATGCAGCCACTTCATTTCAGAGGGGTTCTTTCCCTCTTTTTCTCATGGAACCACCCTAGTGCCCCCCCCTTTAAACCCAGATGGGAGTTTTTAGGAGTTTGTCCATGTCTTCCACATCCACCCAAAGGGCCAGCTGGGCTTCTGTTTTTCTCCTGCAGTGGACGTTTGGCCCCCACTGGCCCACAGAGACAGAATCTAGCAGTCCTCTTCTGAGAGGTTTCTGGTGGCCACATGAGTTGCCCTCTCCCTGACAAGATACCATTTTGCTCACTTCCTGGCTGGTGTTGAGGAAGGTGCTTCTGTCAAAGATCTTGGCCATCTTTTCACTGCCTCCTCAGGTATAAGGGGAGTTTTCAAGCACTTGGGGATTCTGGGCTCATGCACACTTCCTTTTGTGCTGTGTTTCTAGTGTCCAAGCTGTTTTTGTTGTTCTCCTGGCACTTTCCCTGGGAGAAACCCACATTTTACAGCTGAAACGGAGCAAACGGCAGTCTGTGGAAACCCCGGTTGCCGTTTACTCCAATTCAGCAGTAAAACACATGTTTTCTCGGGGAAAGTGCTGGGACAAAAAATAAAATAAAAATGCTCAGATACAGACCTGGAACCTCCATACCTGTGTCTAGACAGCATGGATGAAAAGTAAATATGCATGAGCCTTCTGATTGACAGCAAGAATCATAGAAGGGAAGACAGAGAGGTAACATGAGAGCCATCTTGAAATATCTGAAGGGCTGTCCCACGGGAGATGGAGCGAGCTTGTTTCCTGCTGCTCCAGGGAGCGGGAGCAGAACCAATGGTTTACAGTGACAACTAAACCTCAGGAATAACTTTCTGACAGGAAGAGCTCTTCCACAGCCACTTGGATTCTTCCTGCATGCCATATACTTTACAACGCAAACCATACACAGCACAGGGTCTCCAGGTTGACTTTTGTTTCCTGTCCACACATGGCATGGGAGAGCCAAACAAAAGCCTGAGCTCTGCCTTAGCTGGAGGACAGGAGAGTTACGGGGCCAGGACAATCGGAGGAAGCCCCCAGCAGCAAAGCGCAGCCAGCCATTGTGCCGGTCGAATACCTCCCCTCCCATCACGTCCGCGCGAGACAAGACTGGCTGATAGTTTTTCAGGCTGCCTCTTTGTGAGGGTGGGGTGCATATGGGTGTGTTTTTGTTTGGTTTTTAGAATTGGGGAGGGGAGGGGGTGCATATGGGTCTGTTTTTGTTTGGTTTTTAGAATTGGGGAGGGGGAGGGGTGCATATGGGTCTGTTTTTGTTTGGTTTTTAGAATTGGGGAGGTGCTTGAAGGTTTCTTTTGGGATTTGTGCATTCTCCTGATGAGATCAAGCTTTGCTTTGAAAATAACAAACAACCCACAATACTAGTCCTTCATGTAGGAATAACAGAAAAATAGAACTTTAGACTTGGAAGGGACCCCCAGTGTCATCTAGTCCAAGCCCCTGCAATGGGGGAACTTGAAAGCCATGGCGGGAAATCTGAGGGAAGACCTCTTGGCTGAAGAAAAACAGGACCAAGTAGGGCTTCATGGGGTCCGAGATGCCCCATGTCACTCCCCAGCCCTCCCCAGTGGCTGCTATTTTCTTCGCTCTTGCTCTGCATGCATTTATTTCTCGATTAAATAAAAGTTTATTTTACCTCTTAATGGCAAATAAGTGGTTTGCAAACAAAAGATTTGTTTAAATCACACACACACACACACACACACACACACACAATACCAGTTTAAATTTGGGAGTTCATGAAGCCCCTAGTCTTCAGCACAAGTTGCTCTCTTATTCTGACACATGTCCTTTGGCAGCCTTAAGGACTAGAAACTTGTTTTGCATTACATGAAAGCTGAGATTTGCAGGGTGCTGAACGCCAGTTTCTAAGCCGGTGTGGTAAGGTAAAGGGTAAAGGGACCCCTGACCGTTAGGTCCAGTCGTGACCGACTCTGGGGTTGCGGCGCACATCTCGCTTTATTGGCTGAGGGAGCCGGCGTTCAGCTTGCGGGTCATGTGACCAGCATGACTAAGCCGCTTCTGGCGAACCAGAGCTTCACACAGAAACACCGTTTACATTCCCGCCGGAGCACTACCTATTTATCTACTTGCACTTTGAAGTGCTTTCGAACTGCTAGGTGGGCAGGAGCAGGGACCGAGCAACGGGAGCTCACCCCCTCGCGGGGATTCGAACCGCTGACCTTCTGATCGGCAAGTCCTAGGCTCTGTGGTTTAACCCACAGCGCCACCCGTGTCCCTCAGCCAGTGTGGTATGATTGCTAAATTGCAAAATGCTGCTTACCGAAAGTGAGAGCAGGCTGGTGAATTCAAGTTAGGATGGAGCCTAGAAGTGAGCACAGAGAGGGCATTTGGCAGGGCAGCAGAAATACGGGTGTCCCTTCTTCTGCCACTGTGGACAACCGGCTTCTCCTCCAGCACCTTCAAGCAGCCGTCCATCTTCTCAAACTCTTCTCTCCTCCTTCTCATCCTCAGAATCCCTCTTCCCTCTCGACATTGCCTCTGTGAAGAAGGACCACAGCTTCTTGGACCAGGATTCCCTCAAATCCCTCTGCAGGTTAAAATGAAAAAATAAAAATGGTCACTGTTGCCAATGGAAGGATATGGGGAAGCACGTTGTTGTGGTCAGAGGGTGGCGTTGAAGAGGGCAGCTCAGCCAGGCTCAGGGGATGTGAAGGTCTGACCTTTCCTGGTCCTGTCAAGCAGCTGACTGTCAACTGGCTCAGTGAGGTGGGGAGGGGGATCCTGGGACCTGGCCTGTCCTCTCTGCCAAGCCCATTTGGGTCTGGGGAAATATTGTGTCCATTTGCTTGATGGGCAGACCGCTGCTTCTGGGGCTGATGAATCCAGAGCATCTTGCTGCTCAGTATACGGCTGGTTGGGTTTTTTTGGGGTGCCAGCTCTGACACGCTGACATGACTGGGATAAGCCCAGAGGGTGGAGATGCTACAGGATGTGAGCTTGACTGAGCTCTGGAAGTTGACGTCACAGATGAGGTCACGTACAGGAAACCTGGAGCCGTGGCTAAATGGAAGAGCCGTTCTTAAATGTGGCTCCCAAGTCTTCCTCTGAGTTGCCGGTGGTAAGAGCGGTTTGGCAGTAGAGCAGACTCCCTTGGAAGGTGCTGGACCCTCCTTCGCTGCAGTTTTTAAGCAGAGTTTGGATGGCCATCTCTCAGGGATTCTGTAGCAGTGATTCTCGCATTGCAGGGATCACCCTTGGGGTCTAATCCAACTCTACAATTCTGTGAAGTTATAGCTCTGTAGAAAAATTAGGGGACGGGTCGCAGGGGGAGTTTGCTCCCTCAGATGCTTTTTTTCCTCCTAAAGCCCCCTTGTTTTGGGTCCTCCCCAAGCCTGCTGCTCCTTCCCTCTTGTGCTTCGCTGGGACCATTTGGGCAACATTAGGATTCCTGTGTTAACTTTAATCCACGTAAACCAGGTTCCTTGACGAGATTATTGCCCTGCACGTAATGCCACAAATGGCTGTGCACTTTCACATTCCAAAACCTACCACAATGCTCCCCCTTTCAGTAAATTTATTATCAACTTCTCTAGCTTTTTAAAATCGTAATGGCTACTGCTGCTATTGCTACTATTTTAATCTGCCCCCTCCCCCGGTTTGCTGCTGTCTCGTGTGGTTATTCTATTGTCAACGCTGTTCCGATGCTCTGGGCCTGTTTTAATTTTGACCAGGCAGCTCTTGGGCTTTGCCAAAATAAACAGCCCACCATCTCAAAATACAAATAAATCACACGTGTGCTAACCAGCTTGGGAAATTGGGGTGGGGCTTTTCAGAGGCCTAAGGCCTGTCCCAATGCCCTTGACTGATACCTTTTAGCCTGGTAACCCCTTAGAAGGAATACATGCTTTCTGCATTGCAGGTAGTTGGACTGGATGACCCTTGGGGTTCCCATTCCAACTCGTATGATTCTGTGATCACCGTGTGTCTGTGTTGGGGTCCAGGCTTTAATCCCCTTGCCAGCTGGCTCCACACTCCAGGAACTTTCTGTTAGGGGGCAGGAGGCCGGGGGGACACTTCTCTGGAGTCGGGTCGCAGTTGCTGGCATGAGATGAAAGTGACGCTCGGCTGGTCGTCGGCATGTTTGAACAGCTGGAAGCGCCTCGCTGGGGCTGCTGAGCCACACATGTTGGTTGCTTAGTGCCCATAGCTCCCCCTCTATTGGCCTGAGCTGGCACCCCCACCCACCGCATCCCTGGAGAGAGCCGCGTGTGGTCACTTGATCCCCAGCTGTTTGCGGGACAAGTGACGGTGCCCCGAAACAAGAGCCGCTTGTTTTTAAATAGCCTGGCCGGCGGCAGCTGGGACGGGACGGCCGAGCCAGACAAAAGCCTCTCTCCTTTACTCCTTGCAGGAGACTCGTGACACTGAACTCGTGCGCCTCGATGAAGCTGGAGGTCCACTTTCAGCGGAAACAGGTAAGCATGGGCCCTTGGATGGGAATCGAACCTGGATCCTGGGGAAGGAAGCTCAGGCAGACCTAGCACAGCAGAAAGCAGGTCTCAGTCAGGTTTTTCTCCCTCCCTGCTTCCCAAATGGATTTATTAAAGGTTTTTAAACAACACAGAACAGACCCTGTGGTTCCTGCATTGCAAAGGGTTGGACTAGATGACCCCCTGGCCCCTTCCAGCTTTTCTGAACATGCTACAGTCTAATTAGTACAGTCAGCGTGGTGAAGGTATTAGAGTTGAGGACCTGGGAGAGGCTAGGACTCAAATTCCTCACTTGGCCACAAAGCTCACATGTTGACTTTGGGGGGCAGTCACTGCCTCTGGGCCTGGCCTTTCTCAAAGGGGTGTTGTGGGGCTCAGATGGGGAGGGAGAAGAACAATCAGTTTGTAGCGGTCAGAGTGTCAGACTAGCATAGCTGTCAACGTTTCCCTTTTTTAAAGGGAAATTCCCTTATTCCGAATAGGATTCCTCGCAAGAAAAGGGAAAAGTTGACAACTATGCAGACTAGCAACCTGGGAGACCACGCATGGTTTTTGTTGGGGTTAAATGAAGAGGAGAACCACATGCTCCACCTTCAGCTCCTTGGAGAAAGCAATGGGTTAGAAAATTAAAATAAAATAAAATAAATCCCAGTAACTGAGAGATTAGGGATGCTGGTGGCGCTGTGGTCTAAACCACTGAGCCTAGGGCTTGCCGATTAGAAGGTCGGCAGTTCAAATCCCCGCAACGGGGAGAGCTCCCATTGCTCGGTCCCTGCTCCTGCCAACCTAGCAGTTCGAAGGCACGTCAAAGTGCAAGTAGATACAGTAAATAGGTACCGCTCTGGTGGGAAAGTAAACAGCATTTACATGCACTGCTCTGGTTTGCCAGAAGCGGCTTAGTCATGCTGACCACATGACCCGGAAGCTGTCTGCGGACAAACGCTGGCTCCCTTTACCAGTAAAGCGAGATGAGCGCCGCAACCCCAGAGTCGTTTGCGACTGGACCTAACGCTCAGGGGTCCCTTTACCTTTAACTGAGGTATAATTTCCTGTGCTTGCTTTAGAATGACGACTCGGGAGACGAGGACTTCTGTGCCATCAGCGATCGGTGGGCTTTCCAGAGAGACAGCCGTAGGTGGTCCCGAATCGGCTCCGACGATTTCCTCTCCCGCAGCCCGGAGGCAGCCTCCACCATGAGGAAGCTGCCCAGCCAGGAGAGCATCCTCACTGACCTGAGCGCTGAGCTGGAGGCCTCCTCTCTCCACAGCGACCCCCCCAGCACAGGCGAGTGTCCTGCTCTCCCTGACCCGTCCTCCACCCAGGATTCTCTGACCTTGACCCTCTCCATCCCCAGCTTGGAGGAACCCTCGCCCACTGACCAGTCCCAGGACATGAGTGGGACCAGCAAGGGGGACACCAGGAAACGCCGGACTCGGAGCTTCCTCAGGAGGATTGAGTCCCTCAGGAGGAAGGACAAGGAGAAGCTGGACTCTGCCAAAGCCCAAAAAGAGGATGGGGCAGATGCCGAGTCCTGGTGGAGCTCCTCAAAAGAACCAAGAAGCGGGGTGTCGCCTTCTTCCTGCGGCAGCAAAACGCTTCCCTCAAGAGGGCGCCGGGCCAACGGGGCCTTGGGCCCAGCTGGGGAGCAGCCCAAACATGGTAGCGTTTACCTGGAGGACTACGAGGCAGGCCGGGGCAAGGGCACCCCCTGGGATGCTGGCGGATTGGGCCACCACGACCTGTTTGAAAGGGACTATTTGGTCCACATCCCCAGAGACTATAAGCCGGGCACTTTCCCCAAGTCTCTCTCCATCGAAAGCCTGTGCCCGCTCGAGAGCGGGTGTTTGCCTGACTGGAAATCGAGCGGCCCGGCTTCAGGTCTCTTGCCAGGTGGGGTTGGGATGGGCAGCAGGACAGGCGAGGCCTTGGAGTGCAGGCTGAGGCGGCCCTCATGTGGCTCCACAGGCAGCTGCACCAGCCTCTATGACAATGTGCCCGAGTCCAGCAGTGTCACGGACGACCTGTTTGGCCTGGACAGGGACGTCATCTACGAGAACCTGGACGAGATCCTGGAGCACGTTTGGGGGCTGCAGAGGAAGGTGGAGCTGTGGTCTGAGGCCATCCAGCTGGACCCGGAGGGCGGAAGCATCGGTGGTGGGGAGGAGACGGACTCCGGAGGGGAGCCCGCCACCCCAAACTTTGAGGAGCGCTCCGTGTCGGACATTGGCACGTCGGCCAGCGACTTTGACAGCACGGCCAACTCCCTGAACGAGGCGGAGGACCTGGGAATGAGGGAGCGGAGAGACTCCGGGGTGGGCGCCTCCCTCACCAGGCCTTGCAGGTAGGGGTCAAGGAATTGTCGAGGTGGGTGGGGTCCCCAGGGTCATCTAGACCAACCTCCTGCAACTTGGTTAGACAGGAACCAGAAGATCACACCATGCTTCTATAGGAAAACAGTGCGGCAAACTGGATGTTTTGAGGAGAGCCAGGGTAGTAGAATCCTGGAATTGTTGGGTTGGAAGGGATCCCAAGGGTCATCTAGTCCAACCCCCTGCAAGGTGGGAATCGCAGCTCAAGAATCCCTGACAGGTGGCCATCCAACCTTGCAGTCAGGATGTGAGAGGTACTTCCTTGTATTTCCTGGAATTTGTCCCTCTATTCCTCCATCTTTCCACCCAGCAACTGTTCTGCAGGGTCTCCTGGCAGGTTGCAATCCTGCTCTGTGCGCCTGGAGTTTTGCTTTACACAATTTTTGAGTTTTCTGGAGTCAGGATGCCTATCACACATAACAAGTGCAGGATGCACACGTGGAACTGTCGACCCTTTTTTTCTTTCGATTTGCCACAGGACTGCGCTCGGACTCCTAGGATCTTCCGTTTTTATTTTTAAATTGGCATTTGGCAAATGTGGTCAGTGCTGCCCGTAAGGAGAGAAGCAGCTGTTGGAAATGCAGTGAATGATAACCATAGTAATAACAATGTTTATATAATATGGGTTGCAGCGGGTTGGGCTAGATGACCCCTCAGGTCCCTTACAGCTCCACAATCCTAGGATTCTACGTTGCACCAGCCTTTGCCTTAACATGGCAGGGCCCTTACGGACCAGTACCATGGGTGGGTTGTGCATCAGTTTTGAAGACGGTTCCAGGCACCCTGTGGGAAAGCAATTACAGAAGCCAGTGAGTTCTCTTTAGTCAACTAAACCCATGGCGGGAAAATGTCCCAACTCAGGTTGGCAGTTTGGTGCCCTCTAGCGAGCCGAAATGAAAATAGCACCCCTGTGAATTTTGGTACCGCTTAGATGTCTGCATCTTTGTGATGGCACCCCCAAAAATGTAACAGCTACAGTTTGCTATTTCTCCTTTGCTGCATGTTGCCTTCAAAATCTTACCCTTTTCTTTTCATGAATGCATTTCTAAATTAGGTTTCTGCTCTTTGTGGATGGAGGATTTGACTTTTTGCCTCCTGCACACTCCTAAGTTGGACTGAGGATGACCTGTGGGGTCCCTTCCAATTCTATGATTCTAATCGTGATGCTCTATTCTGCCTTGGTCAGACCCCACCTCTAGTCCTGTGCCCTGTTCTGGGCACCACGGTTGGAGCTGAGGGTCCACTTTGAGTGGCTGGTGGCAAAGCTGCTTGTGGTTGTGATAAATAAGTGACGTCTGTTCTTCCTCCCCACCCAGGAAGCTTCGCTGGCACAGCTTCCAGAACTCCCACCGACCTAGCCTGAACTCGGCTTCCTTGGAGATCAACCGCCAATCCGCCGCCCAGCTCAACCTCCTCCAAAAATGCTCCCTCCTTCGCCTCACAGCCATCATGGAGAAATACTCTGTCCCCCACAAGCAGAGCTGGTCATGGTGAGTCAGCAGAGAGATTCTGCCAAGGAATGTTGTGGTCTGAAATATCCATTAGAAGGTGGGGAAAGGAAAGGGAAAGGCAGGAGTATTTGGCCCCGGGCATGGGAGTTAGAATAGATGTCCAAGGATACCTTTCAACTAAAGATATATACCGTATTATTTGCTCTATAAGACTCACTTTTTCCCTCCTAAAAAGTAAGGGGAAATGTGTGTGCGTCTTATGGAGTGAATGCAGGCTGCGCAGCTATCCCAGTAGCCAGAACAGCAAGAGGGATTGCTGCTTTCACTGCACAGCGATCCCTCTTGCTGTTCTGGCTTCTGAGATTCAGATTTTTTTTTTCTTGTTTTCCTCCTCCTAAAACTAGGTGCGTCTTGTGGTCTGGTACGTCTTATAGAGCGAAAAATACGGTACATACTATACAGGATCCTAGAATTGTAGTGCTGGAAGGTACCCCAAGGGTCCAAGGTTGGGACGTGGGTGGCGCTGTGGGGTAAACCACTGAGCCTAGGACTTGCCAATCAGAAGGTTGGCGGTTTGAATCCCTGCAACGGGGTGAGCTCCCGTTGCTCAGTCCCTGCTCCTGCCAACCTAGCAGTTCGAAAGCACGTCAAAGTGCAAGTAGATAAATAGGTACCGCTCCAGCAGGAAGGTAAACGGTGTTTCCGTGTGCTGCTCTGGTTCACCAGAAGCGGCTTAGTCATGCTGGCCACATGACCCGGAAGCTGTACGCCGGCTCCCTCGGCCAATAAAGCGAGATGAGCGCTGCAACCCCAGAGTCAGTCACGACTGGACCTAATGGTCAGGGGTCCTTTTACCTTTACCTTTACCTCCAAGGATGCTTCTTCAAGGGCATTGCCCTCATTGGGCTAAATAAATTGACACACCTCTGAAGCCTGTTATCCATTCTCTATCTGCCATGTGTGTGGCAGAGCAGATTATTAATGCAGAAACACAGAATCAGGGAATTGTTGTGTTGCAAGGGACGCCCCCTACAGGCCATTCAGTCCAACCTCTTGCACTGCAAGAATGGCAGCGAAAGAATCCCCAACAGATAGCCATCGAACCTCTGTTCAAAAATTGCCCCGCAACTTCCTTTACCTATTGTGGGAGAGGGTAAGTGTTTGTAAATGCTGATGGGATGTGCATTCTGCTGGGGGGCAGATTGCAGTGGCAGAAAAAGAAGGAAAATAGACAGTTTTGGGGGGCAGGGGGAGGCAGTGTTGAAATTCCCAGTAAATTTATGCCCTTACTAGGGAGAGAAGAGGACAGGCCTTTATTACCTGGAGCACAAGGTACTCTGGGAAATAAGGCAGGAATGTGCTAACAAAAACTGCCACCTGCCAGGGATACTTTAGCTCTGATTCCTGCATTGCAGGAAGTTGGACCAGATGAGCCTTGAGTTGGTGCCTTCCAACTCTATGAATAACAAAGCAGAGACCTGGGGACTCCCCCCCCCTTCCTCCTCCATCCTTCTGATGCCAAATTGCTGTATTCCTCCCTGCATTTGTTCAGTTTAACTGTTTTAGCAATAGGGTGGGGTTTTTTGGGGGGGTGCTGGGGGAGAAGAAGAGCTGGGCCGAATCCTGTTCAGGCTGGGCAGGCAGCCCCTGGAGACACACATCCCCCCCCCCTCCTCTGCTTTCCTTTGACAGAATGGGACAGGCATTCCCAGCAAGGGCCCACAATCCCTTTATTTATTTTTCTATAGTATTTTCATTGAATTGCTCTGTACAGCCCAAATAACAAAACTTAAGGCTTCACAAAACAAAACACGTAAAAATGAAACCGAACTGGACCAAGGTCAGCAATGGGATGCAAGAGAAAACGATAAAAGCTGGTTATCTGGATATTTGCAATTCCCTATTGACCACCCCCACCCCTTCTTTCCTCCGGCAGGGCGGTCCCGAAGTTCATGAAGAGGAGCAAGACCCCCAACTACAGGGACAAGAGAGTCTTTGGGGTCCCACTACTCGTCCACGTCCAGAGGACTGGACAACCGCTGCCCCAGAGCATTCAGCAGGCAATGCGCTACATACGCAGCCAGTGTCTGGACCAGGTGAGGCGACCTCGGCAGGCTCAGTCAGGCTTTGCCTCAGCCACAGCCCCTCTTAAGTCTTGGGGTGCCAGCAACCTGCCCCTGTGGGGGTCTGGTCTCCTGCAGCAGCCTTCGCCAATGTATTCTCCTCTGGCTGCCTCAGACGGCAACACCCACCAGCTCCATCCGGCAGGGCTGTTAGAACCATAGAATTGTAGGGCTGGAAGGGACCACAAGGATCATCCATTCCTGCCTTCCGGAGCTACAATTCCCAGAGTTCCCTGGGAAGAGGGATTGGCTGTTAAACCCCTCTGGGAAATGCAGCTCTGCCAGAATTATTATTTCTCAAAAAAATAATAATTGGGGGCAGAAGTGAGAACGCCATCCAATGACACACAGTTAAGGCCACATCTCTGGCAGGATAATGTAGTTATGAGGAGACAGAGTCTCTTTATAATGTCCTGGACTTGGGGCAAGAAGGTGCAGGGGGTTGTAGACCCATTTGGATTACTTGGACATGGGTGGCACTGTGGTCTAAACCACAGAGCCTAGGGCTTGCCAATTAGAAGGTCGGCGATTCAAATTCCTGCGACCAGGTGAGCTCCCATTGCTCGGTCCCTGCTTCTGCCAACCTGGCAGTTCGTAAGCACGTCAAAGTGCAAGTAGATAAATAGGTACCGCTCCAGCGGGAAGGTAAACGGTGTTTCCGTGTGCTGCTCTGGTTCGCCAGAAGCGGCTTAGTCATGCTGGCCACATGACATGGAAGCTGTACGCCGGCTCCCTCGGCCAATAAAGCAAGATGAGCGCCGCAACCCCAGAGTCGGCCATGACTGGACCTAATGGTCGGGGGTCCCTTTACCTTTACCTAATACTGACATACTTGATTTAGATACGGAAATTTGTTATGTTAGGTCCTAAGATATCCCTTTTATTCCATGGTGTTGGTGATGATGCCTGACATGTCATAAAATTCTACTTGATCCAGATTCCAATGTATAGTTAGCAGAGTAAAAACTTACACACGTTGCAGGATTCCCCAAAAATAGACCAGAGGCAATTAATATCTCATCTAGCAGAGCTTCACTGCTACTGAAGGCAAGTGAGCATAATGGTCACAAAACCAATGCTTTAGGGATTGGCACTGTCCATAAGAAATCCACTTGCAGCAGACTTGACTTTAACTTACAATATCTTATAAGACTAAACCTTAACACTAAGCATACTATGTACAGAACACCACACCAGAAGGAAAAGAGATAGAAAGAGAAACTGAAACCCAGAGTCCTTCTGGCCTATTATTATAGTCAGCATGACCTTGACACAAAGAGAAAGAGAACCAGTTTAAGCCAGCTATACTCAGCTTCTCTGAAGGAATAACCCAAACATCATGAACCTTCTGCTTGCTTCTTTCACACAGAGAAGCTTCCAGAACCCTCTTGAATTAATTAGAATAGGAAAGATCACTACACATCAGATCAATACTTTCTGTACTAAGAAATGCAAAGTGACATGACATTCCATTTTAAAAAGCACAATTTTTAAACTGGAGGCACCACAAATCAAACCTCCACTGCAGAGTCCTGGTCTGGACGCTCTGTGGAAATGTCTGAGAATCACAGAACTGTAGGGCTAGAAGAGACCCCATGGGTCATCTAGCCCAACCCTCTGCAAAGTCAGCTTAGCCAGCGTTTGGACTCCACACAAGAGAAGCCCTCAGAGCTCTTTGGCTCAAGGGTACTTGCATTTTCCTTCATATGATCTTTCCCTCTCTCTTTCTCTGGGGTCTCCGAGCAGGTCGGCATTTTCCGTAAGTCCGGGGTCAAGTCCCGGATCCAGGCCCTGAGGCACATGAACGAAGCTTCTCCGGACCACGTGAGCTACGAGGGCCAGTCGGCCTACGACGTGGCCGACCTGCTCAAGCAGTACTTCCGCGACCTCCCAGAGCCCGTCTTCACCAGGAAGCTGATGGAGACATTTCTGCAGATTTACCAGTGTGAGTGGAAGAAGGGTTCTGGTTTTGTTTTGTTTTTATGGACTTACCTGCTGGGGAGGGGACAGATGAGGGATTTGTTTATTTGTTTTATCTATACAACACCTTTGCCTCCAAAAAGCACAAGGTGATGTACATGGTTATCTTTTCTATGTTGTCAGCTTTCTGTATTTATCTGTGGTGTTTTAATTTGCATAAGCCGCCTTGAGTCCCAGTCTGGGGAAAAGGAGGGATACAAACAAACAAACAAACAGTAGTAAAAGTAGTAAATAAACAATCCTTTTGGAGCATCCCAGCATGGCAGAAGAAGGCAGGAATTGCTTTGCGTATTTTCCAGGAGGTAAATCATAAGGTTGACATCCAGCTGAGAAGATGTGGGGCCGTCTCTAGCTGGGGTGTCTGAGCAGAATATCCCAGGTGTCAGGGGCCTGTCTGGGAGGCTGTTTTTCAAAAATATTTTGACAAAAATACAAATCCAATATTTCCCAATAAATATGCATATTTTGACTTCCCCCACCGTTTTTGCCATTTCTTATATTTTAAAATTTGTAACACTGCATTTCCCTCCTTATTCCAATTATTAAGTACTCCCTTGTTTTACTTTAGCATTAATTTTAACTGGTTTAAGTTAATCCCGCTAATGAATTTATATGTGTACAATAACATTTCAAATAATCCACAAATTTCCCCCAGTCTTTGATAAAGTTTTCCCCCGCTTGGTTCCTTATTGCTCCTGTAAGTTTTGCCATTTCCGCATAGTCCATTAGTTTAATCTGCCACTCCTCCTTGGTTGGTACAGAATCTTCTTTCCATCTCTGAGCAGCTGTAGTCCAGTCTGGCAGGTTATTTGGCCCTCGATGACCAGAAACAGGACCACGTGGGCCAAGGGAGCAAATCAAAGCACCACTGACGGGCGTAGGTGATCTGGGTTTTGGATTTTGGAATGGGGTTTGGGGATCCAGCCCTGACATCCTCCTCTTCCTCCTCTTCCTCCTCCTCCCAGTTGTGCCGAAGGACCAGCGTCTGCCGACGGTGCAGGCAGCCATTGCTCTGATGCCCGACGAGAACCGGGAGGTGCTGCAGACATTGCTCTACTTCCTGAGTGACGTGGCCTCCGCCCAGGAGAACCAGATGACAGCCGGGAACCTGGCGGTCTGCCTGGCCCCCTCTGTTTTCCACCTCAACGTCTCCAGGAAGGAGAGCACTTCTCCCAGGTGAGGCAGTGGGTACTGCAAAGCCAGGCACTGCAGAGCTCTTCTCTCTCTTTGCTCCCACCTGCGGGCACCTGGCTGCGGGCATCACCTAAGGCAGGCTCAGGATCACCAACAGCAGGTTGCAGAGTTCTGCGACACCTGAGGCCATGAGGGACCCCCATAAAGGCTCTCTCTAAGAAACAAGGCCATCCTATGCAGTGGTGCGCCGTGGTTCCTACATCGGAGGGGGTTGGGATGGATGACTCTTGGGGGTCCCTAGAGTTCTGGGATTCTGCAAACTTTGCCCACAGCTCCTTCCCACCCCCAGCATGTCCCCAGCACCAGATTGATTGTCACGTATCTGAGATGCAACAGCCTCCCTCTATGGAAGGCCCCTGCTGCTGGGAATTCTGGTTCGCCCTCTTGTGGCACACAGAAAGGCTTTGGCTGATTCGTGGCAATTGTGCAAGAGTTTCAAGCGCCGAGCTTTTTTAAGGCAGTTGTTCTTCGTCTTGGTCACCAGGTGGTTGGAAAACAGTACCTAAGGTACTGTTTTATTAAACAGGATTGCCTTATCTCAAAAAGCGAAAATCCGGACACAAAGGTTTTTGAGCTTTTTTTGCTCAAAAAAATGAAGTTTTGGAGCTATTTTTTAGGAAATTCGCCAAAAATACAACACTTCCGACATGGGTTACTTTACGCCCATGTGAGGAATTGCCAAACGTTTCCCTCAAAGCTCTTTCCCCTTATCTCCTGTCTCCTCTCCCCTCCTCACCCTGGTCAGGATGATTCACAAGCGAGCCACGATGGGCAAACCAGACCACAAGGACCTGAATGAAAACCTGGCTGCCACCCAAGGCCTCTCCCACATGATCACTGACTGCAAGAAACTATTTCAGGTACTGGCCCTCGGCTCAGGCTTTGTTGTTGTTGTCATTCCAACTTCTCAATTAGCACTTTTAAGAGGGTAACCGAAATTTGCATGATAAAGACTGACAGTGCACCCGCTTATAGCGGCTGGAATGACCATCCCTCCGTTTTTTGGGAAAAACTTGGCAGGGTCAATCTTACTATTTGACACACTAAAGTGTGGGATATTGCTCTGTCCGGGGTGGGGACAACTAGCCAATAAGCTGAGAGTCCATTGGGGGCCAGAGGGGGGAAAAAGGACGGTTTTGTACTTGTTTGATCTCACTTTATTTCATTCATAAGCAAGGAGGAATATGGCCCAGGATCCCCTTTGGACTACAAACGAGTTTGGCTCCTATTGTGACCCAGGGCGTTTGAATACTTAAATTGCTTTCCCTTGATATAATATTGTCCATGCTTTATAACCTTGTCTTGTTTAAGCATTATGCCTATTGCTATAAATAGTTCCTGTCTCTACTTTCCGCGCACTCACATGCCTGTGGTTTGTTTATTTTGGCTTTATTTTGTACCTGTTTCTCGTTCGGCGGTAATTGTGTATGGACTATGTTTATTGTCATCAGATCATGTTTGTTAACACTGCATTTTGCAGAATTATGTAGGACCTGGTTTTGGAATATTAATAATAATAGTAATAATAGAAGTAGTAGTAATAATGATAATACTATTTAAGAACATCAGAAGAGCCATGCTGGATCAGGCCAATGGCCCATCTGGCCCAGCATCCTGTTCTCACAGTGGCCAACCAGATGCCTGTGGGAAACCTGTGTGCAGGATCTGAGCACAAGAGCCCTCTGGAGCAAAATTTACCTGTCTCCCAAAATGTCCCACAGCTGCTGCATTTGCTCTGATTAGATCAGCCCTCCATTCCCCTCCTTAGCTTCCTTTGACCTATATGGGACAGATTGCGAGAAGTGAGGTTACAGGGAACCAGGCAGAGGGCCTTCTCGGTAGTGGCACCCGCCCTGTGGAGCGCCCTCCCATCAGATGTCAAAGAGATAAACAATTACCTGACATTCAGAAGACATCGGAAGGCAGCCCTGTTCAGGGAAGTTTTTAATGTGTGACATTTGTGTGTATTTTTGGTCTTTATCAGAAGCCGCCAAGAGTGGCTGGGGAAACCCAGCCAGATGGGTAGGGTACAAATAAATTGTCATCATCATCATCATCATCATCATCATTATTATTGTTGTTGTTGTTGTTGTTATTTTCGGACAACCATTGCTCACCCAGCATGATTTCCCAGGGGATCCCTGTTTTTACAGGGATCCGCTCTCTGCCAGCATCTGCTCACAACCACGGCTTTGCCTTTCCAGATCCCCCAGGACGTGATGCTCCAGCTTTGCAACTCCTACTTGGCAGCGGACACCCAGCCTCTCTCCTTCTCTGAGCTGATGGGGGAAGGCCGGGATTCCCGGATTGACTTGGAAGTCAGTATCCAAAGCCTGCTCAAGGAGTCCTTCGACCGCTTCAAGGGGTGGCTTGGCATGCCTGGACCCCTCAACACGGAGATCTCGTGCAAGAAGGTAAGAGGAGATGGGAGGCTGGACTCTCCTCTGTTGCAAGAGGTGGAACCTGGAGTCCTTGAGCTGAGATTCCTGCCTTGCAGGGGGTTGGGCTGGATGACCCTCGGGGTCCCTTCCAGTGCCGCAACTCCGTGATTCTACAGAATGACACCTTGCCTCCCTGTCTTCTCAGGTGGGGGACGTGCACCCCCTGCGCCTGTGGAAGGTGTCCACGGAAGTAGAGGCACCCCCTCAGGCGGTGCTTCAGCGGGTGCTCCGGGAACGGCGCCTGTGGGACGAAGACCTCCTGCAGGAGAAAGTGATGGAGGCCCTGGACCACAACACGGAGGTCTACCACTACGTGACGGACAGCATGGCGCCTCACCCCCGGCGAGACTTCCTCGTCCTCCGGTGAGAGCCAGGAAATATCAGTGCATCTCCCTTACCCCATCCCAGTGGTGTTCGCTAGCCAGCATTGCTACCTCTGAACATTGAGGGAATCCTCTTTTAAAGCCATCTAGGTTAGCGGACATCTGTACCTCCTGTAGGAGCAAGTTCCATAGTTTAACAATTGTGCTGTGCAAAGAAGTTTCTCTTTTTCTTTTCCTTTTCTCTAGCCTGAACCTTCCAACATTCAGCTTCATGGAATGTCCATGAGTTCTAGTGTTATGAGAGAGAGAGGGAAGGAAAATTTCTCTGTCCATTTCTCCATGCCACACCTACTTCTATAAACTCCTATCATGTCGCCTTTCGCTTGTGTTTCTTCTAATCTGAAAAGTCCCAACCTTTCCTCTTAGGGGATTTCCTCCAACCCCTTTGATCATTTCAGTTGCTCTTTTCTGAACCTTTTCCAACTCTGCAATATCCTTTTCATTTTTAAATTCATTTTTATTAAAGATGTTCTTGTAAATCTTTAATAAAAACAAATTTAAAAACGAAAAGGATATTGCTAAGTTGGAAAAGGTTTAGCAACCAAAACGATCGAGGGGATGAGACAACCGGAACTGCACCCAGGATTCCAAATATGGTTGCACCATAGATTTGTATAATGATATTGGCAGTTTTCTTTTCAATTCCCATCCTAATGATCCACAGCCTGACTGTTCCTGCTCTTCCATTTTGTTTTGTTTTTCCTTTGCAGAAAATGGCGCTCAGACCTGCCCCGAGGAGGCTGCCTCCTCGTGTCCTTATCCCTGGACCATAAGACGTTGCCCCTGGAAGGTGGGGTCCGGGCAGTGGTCCTGACCTCCCAGTACTTGATGGAGCCCTGTGGGATGGGGCGCTCCAGAGTGACCCATATCTGCCGCGCAGATCTCAGGTGAGCTGTCCGGCCAAGCCTACAGAATCATAAAATTGTAGAGTTGAAATGGACCCCCAAGTGTGGAAGATGCCCCCTGCTAACCTGTTGCAGGAATCTCAGTTAAAGCATCCCTGGCAGATGGCCATCTGACCTCAGCTTTAAAAAATGTCCCCTGCACTTTCACTACTTGGGCTTAGGATCCTGTCTGAAGAAGAGTTTGGATTTGATATCCCGCTTTATCACTACCCGAAGGAGTCTCAAAGCGGCTAACATTCTCCTTTCCCCTCCTCCCCCACAACAAACACTCTGTGAGGTGAGTGGGGCTGAGAGACTTCAGAGAAGTGTGACTAGCCCAGGGTCACCCAGCAGCTGAACCCGGTTCACCAGATTACGAGACTACTGCTCTTAACCACTACACCACACTGGCTCTCATGATTATTCTAAAGATGACCCCTTAGCCATTCTATTGGCTGCTGCTCATATGGAGATAGACAGATGTTGGAAAACCGTTGATGGACTGAACATGGATTCTTGGTATAACAGAGTATGGTTAATATCATTGGCTGAGAAACTAACATGCCAAGTGAGAGCACCAAAGGGCAAACACAATCCATATTCCTTTTATAACATATGGCAAATGTTTATTGAATACATAAATAGTTTGGACTGTGGCAGGAATCCACCCAGCCAAATGAAACTTTTAACACATGACATGATAAAAGTCTGCCATTTTATCAGGACAAGTTACTTGTTGTTTACTGTTGTAACAATTGTTTTCTCATCATCTGTACCATGAAAATAAAAACAATTTTTGTTTTTTTGTTTTTTAACCCTCCAATGAAGGAGAGTCCTCCACCAAGTCCGTTCCACTGTCCAACAGCTAAAGCCCTTGCAGATTGCCTGGGCATCTTCCTACTCCTCCTGAGATTTTGATGGAGTCTCAGTATCATTGAACAGGGAATTCCGCTTGTGCAGCGTGGAAGATGCCCCCCCCCCACTAACCTGTCGCTCTTTTGTCTTTCCAGGGGACGGTCTCCAGACTGGTACAACAAAGTTTTCAGCCGCCTCTGCGCCATGGAGCTGGCCAGGATCCGAGACTCTTTCCCGGCACTCGACCCAAGTGGTCCAGAGACAAAGATCTGAAGGGGGCTTCTGGCGCTCTTGGATGCTCTTGGAATGTGGAGTGGTTTCAGCCTTCGCTAGAGGGGAGGAGCTTTTCCAGGTGCCTGAACACCTGCGAACTGAGCAGCCTCTGCCCCTCCTGTCCAGAAACGTCAGCTCTTCAAGGCTGAGCTGCCCCGAGGAGCAGAAAGGTCTCCGTTCGTGACGGTGCCCTTTCCTGGTTGAGCAGCGTGCTTCATGTCTGGGAAGCCATCTTGGAGGTTCCTTCTCAAAGCCTTTGAGGGCTGTCCGTCCACTCCCCACACCACCAATGGATCCAGCATCCAGATACCCATTTAGCTGTGATTCCTGCATTGCAGGGGGTTGGATTGGATAACCCTTGGGGTCCCTTCCAATTCTACAATTTCAGGGGAAAGGAGAAGAGCTGGGCCACAGGGGTGGAGGTGGGTGAGAAGCATCTCCACCTGCAAATCTTCTAAGGTTGTGGGCTGGCAAGGAGGTCCACCACCAGCCAAAGGAAGACATTCCTAGGCTAGGTGAACCCAACCGTCTGATCTAGCTAAATAAACTAGTTCTGGGTTGGATCTGATGACCCTCAAGGTCCCTTCTCCCAACTCTACAGTTCTGTGATTCTGTGACGGCAGCATTGATGGAGATGGCGTGCAGAGGGATGCCAGAGGAGGGCAAAGTTGTCTACAGGAGTCAGGTGATGACGCTGCAGGGAACAGGGAAGGTTAGTTCGCGGTCAAGTGTGTGTAGGAGGCATTGCAGGATGAACAGCCATGTTGTAGCACATGGGGGCAAGAGTGTATGTACGTGTGTAGGAGAGGGAGAGAAGGAGCCAGGCAAACATTGTTTTATTCCTATTTGCTGCCATCATTCCTGCATGGCAGGGGGTTGTGCTTAGATGACCCTCAGGGTCCTTTCCAACCCTATGATTCTTGTCACATGAGTGGCACAGAACTGGAAACTAAGTCCAGGTGTTTCCACTTTTGCACGGGAGGCCTTTCACTTAACATGACAAAGAGCCCATTGGCTCAGAGATATTTGATGCTATTCTTGGCAAAACCAAAGGGCGATGGATGCAGATGAGTGTGACCAAAGCCTTGGGTCTTGGGTCCTCTGAGGACTCATGTCTTGCTCTTGAATGCCAACTACATGATTCCATGGGGGGGGGGGGGAGGAAAAGAGACGTCACTGCATCCTCCATCAGATGGCTGTGGTTCTCTGATCTTTCTAAATCAATAGTTTGACATTGGCTAACCTTGGCCTGTAAGTAACCCAGTTTTTATTTTATTTTTCCGTAACCGGGGGTCCAACTGACTACTAGGCAGCATTCCAGCTGGAAGGCATGAAAACTTTTCCAATTTTTGTTAGAGATCTAACGGTGTCTGTTCTGCAGGTGATCAACTCAACGGCTCTTGTCAACTCTTGCACTGCAGAGGATCAGACTAGGAGACTTTTGGGGGAGCCTTCCAACTCTTACAATCCTATGGTTCTGTAAATCATTGGAGGTTTTTAAACCGAGGTTGGATGGCCCACAGTCAGGGATTGTTTAGCTGTGATTCCTGCATCGCAGGGGGTCAGACTAGATGAAACGTGGGGGTACCTTCCAACTCTACATTCTTTGGATTCTGTGAACTCAAATAGAAATAACTGATGTAACATTTGTGGGGGTATTTTTTTGTCTTACTAATACCTTGGGGGGTGGGGCTGTTATTTCTCTAATCAATTTTTCCTCTCGCACGTATAAATATTGTACAGTCGTAATATTTAATATATAACTTGAGTGGGAGAGCATTTGGTCAGAGGTGTGTGTGTGTGTGTGTGTGTGTGTGTGTGCGTGCGTGTGTGCGAGAGGAAGAAGCGTATTTTGTATTTAAAGGGTTTTTTGTATTAAAGCCGTTGCGGGTGTAAAGAGGAGAGAGGAAACTCCCTGTCTCTGTGTAATAAATAAAGTACTAACCTGGTCACTGGCTGCTGATGAATATGATTATTACAACACCTAAAAGACAGTGTTAAAAACAAAATTACAGAAATAAGGCGGGTCCTACAAATATAAACCCCAAATGTCGAACACCAGGGTAAAGCCATGTGTCTTTAGCATTCGTTAGAAGCTGTTCAATGTAGGGACACCTCTGCAGGGAAAGGTTTCAACAGCTTATGGGCCACCACAGAGAAGGCCCTTTCCCACCCCTCACCCTGCCAAGATGTAATCTCAGAGCCTTCGTCTATACTCTTTGAGAATTCTTGGAGGAAAGGTCGCTGAGGACTGGAAGTGGGCCTGTGTTGTCCCCATCTTCAAAACAGGGGTGGGAAGGGAAGACCCAGGCAACTACCAGCCGGTCAGCTTGATGCTGATAGAAAGGTAATAGAACAGATAATTAAACAGTCATTCTGTGAACACTTAAAAAAGAATGCTGTGACTACTAAGAGCCAAGCATAGGTTTTGAGTTACAAGCTTGGTAGATCAGAGGAATGCTGTGGACGTAATGTATCTTGATTTCAGTACAGCTTTTGACAAAGTCCCCCATGATATTCTTGCAGAGAAGATGGTAAAATGTGGGCTGGACAATGCTACTGCTATGGGAATTTGCAGCTGGTTAACTGACCAAACCCAAAGAATGCTCACTAATGGTTTCTCGTCATCCTGGGACAGGTGGGGTGCCACAGGGTTCAGTCCTAGGCTTTGTGTTGGTCAATATCTTTGTAAATGACTTGAAGGACTTTACAGATGATACCATGGGAGAGGTAGCTTAATGGGCCAAGGTTCTGACACAGCCATTTGATAGGTAGACCCCTATAGTCATCTCTTTACACAGCTAGAACTGCTTACCACATACACTTTTTGAATATTTGAATTTCTAATCTAGCTGCTTAGTTAGCCACCACAGGCACTTCCTCGATGGGAAAATCAGGGTTGGGAAGAAAAACGATTTTAACAAAGAGTTCGTGTTAATAAACAAATTAATAAATAAACAATGGTTTATTGCTGCCCATGCCCCACATTTCCAGTAATAGACAAATCTTGGATTTAGTCCTTGGGGCGAAGAGAAGCACTGAGACGCCAACACATCAATTTTGCAAATTAAGATGCAGCTTGTGGGGAGCGTCCCTTTGACATCAAACGCGAACTTTGAAATGCAGAGATTTCAAAAATTCAACAATCAGTGCTGCTGACTTTGGAATCCATGCAGAAAAACACACAAGCAAGAAAACCCCCTGCATTTCCGCTCTGGTCCTCTTTCCCACGGGAGAGATTGCCCTCTCAAAGCAATCCTCTGCATCAAGCCCGCATCCGGTTTGCCTGCTTCTCGGGCTTTCCTACTTCGGCTTCTTGCTGCCTCGACATTTAGGGGTGATTTCTTTGCACAAGACGTAGGGGTAACGGTGGTACTTCTTGTTGTACGTTTTGGCATACTTTCGGAAGCAGAGAGCCGCATGACGGTCGCATTCGCACGCCAACACGGCACAGTGGGAATTGTTCCTGTACTCTGCAGAGGCAAAAGCGGCGAGGAGACGTCAGGCTTGCAGGATGCAAAGCATCCTTTTGACTGGAACCTCATATGAGAAGTGCCTTTGTACCGTAGGCTGGCGTCTAAACACATTCACACACACACCCTCTTCATTCTCCTCCCAGGCAAGCAACAGGCATTGCCAGAGTTTGAGGACATGTTTTGGCCAAGCTGAAGCTCTCCAGCAGGACAAGAAGCAAGGCCAGTGAGGGGTGCAGCTCAGGGAGAGTTCGGCAGGCCTGATCGAGACCACCAGAAATAAATGGGGGTGGGGCATATCTGGAGACAGTTCTGTGGAATGGTTCTGTAGAACTTTAAACAGACTTCAGTTCTATGAATGGCCTCCTTCTTCTAAAGGGAAGGTGGGCAAAGGAAAATAAACCCAAATCCTTCTGCCCGCCACTCACCACAGAGAACATCGTCATTGATGATCAGGTATCTGTAGTGATCAATATATGGGTGGCACTGCTTGCTGTGTAGACCCTCATAGCAGCAGTCGTGTTTATAGCAGCACCTGGAAGGGGAGAAAATGGGAGGGGGGGATGCAGGGGGAGGAAGGCCTGCTAGCAGGAAGCCCCTGTTGAGATTTTGAGAATTTTGGTGTCCTCCCACCCCCCACTGCGCTGCTGAGCTTTCATTTAAAAATAAAATAAAATATTGTTATTACTATATTTATTTACATCCCACAGTTTTACCAGACAAGGATTCAAGGTGGCTTACACCTAAAATAGAAACGGCTAAAAGCTAGAGGGAAAAGCAATAATTAAAAAACAAGCATTAATAGAAATGTGTGTGTTAAAAGGTAAAGGTAAAGGGACCCCTGACCATTAGGTCCAGTCGTGACCGACTCTGGGGTTGTGGCCCTCATCTCGCTTTATTGGACAACGGAGCCGGCGTACAGCTTCCGGGTCATGTGGCCAGCATGACTAAGCCGCTTCTGGCGAACCAGAGCAGTGCACGTAAACGCCGTTTACCTTCCCACCGGAGCAGTACTTATTTATCTACTTGCACTTTGACGTGCTTTCAAATTGCTAGGTTGGCAGGAGCAGGGACTGAGCAACGGGAGCTCACCCCGTCGCAGGGATTCGAACCGCCGACCTTCTGACCGGCAAGTCCTAGGCTCTGTGGTTTAACCCACAGAGATCTGTTAAAACATGCGGATAGCTACACTGAAAACAGCAGAGCACCAGCATTTTCCTTAAAAACAGTCTAAACATTGAATCTTCATACACACTGATATGGAACTCAGCTACAGTGGTACCTCGGGCTACAGACGCTTCAGGTTACAGACTCCGCTAACCCAGAAATAGTACCTCAGGTTAAGAACTTTGCTTCAGGATGAGAACAGAAAACGTGCAGCGGAAGCGGGAGGCCCCATTAGCTAAAGTGGTACCTCAGGCTAAGAATAGTTTCAGGTTAAGAACGGACCTCCAGAATGAATTAGTTCTTAACCCAAGGTACCACTGTACATTACTACACACACAAAAGGCGTTTTAAATGTGTTATAACACTGTGACACCAGGTGGCGCTGTAGAGTTCAGTCTTGAGGTTTCCCCAGCCCTGTCCTAACAGAGGGAAATGTGTTTGAGCAGGTTAATCAGCCCTCTTCTTCACCCACTTATGCTGGCATGGCAGCATCACAGGGAGGGATGCATTGTTGATGCACACCAGTTTCTGGCGCACCAGACCCCACCTACCAGGAATATCTGGCATCACCTGCAAGCAAAGCCGCCCCCCACCCCGTCTGGCTGAGTGAGGCTCGTGGTGTCTTTGTGGAGGCCCAGGGAATCATGCCGGCCAACTCACATGTCTGTCTGGT